>NC_071991.2:60032651-60335681 GCF_028885655.2 Pongo abelii
TGCACTCCAGCCTGGGCAACAAGAGCGAAAATCCATCTCAAAAAAACAAATAAATAAGTAAATGGAATGAAGTATGAACATATACTACAAAATGGATGAACCTTGAAAACATTATGCCAAGTCAAAGAAGCCCATCACAAAAGGCCACGTGTTATATTATTCTACTTACAGGAAATGTCCAGAATAAGCAAATCTACAGAAAGTAGATTAGTATAATAGTTGCCGAGGGATAGAGTGAGGGTGGGGAGTACAGGGGATGATGGCTTAGCAATACAGTGTATTCTTGAGATGATGAAAATGCTGTAAAGTTGACTGTGGGGTTGCTCGCACTTATCTGTGAATAAATTTTAAAGCCATTGAATTATACACTTCATTTTTAAATTAATTATAAATTTATAAAATAGAGACAGGGTCTTGCTATGTTGCCCAAGCTGGTCTTGAACTCCTGAGCTCAAGCAGTCCTGCTGCCTTGGCCTCCCAAAGTGCTGGGATTACAGGCATGAGCCACTGCACCTGGCCTGAATTGTACACTTTAAATCGATGAATTGTGTGGCAAGTGAATTAAATCTCAATAAAGCTGTTTTTAAAAATAAACACATGGGCAGATGTAGTGGCTCACACCTGTAATCTCAAGCACTTTGGGAGGCCAAGGCGGGTGGATCACTTGAGGTCAGGAGTTCGAGACCAGCCTGGCCAACATGGTGAGACCCCGTCTCTACTAAAAATGCAAAAATTACCCGGGTGTGATGGCACGCCCCTGTAATCCCAGCTACTCGGGAGGCTGAGGTGGGAGAATTGCTTGAACCCAGGAGGGAGAGGCTGAAGTGAGCCAAGATCATGCCACTGCACTCCAGCCTGGGCAACAGAGTGAGAACCTGTCTCAAAAAAAAAAAAAAATGAAAATGAAAAAAATAAACACACTATAACTGATGACCAAAAAAAGGATAATCTGTAAGTCCTCAGAAATTTAACTTCATTCTTTCAGCAGTCCCATGATGCCTAAATAACCAGTATCATAATCTACCTGACACTGAGAATTCTGTGTTCTGAAGATTTAATCTGAAAATACTTATGAAGTGGTAGGAATTTTATGCAATCTGTTATGCAGTTTTGTGCATCTGTTATGTTGCTGAGGCTCTTTAAAGTCTCTCTTTTTTCACAGGTATCAGGAATTAAGGGAGTCACTTCAACAGTGTAGGCTTCCTTGGGGGGCTGAAAGAGAGTATGGTGGGATAATACCGATTTCACTCCCCGAGGACCACAGGCCAAAGTGTGAGCCTCCTCGTGTCATGGGCAAAGGACATCAGCATTATGGATTTGGTGGAGAAACCTGGCCAAGGTAAATAAACTTTCTGCCATTCACAGAAAGGTCTTTATTATCCATTTTTCTTTATTTCTATTGTGAGTCCTTTGTTTGCTTAAATCTGTCTTCAAACTTATTTCTCTTACTATTTATGAAAAGACACAGAATGAAAAATTAATTTCTAATTGTGAAATAATAATAAATGAATCGTTTTTGCTGTCCTTAGTGATGTTAAAATATTGTGATCAGAAATTTGGATTCATTTAATTCCTTCACTTACTTATTGTATCTTATCTAAAACTAAATGGGAATGTTCCTGAGATAGAAAGAGAGAAAACAATTAAATTTTAAATATTTTTGTTTGAGCAAAGACCTGGCCTAATCTGTACAGATGCTCTTGGTTTTTGGAACTTTTGATTTGTAATTTGTTTGTCAGTCTTTTTGATAGTCACTAGAATCTGCTGGGCATTGTTTTCAAGTGTTAAAACTTTTCAATAATAGTTTATAAATCTTAAAGTTACACAGCAACTCTATTCAAAACACATTAAAATTCAACAGAAAGCAGAAAAAAATCTGAATAGCAAATGTTATATTAAATATTTCCTAAGGATTAAGACATTTACTCAGAGCAGAGTCTATCACACACTTGACACAGAGCCTGCTTCCTCCTGCTTTATCTAACAATCCTGATTGTCTGGTTTATGAACACTCTAGTTAACTAGTTCTTTGTTCTAAAGCAGGTAAAAGAAATAAATTAAGGAAGACAAGCCACAGCAAGAGAGAGAAACATTAACAACAGGGACATGTGCCGCCGATGACCTTATCAAAGCCTCAGAAAAGCAATAAAAAGCAGACAAATAAAAAGCCCTGACAGTCACAGGCCAATTAGAAAGATTCAGACATCAACACACATTATAGATAGTGAGGACCTCACGTTCATTCATTCACTCAACAGATGTGTTTAAGCCCACGCTCTCATGGAACTGTAATGTCTTTATGAAGCAGATATTGCCATCCTTGTTTTACAGTGAATAAACAGACCCAAGAGATTCAGCACCTTTCCTTGGGTCAGACAATTATAAAGTTGTGGAATAGTGATTTGAGTCCAGATGTATTGACTCCAACACCCAAGTTCTTTTCATGTGTTCATTTTATTTATGCATCTGTTTATTCATTTATCTGCTCAGTAATTTAAGTATAGGAAGCATTGTTCTAGAGACTGGGGAGATAGCTCTGTATGGAATTTACAGCTACTGCCCTCCCAAAGTTTAATTATTAAAAAATGCACAATACTTTATAAGAATTAGAAGTATTCATATGGAATTCCAGTGTGTAAAAAGAAAGCTAAAGACTTGTTTCTTAAGAGTAATCTACTTTGAAATGAGATTTGTGCATGATCTCTTACTGAATGTGACAGGGAAAGAGAAAATACTTGTTCCACTTAGAATGCCAGTTATACCTGGCATATCTTTTAATTTTTTTTTTTTTTTTTTTGAGGTGGAGTTTCACTCTTGTTGCCCAGGCTGGAGTGCAGTGGCGTGATCTCAGCTCACTGCAACCTCCCCCTCCTGGGTTCAAGCAATTCTTCTGCCTCAGCCTCTCAGCCTAGCTGGGATTACAGGCGTGCGCCACCACGCCCAGCTAATTTTGTATTTTTAGTAGAGACGGGGCTTCTCCATGCTGATCAGGCTGGTCTCAAACTCTGGACCTCAGTCCACCTGCCTCGACCTCCCAAAGTGCTGGGATTACAGGCGTGAGCCACCGCGCCCGGCTAATCCTGTTCTTCTTAAACTAACCATTGCTCTCCAGCCTGGGCAACAAGAGCAAAACTCCATCTCAAGAAAAAAAGAAAAGAGAAAGAGAAAAAAGAACAAGATTATGAGAGGATATTAGATTAGCTCACAAAACTGTGGGATGCCTAGAGAAATAGGCTCATTGTTCGGCATCCAGGAATAGAGGCCACTCCCAGGACTGGCCTCCTCAGGGAGGAAGTGCCTCTTTAACTGGACACCTCTGCTGCCACCTGTTGGCAGTTTGGATGTCCCTCATGAAGCTCATGTTCTCAGGCTACTCACAGTCAAATCAAAGTCTAGTATAGATGTGGATGATTGACAGAACTTGGGGCACATTTGCACTCTGGCTGCTAGGAAGGCTGGGAAGTGGGGTGTTCCAAATGTGGGAAACTAGCAAAATATAGAGAGGGTATTGTAAAGATGATAGTCTTGAGTGCCAGTGGACTGTCACTCTAAACAACAGCAGCAACAATAACATGCTTTTCTATTCAACACACAGTACATGGGCCAGCAGCATCAGCATCACCTAGGAAATGGTGAATGCCCCGTCTCAGCCTCCACCCCAGATTTACTGAAACAGAATCTGCATTTTAACAAGATACCTCAGATAATTCCAACATGCAGCAAAGTTGGAGAACTGCTGCTTCAATGTAAGAAAATGTGGCTGGGCGCAGTGGTTCACGCCTGTAATCCCAGCACCTTGGGAGGCCAAGGTGGGTGGATCACGAGGTCAGGAGGCTGAGGCAGGAGAATCACTTGAACCCAGGAGGCAGAGGTTGTAGTGAGCCAAGATTGTGCCACTGCACCCAGCCTGGGTGACAGAGTGAGACTCCGTCTAAAAAAAAAAAAAGCAACAATTTTCATACAAATGAAAATACACTCACCTCCCCAAAAGCGGAGGCCAAAGGAAAGCAGTTTCCAACTCTGCTATATCCAATTCCAAGTGCCCACTCTGGTCTAGTTCAGTTGTAATCTTGTCCCGATATTCTATACCTATGCTCTCTAATAAAGTTAACCATCACCAATGCATCCTATATGAAATAATAAGGAAAATGAAGAGGAAAAAAGAAAATACATAAAAGTATATAAGACACAGCAAGGCAGAAAATATAAGAAGCGACTATAGTCCTCATTCCTGCACTTGGTCATGAGGCTATCATTGGTGTTATAATTTCCTTCCTTCAGAAAAGAAGTCATTATATGAAAAAGACACTTGCACACACATGTTTATAGCAGCACAATTCGCAATTGCAAAAATATGGAACCAGCCCAAGTGCCCATTAACCAAGTAGATGGAGAAAATGTGGCATAGATATACCATGGAATACTACTCAGCCATAAAAAGAAATGAAATAATGGCATTCACAGCAACCTGGAGGGGGTTGGAGACCATTATTCTAAGTGAAGTAACTCAGGAATGGAAAATCAGATATTGTGTGTTCTCACCTATAAGTTGGAGCTAAGCTATGAGGACACAAAAGCATAAGAATGATACAATGGACTCTGGGGACTTGGGGGGAAGCTTGGGAGAGGGGTGAGGGATAAAAGACTACACATTGGGTACAGTGTACACTGCTTGGGTGATGGTTACACCAAAATCTCAGAAATCACCAGTAAAGAATTTATTCATGTAACCAGACACCACCTGTTCCCCAAGAACTATTGAAATTAAAAATGCTTTTATAAATAATAATAATTTCCTTCCTTCACTACCTATTCCAGGTTCCCTTGCCCTCAGCCAATACCTGAGCTGGTAGGAGTACATTACGTGATAGAACAATCCAAAAGTATGTTCTAAGAGAGCTTCTTAGTGGTTCTGCCTGTGTAAGCCTGCTCTAGTGTTTCATTAACTCCATGCTACTGAAGACAATACTAGGTGTTCAAAAGGTTCCTCAGGTTCCAGAAATACTCCTTTCCCCCATCATTGTATAATATCCTCTAGCCCTTGATATTCAGGATCAGTCACCCTGCCCAAAATTACCACATCAATTCAGCTTCCAATGCAATTGTGACCATTGTTGTATCCCCTGATGGAAGCGTTTCTCCCTTGACCTCTGAACCACCAAAGCTCAAGGTAGCTGGGGAGGGAGTCAAAGTTTCTCAAGTGTAACCATGAGTATAACAGGAAGAAGCACCACTCCCACTTCCACCCTTTGGTTTTTAGACCATGCATTCTGGCTAAGGGGGAATCTATTTATTGGTCACTGGTTCAGAGCATGTCCCACACTCTTTAGGACATCACTCAGCCGTGATTGAATATTCAGTAAGCCATCCTAATGTTCTGCAAATATGGCAAAATATAACATTCTATAAATATGGTGAATTGTTTGAATTCAGCCAACTGTTGCCCAATGTCTTTTGTGGTAAATTGAGTTCCTTAGTCAAAAATAATATTGTTTAAGATGGCATGGCAACGAATGAGACATTGAGTAAGTTTACTGATGATGTTACTTGCAGAGGCATGGTGGGAAGGGAAGGGAAATCCCTATTTTGAAGAAGTGTCTAATCTTATGAGGATAAGTTATCTCTTTGATGATGGAAGGGGTTCAGTGTAATTATCCTGCCACCAGATAGCTGACTAGTATATCCAGGTATAGGTCACCCTATCAAGTGCTTACGATTGGTCACTTCTGCTGGCAAACTCAAATGTGCCAATAGCCAGGTGAGTCTTAGTGAGGGAAGTTCATGTCACTGAGTCCATATGTGATAATTTCTGTGCTGCCGCCATGATCACTTCGTTATGAAGCCACTGAGCAAGCACCGGGGTGACTGGAGAATACCTGACACACACAGAGCTGGTCGTTGTATCTACCTAATTATTGAGAACATCCTCAATGGTGGGGTTCTCTAGGTGAGCATTCTTGTGGGGTACAAATAACCCTCACACTCCAGGGCCATTCGGAGGCTGGAAAAAGCAAGTTTCTTGGAATCTACATTGGGTAGATGGCATTCACAGTACACGCACTATAAAAATGTAGGCTGGGGCCAGGCACGGTGGCTCACACCTGTAATCTCAACACTTTGGGAGGCTGAGGCAAGTGGATCACCTGAGGTCAGGAGTTTGAGACCAACCTGACCAACATGGTGAAACCCGTCTGTACCAAAAATACAAAAAAATTAGCCAGGCATGGTGGCAGGTGCTTGTAATCCCAGCTACTCAGGAGGCTGAAGCAGGAGGATTGCTTGAACCTGTGAGGCAGAGGTTGCAGTGAGCCAAGATTGCACCACTGCACTCCAGCCTGGGAAACAGAGCAAGACTCCATCACAAAAAAAAAAAAAAAAAAAAAAAAATGTAGGCTGCATGTTCAAAAGATAATTGGGCAGCCACAAGTTGCAGTTGAGCATAGTCTACATGAAAAGGTTACAGATGAGGTCCATTCTCTTTTGACGACTACCCCCCAGTCTCACTCTCCTTCCTAGAGGGAACCACTGTTACCATTTTGGTGTCTCTTTCCATGCCTTTTGTTATGCACTTAGACTATTATACATGTATGCATTGAAAATATACAGTGTTATTTCATATATCTGTGGAATCACTTGATACATAGTATTAGGCAGTTTGGGTTTTTATTCTCTCTACAATCTAGAAATAGTCACATGTCTGTAAATGTAGATAAACATAGATGTACATCATTCTTTTTAATTTCTCACAGTATTCTACAATATGGATGCATCAAAGATTATTTAGCCATCATGTATTGTTTCTTTTCTCTCTGTGTTTCTTTTTACATTAACCATACTTTAAAAAGCATCCTTGTACAAGCCTTCTTGAGCTCATGCTCAAAGGTTTCTAAAAGGCAAATCCAGCTGGGCACAGTGGCTCACGCCTGTAATCCCAGCACTTTGCGAGGCTGAGGTGGGCAGATCACCTGAGGTCAGGAGTTCGAGACCAGCCAGGCCAACATGGTGAAACCGTCTCTATAAAAATTAGCCAGGCATGATGGCGGGTGCCTGTAATCCCAGCTACTCAGGAGGCTGAGGCGGGAGAATCACTTGAACCCAGGAGATGGAAGTTGCACTGAGCCGAGATCGCGCCATTGCACTCTAGCCTGGGTGATAGAGCAAGACTCCATCTCAAAAAACATTTAAATAAATAAATACATGCCAAATCCTAAGTGGGTCACAGTATAGGGATTTTTTTAAATCTTAGTGCTTGTAGCCCGAATGATTTATATTGTCATGATAGTGTCTAAAAGTATTTATTTCCTCACACTCTCAGCCATCTATATTATCAAAATGTATAGTTTTTGCCCATCTATTGAGTATAAAGTGTATCATGGTTATGAGAATGTATTTCTCTGCTTACTAGTTGGGTTGAGTACTTTTCTTATCTTTTAGGTATGGCCATTCACATTTCCTTTTCTATGTTTATTCTTCACCCATTTTTATTGTTTGTATTTTACTTATAGATTCTTGTTGGTTCTTTATGTTCTGGAAACAATCCTTTATGTGTTATCTTTATTAATATTTGCAAACATTTCTTCTAATTTTTATTTTATTTGAACTTTTATGGTTTTTGTCTGATAATTAAATTTAGGTTTTTTAATTTTTTTATTTTTATTTATTTTATTTTATTTTTATTTTTTGAGACAGAGTTTCACTCTGTTGCCCAGGCTGGAGTGCAGTGGCATGCTCTCAGCTCACTGCAACCGCTGACTCCCAGGTTCAAGCAATTCTCATGCCTCAGCCTCCCGAGTAGCTGGAATTACAGGCATGCGCCACTATGCCAGCAAATTTTTTCTATTTTTAGTAGAGATGGGGTTTCACTGTGTTGGCCAGGCTGGTCTTGAACTCCTGGCCTCAAGTGATCTGCCTACCTCGGCCTCCCACAGGGCTAAGATTACAGGCGTGAGCCACCACTCCCGGCCTTATAATTAAATTTGATGATCAAATTTTCTTTCAGGCTTTTGACTTTTAGAAGAAAATTATTGTTTTAAAGGTCCTTCCTACCACCAAAGAAAAAGCATATTCCTATACATTTTCTTTTAATTTTTTATATAGGTTTTTCCCCAAATTCTTTAGATTTTTAAATCCATCTGAAATTATCTTTCTGAATAGTGTAAATAGAGATGGATTATTTTTCAAATGAATACTGAATTTTTTCTATATTAAAAAATACATCCTGGCTGGGCGTGGTGGCTCATGCCTGTAATCCCAGCACTTTGGGAGGCTGAGGCAGGAGAATCATTTGAGGCCAGGAGTTTGAGACTAGCCTGGGAAACATAGCAAGACTGTGTCTCTACAAAAAAAATAAATAAATAAATAAATAATTTTAAAATTTTTAAAAAGAAAAATACATCTTTTTTCCACTGATTTAAAATGACATCTTTGGCCAGGCTCAGTAGCTTGTGCCTGTAATCCCAGCACTCTGGGAGGCCAAGGCAGGAGGATCTCTTGAGCCCAGGAGTTCAAGATAAGTCTGAACAACATAGCAAGACCTCATCTCTATTTATTATAAAATAAATAAAATAAAATGACACCTTTTCATATATTGAATTTCTACATATACATGGATATATTATTAATCTATTTGTCTTTTACTATCTCACCATTATACAGTGTTAATTTTAAAACATGTTTAATTTAATCTTTTCTTTATTTTCAGAAAGCTTCCTATTGAACAGTTTTATTATTTGACCCAGAACAAAAAAAGTGATGTCTATGGAAATGATTCTTTGTAAGTCTGGATTTTTTTCCTTATATAAAATCAAGTAACATTTTTAAGTGGAAATGAGTTATACGAGACATTTTTAAAGCCCCAAATGGGGACTTTTAGAGAAACAAATTATTCCTTTTTTAAAATAGAGACAGTTAATGCCAGAAACCAAGACCAAACAAACAAAAACAAATAAATAACAAACGAATAGTTTTTAGCGTTAAAGAAATCAAGAAAAAAACTGGAGCTAATGAATATTAATGTTCAAAGGGATTCCTAAAGGTTATCTTGGTCTATTTCTCTGCCTTTGACCTACTTACCCAACCTACTAAGAATCTGCTACATTTATTAAAAGATCAATAGAAAATGCCATAGCGGCCCTCAACAAATTTTCAACCAGAATTTTACGAGGATAGAGGTTTTTTATTATCATCTACAAATAACTCTTAATAACACTTCCTAAGTATCTTTTTTAACGTAAGGCATACTTGTTAATTTACCCATCACTTAAAGTTGTTCTTTTTAAGTGTATTATTTTATTACACTTTTAAGTAGTTTGTCATGTACATTACAAAAGCATACATTTTCATTTTTAGATAAAAATAAAACACAGCTGGGCACAGTGGCTCACGCCTGTAATCCCAACACTTTGGGAGGCTGAGGCGGGTGAATCACCTGAGGTCAGGAGTTCAAGACCAGCCTGGCCAACATGGCGAAACCCTATCTCTACTAAAAATACAAAAATTAGCCGGGTGTGATGGCGGGCTAATGGGATGCCTGTAATCCCAGCTACTCGGGAGGCTGAGGCAGGAGAATCACTTGAACCCAGGAGGCGGAGGTTGCAGTGAGCCTAGATCGCACCATTGCACTCCAGTCTGGGCGACAAGAGCAAAACTCCATCTCAAACAAACAAACAAATAAATAAATAAATATTAAACACAACAGCATTGAAGAAATAATGAAACTATCACTTCTTTATTAAGTACTAGTTGTTGATAGGTCAAAATTTAATATAGAAGTTAGCCACTAGATGGCGCCAAAAAGACAAAATTTGTGGTTGTCTCGGTTTATCCCTTTGGGGTTAGTGAATTTCGCAAAGCAGATGTGAAGGGTGGCAGTAAAATTAATGGACTGATTTAGGTCAAGGAAGAGGTGTCTCAGCATTTGTTACTTTCATTTTATCTTTTCAAATCTTGAAGTTTTAAAAAAGATTTTATATTTTAAATATAAATTTTTTTTTTCATTTCGAATCAAATCAATTTTAGGCATATGCTTATCAATATTGTAGTGGAATTTGTCACATGAGAATAATTTTAGATGCTAGCTTAATGTATTATATATAGTTTCCAACCTATTAATAACAACTCTAGATTCCTTGGATTCATATATTCATTACTTCCCTGTCGTCTGTGCCCCCACCATCTCTCCAACTCAGTGATGTCAATGGAAGACAGAACATGCTTTTTTTAGTTTCATGCCCACAGATTTAGAGTTGAAATTTAAAAAGATATAAACTTTTATAGTTCGTGGCAATCATGTGTTTATAATACATTACAGGATAATAAATTTATATGGCTTACGTGCCACTTTTAGGGAATATCTGCTAGCATGGAGGAACATCTAAAAAAATAAAGAGTGTATTCAGTTTTACTGATTTTTACTATCAAACTGATAACATTCTGTTCATTTCTCATGTCTGAAATCTTTCAGAATTTTATTTGCATAAGCTGAAACGAATTGTTGAAATCCAATGTAGATGAACGATTACCCGTCTTTAGTCGACTTTTTTCTAGGGCTACAGGATTATTTCTTGGCATGCTAGGTTCGGAGTAATTAGTAAATGCACAGCCTTGGAATGAACTGCTTCAGAAAAGGCATGCTTCCAGGAACTTGGTCAGTTTTGTTCTATCCTCTCTCTGCTGATCGGGCAACATTTACTATCACGAGAGATCAGCAACCCTGAGCAAAGGTAGAAAGCACACATGGTACTTAAATATCCTCTCCAGCTGGGCCACACTTGGATCACTTTAGGCCATGAAATTGCACCACCTGTATAACGTCAGGCTTCCTCAGAGCACTTTGGCTACTGCCTGATTATGAGAGTAAAGGTCAGAAAGCACCAGAGCTCTCTTATCACTAGAAGTAGTCATCCTTAGTATCTTCACTGCAAATGGAAAATACAGAAACAGTGGTGAGCAGGACTGAGGTTAGAATAAATGGATGGAAAAATTAATCAACAGACAACTGAGATAAGGAAACAACATATCTCTGTCTTGTCAATATTCAGGGATCCAGAAAGTTAATCAAGAGCATTATCTTAATAACATTACGGTTTGAAAATGGGGTATATCATTATTATTCTTTTTTTTTTTTTTTGAGACAGATTTTTGCTCTGTCACCCAGCAACCTCCACCTCCTGGGTAATCCCAAGTAGCTGGGATTACAGGCATGCACCACCATGCCTAGCTAATTTTTTTTGTATTTTTGGTATTTTTGGTATTTTTCTATTTTGTATTTGGCCCAGGCTGGTCTCAAACTCCTGAGCTCAAGCAATCCACCCACCTTGCCCTCCCAAAGTGCTGGGATTACAGGCGTGAGCCACCATGCCCAGCCTACATCATTAATCAAGTTTCTAGTAGGAATATAAGCCTTTAAAAGCCCTTAATATAAGTTAGAACTTGTTTCCTGTTTTTATTCTAGGATACCCAAGCCGCCTAATTCAACAGTAGGGTAAGTAAATAACTTATATTTTCCTTCTCTGTTATAATCAAAGAAAAAATGGACATTTCCTATGTCTTAGAAGTGTGAAAAGAAGTGAGACTTTCCATGAAAACTTTTCTTTTTTTTTTTTTTTTTTGAGACAGAGTCTCACTTTGTCGCCCAGGCTGGAGTACGGTGGTGCCATCACAGCTCACTGCAGCCTTGACCTCCCTGGGATCAGGTGATCCTTCCACCTTCACCTCCCAAGTAGCTGGGACTACAGGTGTGCACCACTATGCCTGGCTAATTTTTGTAATTTTTATAGAGATGGGTTCTTGCCATGTTGCCCAGTCTGGTCTTGAACCCCTGAGCTCAAGTGATCTGCCCACCTCGGCCTCCCAAAGTACTGGATCACAGGCGTGAGCCACAGTGCCTGGCCTGAAAACTATGTTTTAACAGTTGGAAGGAAAGGCTGGTGCAAGTCCAGGGTAACATTACTTTGATTTCTCTCCTATTATATCCCCTGCAAATCTTTTTTAGTAAGTGTTTTATTTTCATATAATTTTAGGTTTATAGAATTATTAAAAGATAGTGTGGAGAGTTCCCATATACATCACATGCAGCTTCCCCTATTGTTAACATCTGACATTAATATGGCACATTTGTCACAATTAATGAACCATTGCTGATGCATTACTACGACCCAAAATCCATGCTTTATCCAGATTTCCTCAATTTTTCCCTCATGTCCTTCTTCTGTCCCAGGATCCCATCCAGAGTACCGCATTACATTCAGTCACCATCTCTCCTTAGGTTCCTCTTGGCTGTGACAGTTTCTCAGACTTCCCTTGTTTTAATGACCTTGACAGTTTTTAGGATTATTGGTTAGATATTTTGTAGAATGCCCCCAAATTGGGCTTTGACTGATATTTTTCTTATGGTTAGACTGGGATGATGTATTTGCGGAAGGAAGACCACAGAGATAAAGTTCTGTTTTCATCGCATCGTAGCAAGGGTACATGCTGTCGGCATGATCTATCCCTGGTGATGTTAACCCTGACCGCCCGGCAGAGGTGTCCTCAGCAGGTTTCCCCATTGCACACACACTCTTTCTTCCCTCCTTTCCACACTGCACTCTAGAAGAAGCTCTCTGTGTGTCTGTGTGCAGCCCACACTTAAGGCATCTGGATTTATACTCCACCTTCTTGAAAGCAGAGTACCTGCATAAATTATTTGGCATTCTACATGGGAGATGTATCGATTCCACTCCATTTGTTTATTTATTCAATCACTTATTTCTCTCAGTATAGACTCATGGAAATTTATTTTGTGCTTTAGTACTTAGTAGCAATCCAATACCACTTTCTTTTGTTACTAAGATTGGCAATGAGGAGCTCTTTGAGTTCACTCCTATATTCCTTTGACATTTCCCCATCATTGTGGGGTTTTGGCTTTTTTTTTTCCCCTTTTAGCATTTCCTTTCTGTCACTCTGCAATAATCCAGGCTCATCTTATATAATAGCTCCCAGAGTGGCCGGGCGCAGTGGCTCACGCCTCTAATCCCAGCACTTTGGGAGGCCAAGACGGGCGGATCACAAGGTCAGGAGTTCAAGACCAGCCTGGCCAACATGGTGAAACCCCATCTCTACTAAAGATACGAAAAATTAGTCGGGCGTGGTGGCGAGCACCTGTAATCCCAGCTACTCAGGAGGCTGAGGCAGGAGAATCGCTTGAACTTTGGAGGCAGAGGTTGCAGTGAGCTGAGATCGCACCATTGCACTCCAGCCTGGGTGACAGAGCAAGACTCTGACTCAAAAATAATAATAGTAATAATAACTCCCAGAAACCCTGGCTCCTTTGATTGGGGACTGGTGTTAGAAGCCGAGATCTGAGCACCCAGTGTCCTCCATGCCACTGGAGTCCTCTGTCAAGCTTAACAGAAATTATTAAGCTGCCATTTTAAAAACTGTGTTTCAGCTAAAGACCTATTCAAAAGGCTATTAAAATTAATGTCTAGGTTTTTTGGTTTTTCTATTTTTTAAAAAATGACAAAGTGAAGAACCCTTGTCTTGAGCTTTTCAAATTCTCTTCATAAACAGTTTGAAAAGTAGAGTCCTTTTTGTTAGGTCATATTTCTTGGATTCACCTTTCTGCTTGTAGCCTGGCAAGTTCCAAGGTGGGAGGCCGGAAGTCTGAGATCAAGGCGTCAGCAGGGTTGGTTCCTTCTGAGGACTGTGACAGAGACTCTGTCCAATGCCTCTTCCCTGGCTTCTGGGCTTTGCTGGTGATCTTTGGTGCTCCTTGCCTTGTAGATGCATCATCCCAATCTCTGCCTTATCTTCACATGGCATTCTCCTCAGGTGTTTGTCTGTGTCCAACTTTCCCTTTCTTAACAGGATACCAGGCATCTTGGGTTAGGGGGCCACCCTGCTCCAGTATGGAATAAGTCGGTCTTAACTAAGTATATCTGTAATGACCCTATTTCCATACAAGGTTACAATATGTGGCCCTGGAGATTAGGATTTCAATATATGGATGGGGGCGGAGGGGAGGAATTCAACACATAAATACTTGGTCTTGCTTTTTTCTACTTAATTTTCTTGTTATGAATAACATTTCTCTATCCCATGGACTTCCTAATTTTGCTTTTCTTCTAGTTTAGACAGCTCCCACATGGTTTTTTTTAACCTCTGCCAATTCTCCAAATGATAGGAAAATTATATCCCTATGGTCTCTTTAACATGTTTATTTTTTCCTTCAGTGTGCTAGCTGTTTTTGGCTTTTGATTTTGAAGCAGTACTGTGTATATAAACAGGCGGTATATTTTGTTGATTGATTGCTTAAAGAAACAGATGGCCTGGGTTGAAAGTTCATTCAAAGATGGTTAGAGATCACTTTGCTGAAGCAGAGTGCCCAAAACAATTCCTGGGAGCCTCTTAAAATAAGACACAGTAATTAAAAGCAACTAGAAATTCTTCCTGTACCATTCTGAAAACACAAAACTCATTTATTTTCTGCTTTATATTTTTTAATCAGTTGTGAAACTTATTTTTATATTTTTATACCAGTTATGAAACTTACTCACTGATAAAGAATTGGGCATGATTTATTTTAAAATTAAATTTAGTTTTGTCTAGCAAAATTAAGAAAATGTCCTGTTTGTGGTATACATTCCAAGAGAATGCTAATTCCATGAGCACAGGGACATTGACTCACTGTCCTATCCCCCAGCATTAGAACAGTTTCTGCCATTAAAAAAAGGGTCCCAATAAATATTTGGTGATTAATTTTTTCAATCATACTTCTTTCTGTTCTTTTCATTTTGTTTTGCTTCCTCAATAAATCTTAGAGAGATCTGCTTGCCATATCCAATTGAACACCCCTACCACACACACATCTGTCGCGGCGCCATGTTCCCCACCTTCACGTCACCTGAGGACCTCTACACGGGCATTAAAGCCCGTGCCCAGCAGCCCTTTCCTCCCACGGTGCCAACCAAGGCTTATGATTCAGCAGTTTTGAAGACAAGAGGTAAAATATGATCTGGAATCAGAACTGTATTAATTCTTATTATTGGGATTTCTTCAATAATAAAATTAAAGCAAGGAGCACAAAAGACTCAAGTTACAAATGTGTGACTCAATAGATCAGGAAACTTGTTCACAGCTGCGACTTTACAATCAGCTGGAGCGCCACCATGGACCCATCAAATCAGACTCTCTGCAGGTGCTCCCAGACTTTCCCCTCGACACAGCCTCCCATGTTAGAATCAGAAACCAAAACGTTGTGGAATTGGTGGTTTTTATTCCACTTCTATTTTCTATTTTTATTTCTTTCCTGTTCTCACGGTTTAGCTTTTAAAAATTTCGTCCTAGCCCAGGTGATCAGCACAAGGGACAGTGTTTGGATCAATCATAGAATCTGGACGTGGGTGCAGCAGCAGTGATAGAATTGAAAGATCCCCATTGAAATAAGATGCAGAAAGCAATAGGAGTAGTTTGTTCAGTCCTTCTTAACACCCTGGAGCACGTTCTCCCAGCTGCAAACCTTGGAGTCTTTGTGAATGTGTTTTATCAGGAATCCCGTACACTAGTCATCGAATCTCTCCCACACTAGACACCTCGGTCTTTGCTGAGGAGACCTACACATGTGCGTAAACAGAGAGGCCACCTCTGGAGAAAGAGTGAAAACACTTGAGAGAGGGACAGAAATGATAGATGGTAGGCAAAGGCAAACTTTGTTGAGTGAGGTAGAAAAGACTCAAGAATTGTCCTATCCTGCAGTTCCTCTATACATAAATATTTGGACCAAAATGCAAGGACAGAATATTGCCATCATCAGCCTCAACCTCAGTGTCTTATTAGCAGACAGTAACATTTTGAAAGCTAGCATAGTGGAGTATGTAAGAGCATGGATTCTGGAGTCAGACTGCATGAGTAGAATTCTGGATCTGCCACTTATTCACCTGTGGTCCATGGGAGAGTTTCTGAACTTCTCTGTTCTGCTTCCCAGTCTGCAAAATGGGAATATTAATAATAGAACCCACTTATCAAATAACAGAGATAAATGTTAGCAGTTATTCTCTTACCCTGCTAGCATATAATGACTGCAATATGTATGTACTTTTGCATATGTATGTATTGCATATAAGTTCAGCAATATGTATGCTGAACTTTCCCATTGCCTCTCAAACCAGGCAGCATTGGAAAAAGGCAGTGAAAGCTGTATCAAGTATACTGGCTGTTAGTATTGAGCACCATGCTTAGCTATATAGCAGAAGTGGGGAGAGATGGTGCCGTGCAAAAGAACTATCAATGTTCTAAAGGAAATGATAGGTATGATACCTAAACAAGTAAAATTTTTATGGCTTTGTTACGTAAATTGTCAAAGTAAATTTCTTTTTCTCAATCCTGAATTCAGTAATTTCTGAAATTATCTGAAGTACATGTAGTTAGCAAGAAATCACAGAAATATGTGTTGAATTCATAACAACACTTTTTTTTTTTGAAACGGAGTCTTGCTCTGTTGCCCAGACCTAGAGTGCAGTGGTACTTTCTGGAACCTCTGCTTCCCGGGTCCAAGTGATTCTCCTGCCTCAGCCTCCCAAGTAGCAGGGACTATAGGCATGTGCCACCACATCCACCCACCCACCTAGTTTTTGTATTTTTAGTAGAGACAGGGTTTCACCATGTTGGCCAGGATGGTCTCGAACTCCTGACCTCAAATGATCTGCCTGCCTCAGCCTCACAAAGTGCTGGGATTACAGGCGTGAGCCACCATGGCCAGCCCATAAAAACAGTTTTCAATGCAGTAACATAAGGGACTGAAAAAACAAGTTGTCCTCTTAATTTCCTGCTCTTCCAAGCCTCTACCTCTCTCCAACCATTCAGTCACTATTAGGGAATTTCTAAAAGATGAGCATACTCTAACAACACTTATAAAAAAATCTTTCCAGGAACTAGTACAGCATTAGGTTTCTACTCTTCCACTTATTTTAATTCTTCTTTATTAGAACTAAGAAGCATGGGCCAGGTGTGGTGGCTCATGCGTGTAATCCTAGCACTTTGGGAGGCCAAAGTGGGCAGATCACTTGAGGCCGGGAGTTCGAGACCAGCCTGGCCAATATGGCTAAACTCTGTCTCTAGTAAAAATACAAAAATTAGCTGGGCGTGATGGCGCATGCCTGTAGTCCCAGCTAATTGGGAGGCTGAGTCATGAGAATCTCTTGAACCCAGGAGGCAGAGGTTACAGTGAGCTGAGATCATGCCACTGTACTCCAGCCTGGGGGACAGAGAGACTCTGTCTCAAAAAAAAAAAAAAGAGAGAGAGAGAGAAAAGGAAGGGAGGGAGGGAGGAAAAGGAAGAGAGAGAGAAAGAGGAAGGAAGGAAGGAAGGAAGTTAGGAAGTTAGGAAGTTAAGAGTGCAGGCTCTAGAATCAGATTGCCTGAGTTTGAAGTCTACCTTTGAGATGTGGACAAATCACTTATTCTCTCTCTGCTTCAATTTCCTTATTCACTAAAGTTGGCATAACAGTACCTTTCTTATAGTAATGTTAAAAATTGCGTGTGATGATATATATAAAACAGTACAGTGATTGGCACATGGTAAGTGTTCAGTAAACGCCAGCTCTTGTTCTTATTACATATGAAGATGGATGTTCAGAACATTCTTTAACTTGAAACTTATCACGAGAGCAAAGCAAGCCATGCTGTTTGGTAAAGCTTATCAAATATAAAACAAAATCTAAAAAGCTGTATTGCTTAAGATGTTCCCTTTCAATACCTTTTTGGTAAGCAAGTACTAACTCAGTTTCAGAAAACTTGATATTTAGGCAGAGAAAAGCCGAAACAGATAATATAGAAATGTATTTGTTGAGCCCCCAGAGGCCAGGAAAAAAGACCAGAAA
Organism: Pongo abelii; assembly: GCF_028885655.2. Lineage (NCBI taxonomy): Eukaryota > Metazoa > Chordata > Mammalia > Primates > Hominidae > Pongo > Pongo abelii. The sequence goes on from NC_071991.2 coordinate 60,050,510, forward strand.
GAGGATCCAGGAACACTTATTATTTACCTAAGATCTCTCTCATTAAGAAGAAAGGTGAAGTACTAGTGACTCCTATTACTACTGAGAGCACTAGGGTTAAAGACTCATTTGCACTCTGTGTGGCCCACATGCTGCTCCTGTACATGCTCAAGAATTCAAGAGCAACAAGCCAAGTGTGGTGGCCTGCCCTGCCCTGTAGTCCCAGCTACTCAGGAGGCTGAGGTAGAAAGATCATTTGAGCCCAAGGGTTCGAATCCAGCTTGGGAAACATAGCAAGACGCTATCTTAAAAAAAATAAAAAATAAAAAGAATTCAAGAGCAAGCTGAATCTCTCTAAAGCTGTAACTACATAGGTAAAATGTACACCAACATCCATCTCTACCTTGTATTATCTCATTTATATTTATTGTACCTATTAATCCCTTAAAAGACTGTTCTTATTTATGGCTTTTCCTGAAATTTTCAGGTAATCCTTATAGATATGAACTGATTGATATTCCCATGGATTCAAAGAAGAAAGCACTGACTTGGCCAGGTCAGGGTGTATATTACGATGTAAGTATCTTTTTAAATGTGTGTTTAAAAGAAAGTAACAAATATTTTTAGTCAATACATTTATAAAAATCTAGGCTTGACATGGTGGCACACGCCCGTAATCCCAGCACTTAGGGAAGCCAAGGTGGGCAGATTGCTTGAGGTCAGGAGTTTGAGACCAGCCTGACCAACATGGTGAAACCTTGTCTCTACTAGAAAATACAAAAATTAGCCGGGCATGGTGGTGCATGCCTGTAGTCCTAGCTACTCGGGAGGCTGAGGCACGAGAATCGCTTGAACCTGGGAGGTGAAGTTTGCAGTGAGCCAAGATCATGCCACTGCACTCCAGCCTGAGCAACAGAGTGAACTCTGTTTCAAAAAAAAAAAAAAAAAAACTAAAAGATTATTTTCATTTTCTATCTGAATGTAAAATTTGAGATTTTGACTATGATTTACATTTTTCAGTTTTCTTAGCTGATTTCATGTACTATTGGTAGTTATGGAACATTCCACAGTTACCAAAAAAAAAAGATTTTCCCCAGGAAGATGGTGGAGGAGGGCTGCATTTCTCACACTGTGTTCCTCCAACCCTATTCTTACAACTTACAATGCATCCAGTCACTCCAAGTATGCAGAGAGTAAATGGGAGATTTCCAGAAAGATTTGCAAGCTATTATTGTTCCAGCCATTATTATCATATTGGTGTCAAGTCTAAAATGAAATAAAACAATAGCCACCATTTATTGAGAAATTGCTACACACCTAACCACTCTAAATACATCATTTAACCCTTTCAATAACCTCCTAAGGTTAGCATCATCATTTCCATTTTATAGATAAGGAAACTGTGACTCAGAATTTGTGACTATGTCATTATCACAGAAATCAGGTTTGTGAAGTTCTAGTCTCTGACCCATAACTCCACATGGATAAAAAGAAAATTATAAATCAAGAGGGAAAATATCTAGACGTTTGAAAATAATAATAGCTAACATGGTTGGTGAGAAGCAGTGCCAAGTGTTCTCCACGTATTATCTCTTGGCATCCAGCAATCCATGAGATAGGCAAGTGATAATTTTGGGAGGTTGAAAACATTTGAATTTTACTTGGCAAACCATTATGACAGGCCCAGCATGTGGTCACCGCTATGTCACAGAGTCATCTATAAAGTAAGTCATTTCTCGTTTGTTTTTTTTAAAGTTAAATGTCAAAAAGAATTCCTAACGAAGCGTCTGTTTTACTGGATCTCTTTCAGTTTTTAAGCAAAATCTATATCTAAACAACCCAGAAATATGAGAAGTTATTCTAGAACCCATCCTATCATTACATGTTCTTATAGCCAAAGGCTCCAGATCTGTAGCTAAGTTTCTTCCTAGTCATTAAAATCCTGTTTTCCTCATGTCACATTCCTTAGCAGCCATCCTGAATAGCTCCCCTCTGCCTGAGTGTAAATCCCGATGCTTTAACTGAGGTGCAGAGACCCCTCAGGATCTACCCTTACCTCCAGCCTGCAGCCTGGCCCCACCCGCTGGTTCCCAAACAGGTTCATGCCATTTCCCTTCCTGGAATGCCCTCCTCCCAAGGCCTCTCTACCCAACACTTGCTAATTCAAGGCTCAGCTTAACCCTCCTTGTTTCTGTTATGTAGCAAAGAGAACCAGGTCAGGAGACCTGTGTGCTTGCTGGTCACTCCTCTGTTGCCATTTGCTGTGTAAGCGATACTAGGCAGATTATTTCCCTTTTCTGAGCTTTAATTCATATCTGGGTAATTTCACTAAAATCTGTCCTGTAAATTTCACAAGATATGAGGATCATATGAAAGATTCAAAACTAGAAAATACTATAATTTATAAGGCATTATTATTACTCCAGCAGAAATGATACCTCCCTCTTCTGACTTCTGCCACACATACTATAACCAGCAACTTTTCACGTATTTCATATTTCATCAACTAAATTATGAGTTATTTGAGAACAGAATATGTTATTTGTATATCCCCACAGTGCGTTGTACATAAATATTTTTGGCTGATTCATTTATTTATTTCTTATTTCTGATGATTAATCCCACTTTCTTAATCTTTATTAACTGCTCTTAATTTTCAACCTTTCACATTTTCTTCTGGCTCATCCCTAACTCTAATCAAGTTTTGCATTTCCCCGGACAAAGAAGTAAAATTAAAATAGATACTGAGCTTCATGGGAGTAACTCATGACTCACCTTTTTTTTTTTTCTCTAAGCTCTAGGATAATACCCTATACTTGTCCTTCCTATTTTTCCTGCCTTTCATCATTTAATTGGGGGAGGTAATTTACAATGTTCTTTATCTACAATGTTCTATTCCTGTTAAAGGATTTTTTCTTTTTAAGAGACAAGGTCTCATTATGTTGCCCACTAACCAGAAAGGGGGAATTGTTAAGTATAGCCTACAGCTGCCTCCTCATGTCTTTTAAGTTTGGCCTGAAGATTTCTCCATACAGAATGAACTGCAGCCTAACTGGATGCATAAACAGACTGTAACCTACTCTTGTGCCAATCACCTAGTTTTGGCCAATCAAAGGCAGCCAACTGTTCAAACCGTGTTCAAATAAGACAAACATTAAACTGTAACCAATCTGGCTGTTTCTGTGTCTCACTTCTGTTTTCTATAGGTCACTTTCCTTTTTCTGTCCATAAACCTTCTTCCACCACCTGGCGGTGGCAGAGTCTCTGAACCTATTTTGGTTTGGCGACTGCCCAATATATGAGTTGGTTTTTGTTTAATTAAATGCTTTAAATTCTAAAATATATAAATAAAAATGAGAAACAAAAGAAAAAGAGATGGCCAGATGCAGTGGCTCATGCCTGTAATCCCTTTGGGAGGCACTTTGGGAGGCCAAGGCAGGTGGATAACTTGAGGTCAGGAGCTTGAGACCAGCCTGACCAACATGGTGAAACCCTGTCTCTACTAAAAATACAAAAATTAGCTGGGCATGGTGGGGCATGCCTGTAACCTCAGCTGCTCAGGAGGCCGAGGCAGGAGAATCACATGAACTCGGGAGGCAGAGGCTGCAGTGAACCGAGATGGCACCACTGCACTCCAGCCTGGATGAGAGTGAGACTCTGTCTCAAAAAAAAAGAGACAGATTCTGTCTCATGCTGCCTTTCTCAGGTCTATTAATTATTTAACACCAGGCTGGAGTGCAGTGGCTGTTCACAGGTGCAATCATGGCACACCGTATCCTCAAACTTCTGGCCTTCTGCATCCTCCTGCTTCAGCCTCCTAAGTATCTGGGACTACAGCTGTGCAGCACCACACCAGGCTCAGGAGGATTTTTTTTATGGTATTTACCTTTCCTGTTGCCAGAGCAGTGGTCCTCAACCTCGGCTGCACATTAGAATCGCCAGGGGTGCAGGCTGCACCCCACACCAATTAAACCATTCTCTGAGAATGGGACTCATAGCAAGAATGCCTTGTTTTTCAAGGACTTGTAACTTGCATTTCTGGGATAATAGTCTTCTCTCTCCTTCTGCTCTACCCAGGGAAGGAGAAGGGACACTACTAACTTGATAAGCAGGTCCAAAAATGTGTCACTTCGCTGCAAAACAGAAAACTCCGGGAACCATATGTTAGTACTTTCCATCCAAGCCAATAAGAAAATATGTATAACATATGGCTCTAAAACTTACCAGTTCTGTGACCTGGGTAACATACTTAATCCTTCAATACCTAGCTTCCACGATATTGGTACATAATAAATATTAGTTCATAATAAATATTAGCTGCTATCAGTATTATTATTCCAATGGTTATAAAACTTTGTTGACCTAGCAACAAAGAAATGATAACCTTGGAAAGGAGACTATTCCACATAAGAACGTTAACCTTTTAAAAATTAAGTCCCAGGGCTTCATGTTAACAGTGTGTTAAATGTCGTTTTTCCCTCCTCCTTTCACATTGCATGTGGATGCAGCAGCTGTGCCTTCAGCAGCTACTGAGATCAGAGGCCCCTTTCCCACCCAGACCCCAGAGCTGCCCTAGCTTTGCCTCTTTGGACTGGCCCAGTTTTCCCCACCAGAGTCATTAGTGATCATTGTACTTATCACTCTATTCGGGGACTCTCTTGCTACCCTTCTCTTCCCGCTGAGATCTCTTCTCACTGACCGTTTCCATCCATTACCAAACCAATCAACATTCCTTTTCCTTTTCCAATTGGCAAACATAAATAGGTTTTATTTTTATTTTGAGATGGAGTCTTGCTCTGTCACCCAGGCTGAAGTGCAGTGGCACGATCTCGGCTCACTGCAGCCTCTGCCTTCTGGGTTCAAGCAATTCTCCTGCCTCAGTCTCCAGAGTAGCTGAGCCCACAGATGTGTGCCACTATACCCAGCTACTTTTTGTATTTTTAGTAGAGACGGGTTCACCATGTTGTCCGGGCTGGTCTCAAACTCCTGGCCTCAAGTGATCCTCCCTCCTCAGCCTCCCAAAGTGCTGGGATTACAGGTGTGAGCCACTGTGTGCGGCCCATACATAGGTTTTAATACTTGACTCTTCTGGGCTGTTTGTTTCATTGCTTACTCAAGTGAAGACTTTTGTCCTATTTCTCAAGAACTTGAATGTCTAGCCTTAGCTTTTAGGATATGAGAATAGTCTCTAGGATGAAATCTACCTTGTAATCATTTTTTGATAAGATGATATATAATCACAAAGGTCAAGTGCCATAAACCTCCTTACCTTGGACTTTTTGAAATGTTTTTAACAAAACCATTTTCAAAGCCTCACTGAGAATAACACAGTGTTCATTAAAACCCAGCTTTCTGCAAACCTAAATATTTGGACAGACCCTTGGCTTCCCTTTGAAAGAGAGCTCACCGATATCACCCCTTCAAAAGGGAGCAGTTTTTCTTCTTGATCCACCTGCCATCTTTCCAATCTAAAATACCCATTCCCATCCTAGAGATACTTTCCTCATTCCAGGGACAGTTCTCTCTCCAACATACCACCCATACTCCACACTCATCCTTAAGTGGCCGTAATGAATTTGGTGATCATGCAGGACCTCCTTTAGAAAGGAGTCATCTTACCAAATAACTGGACGTCCACAGTGCACCTCTCCGTGGCTGCCAGCACCCTGTGCCCCCTCCCACCTGCTCAGGCCCATTGACAGACAAGGTGCCCAGAATGGGAAACAAACTGTCTGTCTCTCTCCTCATCTTCTGTCTCACACCCACAATGTTCCCACCATTCCATCTCAGGCAGTGCTGTTATCCAACCAGGTGTCCTCTTCTCCCTTCAGCCTTCTCTCTTTCCTAAGCCCTGACTAGATGCCAAAAATAATTCTCTCTGCCAGTCTCTCATTTGCTCCCTCGCTCCGTCTCTCTCTCTCTCTCTGTCTTCATTCCAGATGTAAATGAACGAAGTGCCTTACCATAACCTGTTAGTGTAAAAATGGTGCTAATAGAATTAATTAAAATATCTAATAAAGAACCAGTATTCCCAAATGCTAACATCTCTGCAAATGGCAATGTGGTCTCCACAGTAAACCTTTTAACCTCCCCTATTTAACCTGGTTAAGCCCCATCATTCAAGACTAAAATAAAACAAAAAAAAACTGTATTTGCTTTTTTTGTTTCATTTAATATATTACAACCATGTTATTTTAGTGACAATTTATGGAGTTTTGCTGCCTAGCACAGAACTCTCAGAACCTTGTACATGGTTTTGCATGCAATAGGTATTCAGTAAATGTTTATTAAATAGGTTATGAGTTACGTATCTTATATGAGCTATGCTGGGAATGTAACCACCATTTATATAGTACTATTCCTCTGAGAATATATTCCAAATTCAAAACAACTAATGTCACTTCTTTGTAGACTGGAGTGTCTGTCTAGAAACTAACATCTCAGGAACTGGAATTCCTTTCTGCTGTGGGCTTATCTTCCATATCAGATACAAACTGTACCCTGAGTTTAGTGTATTGAGCCAATGAATACCTTTGGAGTGAATGATTTCCACCACCCCTCTCTCACTGTCCTCTCAGAGTAACATCCCTTTAACATACTGAAAACTGGCCAGTTCCCCTCTCAAATGTTTCCTGCCTCTTTAGCCCCTTCTCAAGACATCACAGGCTACAATAAAATTTCACATTGCTTATTTCCTTTCCCGTGCCCTTGAATGTGTTTCAGTAGGTCTCTGTTGTTAGTTCAACCAGTGTAAGACACAAGATTAATCCAGCCCCGTAGAACAATATTTTTTTAAAAGTCCTTCTTGGCTGGGCATGGTGGCTCATGCCTGTAATCCCAGCATTTTGGGAGGCCGAGGCAGGCAAATCACCTGAGGTCAGGAGTTCGAGACCAGCCTGGCCAACCATGGTGAAACCCGGTCTCTACTAAAAATACAAAAATTAGCCGGGCATGGTGGCGCACATCTGTAGTCCTAGCTACTTGGGAGGCTGAGGCAGGGGAATCACTTGAACCTGGGAGGCAGAGGTTGTAGTGAGCCGAGATCACACCACTGCACTCCAGCCTGGGGGACAAGAGCAAGAGCAAGACTCTACCTCAAAAAAAAAAAAAAAAACAGTCCTTCTTATTTCCAAGTAAGCTGGCTCTGCAAATAATGAAAAAGATAAGGAGCTCAAAGGGGGCTTTCTTTATCCCTGAATAAGTAAGCCACATATTTGTTAAAGGTTTATAGGGGTAGCAGTGCCTTTTACCATGATTACTGTATATGTAAAATGGGATCACTCTAATCTCACAGGGTTGCTATGAATAGCATAACCCTTAGGCCCAGGAACTTTAGAAGACCCCACACTTTAGAGGGCCAGTTCTGGCCTTCCTCTGGCTGTGGCCCTTTCTGTGGAGCAAGAGGATATGTTCACCTGGAGCCCATGCTCCTCTGTCTCCCTCCCCTAACCATGATCTTGAACCACAGAATTCCCTGACCAAATGGCTTTGAACCCAATCCTAGGCCCTTCTTGGGGTCTCTTCCTCAAGTCCATCTTCCCAAGGGTTGGCAGTGCTGCCAAGCTGGTATATACCTCATGGCCAAAGGAGTGACCAAAACATGACTGCATGCCTGTTTGCTAGAAGTGGGGTGGTGGGTAAATGGGGCGGGTAAAGAAGAAAGCAGTCAGGGTGCTGAGGCCAGGGGCCAGCGGCTGGCTCTTCCCGAACCACCCTGTCCCAGTGCAGAACTCGAAGTAGTCCAAGAAGTCCAAATTTAAACCTGGTCTTCCGGGTTGTTCCAGAGATATTTTGTCAAAGCAGGGGAAAGGAACATATTTTATTTAACATTTATTTACTTGATTTATAAATGTAACTATTTAGTCAAATGGAATACAGACTTCCATTTGTACTTTCATCCCAGGCCCTCAAGTGTTAAGGGTGGGCCTGGCTGTGAGGGCACCCAGCAGCCTAATGTTGAAGAAATGCTAGTTCCACACTTGCTACCACTATCCATACCTCTGCTCCTGCTGTTCCTTTGGCCTCCACATCTCTGCACATCATTAAGGCCCAGTTTCTGCATATAACATGACATGGCCTCTTGTCTCCACCCTCCCTCCCTGTTTCCCAGCTCCACTTCCCCATTCAGGTGAATTCAATCTCTCTCTTCTTTGAACTTTCAAATAATTGTGTCTCATGGTCGAGCATGGTAGCTCATGTCTATAATCCTAATGCTTGATAGGCTGAAGTAGGAGGATCTCTTGAGGTCAGGAGTTTGAGATCAGCCTGGGCAACATGATGAGACCCTGTCTCTACAAAAAGTATTTTTTAAAGAAAAAGCCGTGAGTGGTGGTACAGGCCTGTAGTCCAGGTTGTTCAGGAGGCTGAGGCCAGAGGATCACCTGAGCCCAAGGGTTGGAGGTTTCAGTGAGCTATGATTGTACCACTGCACTCCAGCCTGGGTGGCAGGGTGAGACCCTGTCTCTGGAAAAAGAAAAAAGAAAAAAAAAAAGTGTCTTTACTTCTTTTATGACAAAGGATTACTTTTTAAAATCTTTTTGTCAGTTGTGTTTCATGCTTTATCTCCCCTACTAGCCAATATGTTCCTGGATGGCAAGATTTGTTTCGGATCCATGCTCGTTTCCAGCCACTACTGTGCACATATATAGGTGCTTAGTAAATACTAAGTATCATAAGAGAGATACTGAGAAAAGGTGAATTTCTAAGTAACCAAAAAGACTGCAATGAAACTCTCTTATTCACTCATGTTTACATGCATAGCTCTTTTGAAAATATAAAATAAAACTCTATAGTTACATCTGAAGAATGAAAATTTTATTTGAATTTGAGTGATTTAAACTTCGTTGGAAATTCATAAAGGACATCAAATGGTTTCATTTCAGGCATGGAAGGAAAAGTAGAAGGCACACAATTTTAGCTAAACTTAGCCAAAAGACCACCTCAGAGCCCTTTGTATTGCTAATAAAATTTCACTGGAGGTAGAGTATTCAGGGATATTTCTCCAATACACATTATCAAAGTCCCTGCTAAGGCAAAAGACTTTTAGAAAAGACCTTACCATTTATTTGATAGAATATTGTGTTTAACTCTATATATGTTTCCAATTATAGCAATTAGTAATTAACTAGTAACTAATGACAAAAAAAAACAGTATCTGACGTCAGCCTGGAATTTCCTTTGCCTCTTTCCTGCTGAGATGATGAATCAGCTCTTATTCTACTAGATGATATTAACAGCAGTAATCTTTATGTTCATATTTTAGTTTCCCAGAGGTGTTGAGAAAAATAAGCCAATATTCTACCCAAAACCTCCTAAAACCTTCGCTCCTAACACTTCTTTAAATTCATGGGACCCTATTTGCTCTGCCAAAGAAGCCAACATACAAAGAAATCTTGAGAGGTCCCACTGGCTCACTTCGTACACTCATGATTTTACAGGTATGAGTTCACTTTCATACAAGTAAAAATTAGAACAAAATTGGAATATTTAACAAATGCTACGACAAGCTTTCAACTTCTCATATTTTTGCCTTTTTCTCAATCTAAGTATTTAAATCCTAAGTAATAAGAATTAAGGTGGGTGGTAAATTTCTCTTCATAGGTAGCTGGGAGGTAGGGTTGGTTTTCATTTTATTGGTTCTAATTATATTACAAAGGGAATGGGTAAGTTTTCCCATAAAGGGTAATATAACTGCCGTTCTTCGTTTACTCTAACAAAATAATAAGATGATGTTTCCATTAAGGTCTGGGGCCCATGGACCCCCTTGAACTGGATGATTACCATGAAAAGATGGTAGCAGAGTTAACAGGAAAGATAGGATTTGACCCAGAGCCTGTAAGTAATTGCAGTCAACTCTCAGTTATTTGGGGGGAGAGTGCTGGGCTCCTTCTTGCTTTGCCACTTTTTGTGTCTTGGGTTTTGCAACCAAGTTAGCAAATGGAAATGTTTACTCATTTTAGAAGTGAATTCTGAGTTGATTTGAACTGGTTTGAATACTTTGTCTGCTGTTTGGGAAAACAAGCAAGATTTCTTTTCTTGGGCCAGGCGCGGTGCCTCACACCTGTAATCCCAGCACTTTGGGAGGCCGAGGCGGACAGATCACGAGGTCAGGAGTTCGAGACCAGCCTGGCCAATATGGTGAAACTCTGTCTCTACTAAAAATACAAAAATTAGCCAGGCGTGGTGGCACTCGCCTCTACTCCCAGCTACTCAGGAGGCTGAGGCAGAAGAATCGCTTGAACCTGGGAGGCAGAGGTTGCAGTGAGCTGAGATCGTGCCACTGCACTCCAGCCTAGACGACAGAGCAAGACTACGTCTCAAAAAAAAAGAGATTTCTTTTCTTCTTCAGAGTGGTTTTTTTTTTTTAACAGATTTTCTACTATGCTACTGTTGCTGAAATAACTTACAAAAGAAGCGGTTTACAAAAGAATTTAACTAGTAATTTAATGAGATTCCTAGTAAATTCCGTAGATCTTTGCTTTTTTTTTTTTTTTTTTTTTCTTGAGACAGAGGCTCACCCTGTTACCAAGCTGGAGTACAGTGGCACGATCTCAGCTCACTGCAACCTCCGCCTCCTGGGTTCAAGCGATTCTCATGCCTCAGCCTCCAGAATAGCTGGGATTACAGGCACGCACCACCACACCCAGCTAATTTTTGTATTTGTAGTAGAGACGGGGTTTCACCATGTTGACCAGGATGGTCTCAATCTCCTGACCTTGTGATTCACCCGCCTCGGCCTCCCAAAGTGCTGGGATTACAGGCGTGAGCTACTGTGCCCAGCCCTTTGCATATTTATATATCTTGTACATTACCATTGCTTTTGAAGAAATAAAGGCTTCCTCCTGGTATTCATAATAATTGAGAGCTGGCTGAATTACAATGAAAAGCCAATACATTCTCTGCAGATGTCAATAGAGACTTTTAAATTGATTATGCGAAATGGCCTGGAAGAAATAATCAAGCCCTTTAATGAGCAAAAGTATAATCTGTTGGTTTAATTATGTAAATGAGATGAAATGACCTAATAGTTTGCATATGTGTTGTTTTATTTGAGGCCTAAATTTTATTCTCAACGACTACAAATTTTGAAAACAAAATTAACATTTTAAAGATATATAAATTGTGAAAAACACATGGAAAAACATCTAAGATTATTTCAGTTTGAACACTTTAAAAACTGAGCTGGGTCAGGCTTGGTGGCTCATGCCTGTAATCCTAGCACTTTGGGAGGCTGAGGCGGGTGGATCGCCTGAGGTCAGGAGTTCGAGACCAGCCTGGCCAACATGGTGAGACCCGTCTCTACTAAAAATACAAAAATTAGCCAGGCATGGTGGCGGGCGCCTGTAATCCCAGCTACTCTGGAGGCTGAGGCAGGAGAATCCCTTGAACCGGCGGGGGGAGGGGATGGGGCAGAGGTTGCAGTGAGCCAAGATCATGCTGGGCAGGGGGAAAAAAGAAAACAAAAAAACTAAGCTGAGGGCCGGGCGCGGTGATTCACGCCTATAATCCCAGCACTTTGGGAGACTGAGGCGGGTGGACCACCTGAGGTCAGGAGTTGGAGACCAGCCTGGCCAACATGGTGAAACCCTGTCTCTACTAAAAATACGAAAATTAGCCGGGCATGGTGGCACATGCCTGTAGTCCTAGCTACTCAGGAGGCTAAGGTGGAAGAATCGCTTGAATCTGGGAAGCGGAGGTTGCTGTGAGCAAAGATTGTGCCACTGCACTCCAGCCTGGGCAACAGAGTGAGACTCCGTCTCAAAATAAATTAAAAAATAAAATAAAAACTGAGCTGAACATACTGATTTTACATTTGCTTCAGCATTTCCTAAGGTGATATAAAATCATAACACCAGGAGCAGGTTTATAGACTGTGTTTTATCATTTACTGAAGGGTTTTTAATAATTTTTATGTTGAATTTGCAATGAGCATTCTCTAAGGATAGAAAATATTATATGAACACATATTGTCAGGTGTGTTCAACAACTGTCCAGATTTCCAGAGATTCGACCCTGTATGGTATGTACAAAATACATATTCCATTGTATACAGGATGTTTGCCAAATATGCTATATACAAAATCATTGTGCAAGCAAATCAACTCTTAAATATTTATGAATAACGAGATAAAATATACCTAAGATAATTGGAAGTTTAAAAGAAAGTTATAGTGAATCTTGCTGGTTTCTTATTAAACCATAAAGAACAGACTGGGAAAACATGTTTTAATGGTAATAAAGATGTGTATGAAATATTTTATTGTAGTAGTGTAAAATAAAAGCACTAAAAACTGCTTCTTGCATGCAGGAATATATATGGTCAAAGTACAATATGATAAGTCCTGTCCTTTTTTATGACAAATTTAACAAAGCATGTCAAAGAGCTGAAGTTTTTTCACCACAGTATTTACTCAAACTTGATTAGCTAAAGGCTGTAACAAATTTGTTACCTCAATATGGAAATTTCTCTGACTATGAACAGATTAGCTTTCAAAAGGATGTTCCTAAGTCCATTTTTTTAAGTCCAAGCTACAATGATTATTTTCTCACTACTCTCATTTGTATTATCTCTGCTGTCAATTCCATCATCATTATACATACATTCTTTGGCAGTTTTTTTACTTTAACATATTATTATGAAATGTTTGAAACATACAGAAAAGTAAAAAAAATTTATAATTAACACCCATATACTCACCACCTAGATTGTACCACTAACATTTTGCTATGCTTGTTTTATCACATAATCTATCCATCTTTCCATCCCTCTAACCATCCATCATCCAGATATAATAAAAATATATTATTTGTATGCATTTTAGAGTAAATTGCAGACATTAGTATACTTCACTCCTAAACATTCAGCATGTATATTATCAACCAGGGTTCAATATTTGTTTGCAGTTTTTTTTTCTTTTAAGGTGAAATAAAGTTCAATGCAATTGCACAAATCTTAAGTGTACATTCATCGAGTTTTAACAAACACACCTTTGTAATCCAAACCCCTATCAAGATACAGAATACTATCATTCCAGAAAGTTTCCTCCTCATACCCCCTCCCAGTCAGCTGCGTCCTCTTCCCACCACTCAGCATGTATCTATTAATAGCACTTTAAATACACTCACTACTTTTGCAGTTACCAGACATAATTGAGTTCATAATATTTATAAAACAACTTAAAAAGAAGCACAGACATGACACCTCAGACCAATGTTTCTCAAAGCATAGCAAATCTCCAGCCTCACCATCACCTGAAATGCTTGTTGAAAATTCAGCTTCCTGGGGCCCACTACAGACCTTCTGACCCACAGTCTTGGAGGGTCTTAGGAGCTTAGGAATTTCATGCCAGCTCTGCAGATGATTCTGATTCAGCCAAGGTTTAAGGGCACTTGCTAAGGCCTAATAAAGAAGACTTTGGCTGAGATTAAATAACTGCACACACTGCTAATGCCATCTGTTAGTGATGGACAGAAGTTTTATTCGAGTGATTGCTTTATATCTTTGAAGTTTAAAAGCAGAGTTCCCACACACAAAGAGTTCTGTATAGCCAAATAAAAAACATGCCCCTTTCATACTCTCTAAAACCAGTAAAGGAGGAAAATGTATTTGGACCCAAATTTCGAAGTCTTTAAATTAGTATCAAAGAGCGTTGCAATGTACACTCCTACACCCATCTCGTGTACTCAGACAATGAAAATGGGTATGACTTTTGACCTACCATTTGTGGCAATATCCCTGATTAATTTTTTCTCCTTTTTATCCCACCACTACAGCAAGAAAAATTCCATCCTGTCTTCAAACCTCCCAGACCGTTGGAAGGACGAATTGCCCGATTAATTCAGAACCGGCGTTCTCTGGAGGCTATAGTCCAGCAAAGACCACGTTCCTGTACAGATTGTACTCCTAGAGTTTTGTGTAATTTTCATACCTTTGTACCCAGTTCTAAAGAAATGATGGCACTTAGTGATAACACACCAGCCGGTGTGACCCATAAAAACCAGGATATTGAAGAGAAGATCATAGAAGAACAGAGCTTGCTGTCTACCTATGAACTCCCATCTTGTTACCCAACAAAAGACCTGACTAGCATTTATGACATAAAGCCATTTCCAAAAATCACAGATACTAAAAAGACAGAAGATTTATACTGGAGACAGCAGTCACTAAAAACCCAACCCACACCTTACTGTAAACCAAACCATTGGATTCACTACGAAAATCTTAAATCTCCCCTACATGATCAGTATAATATGTGTCCAAACCCTGTTAGCCTTAGTAAACCTAGTGTTTTACAAAATAAACAAGACACAGAAGCTTTCACTTTAGAACATTTTTTAAGTAAGCCAGAAGAAGAGTTGTTCTTGAATATGGAAAACAATGAAGAAACAAGACCTATTCTTGGTTGGATTCCTAGAGCTGGAGTGACCAAGCCTCAGACCAACCTGCTGGAGCTTAAGAACTCTTTTTCAAAAACTGGTGCACAAAAGCGTTTCCATAAATCAATTCTAGAAGACCATAAAGACCTTAGGGATAATGAGCATTTGGGGATGAAGCACCAATTCTATGGCCATAATTCCTATTATTTCTATAATTGAGATACTCATTGTTCCCTTCAAAACCCAGCCTCTTGCAAGAAGCTAAAAAATATAACAGAATTTCCTTCGTATTGCTGGATTCTGTTCTCTAGATTAAACCACAAGGGCCTTGTTAATGAGGTTTACATTTTCAGGAATTTAAGTTAGTATCTGGTTGGAGGAACCCAGAAAAGGTGATGTTCTGACTTCTTGAAAAGTTTAACAATTTGGCAATAAAATATTAGAACTAGAAAAAATTATAGTCTTTAATCTCTCATCTTCAGATTATACTACAAGGAAATTTTCCAAAATCACAAAAAGAAATGTGTACAACAAAGTTTACATCATTGTTTCACCAAAAAAAATTGAAAAGCTGGAAAGAACTCAAATGATCAATAATTAATGAATGACTACACAAATTATAGTATCTCAATAAAAATGAGAACACTGTCCCTTTATGTAAATTTTTGTACATAGTAGCATTAGGTAGAAAAGACAAAACCCAAACACCCAGTTAACTGAGGGATGGACACCTCTACAAACTATATTGTCTTAAAAGTATGTGGACTCTGTTCCTTTATGTAAACATGTAAAGAAAATAAGTCAGCGAAAAAAATTAAACCCAAAACTCTCTGCATGTACACATTACAAATTGAATTGTTTGCTTACTCTTAACCTTCTGACTGAGAAACATAACTATTTCTTTTAAGCAGATAAAATTATTTTACTGAAGATCTAGCAATGGCCTTAATTAGCAACTGGTGAGTTCTAATTATAGCAAGAAAGGATGGCTTGGTGTCAGTTATTACAGAGCCCCAAATCTTCATTTCTGGAGTGTGTTCTCTAAGAGTTTGGCTAACTCCCATATGCAAGTCAATTCATTTAATGTGCCAAGAGGTAGGTTTTAAACATAGTCTATCGTGGAAGTTCAAGAGGAATTTCTTGAAGTATTTTGTGAATATTTATTTTAATTTCATGACCAACATGTCGTTTGGTTGTAACCTCCTTAAAACTATTCTGGGCTAAAGTTAGAGAATTTTTTTCCAACTGCATTCTGTACAGCACTAGTTTACATTATGACAGGAAGTAAAAGTTTACATGGTGAAATAACACTGGGGAAATCGGAGCAACAATGTCAGTTGCATGACTTGGTCACTGGGTTCTCTATAGCCTTTAATATGTAATGCAATTGGGAGTGTCCGAGGTGAGGGAGATATAGTGTACACACTTTTTATCACAGAGTACATCACTGGAATGGAATTCCAAATAATAAACTTTGGAAGATGTAACTCTCCAGTATAAAAATTTGAGGTTTTGATTGCACTCCTAGAGTTTTGTGTAATGTTCATAGCTTTGTACCCAGCTTCCCTGGGTTGCATGGAAATTAGTTAGAAATTACATTCTAAATATGGTGTTCACTCTACCTCCATGCAAGGGTGGCGCAGCCTTCTCTTTAGGCATTGTCATGGTCATGCTTCTCAACTAAGAGGAAGTCAGCCTTTCCTTTAACTCTGCTGATTGTTAAAGCTAATGAATCTGCCTTTATTTGATGACAGAAAATACCAAACTCCAAGCATGCTCATCAAAAAGTTCAATTTTTTTGTTTTGTGTGTGTGTGGTTTTTTTTTTTTTTTTTTTTTTTACAAAATGTGTTAGTTTACTAACTGGTTCTTTTTGGTTTTTTGTGTGTGTTTTGTTTTTGGTTTTGTTTTTCTTTGAGTCAGAGTCTCACACTGTTGCCTGGGCTGGAATGCAATGGTACAATCTCGGCTCACTGCAACCTCCGCCTCCTGGGTTCAGGCGATTCTCCTGCCTCAGCCTCCCAAGTAGCTGGGATTACAGGCACCTGCCACCACGCCCGGCTAATTTTTTGTATTTTTAGTAGAGAAGGGTTTTCACTAGTTGGCCAGGCTGGTCTCGAACTCCTGACCTCATGATCCACCTGCCTCGGCCTCCCAAAGTGCTGGGATTACAGCATGAGCCACCATACCCAGCCTACTAACTCTATTTTTGTCATACATTGGCAACCTCTTTAATATCCAGAGATTCGGTATTATAAAATTAAGACTCACTTGTCCAGTACATGCACAATATATACAGTACAGAAAAGTTAAATCAAATGAACATAATATGTAGAGCAATGGATAAGCTGAAATGTTCTAGTACACATTAGCAAAACACCTTTTGCAATTTCCTCCCTCCTCCCTCAACCCAATGAATGATACAAAGAGTACACTGTTCACAGAGGTGGTTTAACAATTCTATCATACTTCCAAACACGGTATTTTCCATTAATTTTTAAAAGCTATTTACAAAAAGTGTTACTCTACTACTTCTGCTTTTAAAACATCAGGCACATCCGAATATCTACAAAGACTAGATATTTCATATCAGAACTTGTCTACTATATACACAGCAGTTAAATTACACGCATTACAAGTGTCACAATCTGAGAGATCTTCTAAATATGACCACTTTGGCCTTGAACCATTCCATCCTCACTTCCTTCTCTCTGCCTTCAATCCAGTGGACAAACATAAGTATGTGTAACGCTTAGAGATGGTTGAACAAATTCATATCCAAAAGTCATTTACAGAAGACAAGCTTGCTATTAATTTCAACGCAAAATGTACAAAACTGTGCTAATTCTACTAAGTGCTTTCATACACTGGCAACCTCTTAACATCTAGAGACTGGATGCTGCAAAATTAGGACTCATTTGTCCATTATATACACTATATATACAGCAAAACAAAATGCACAAAACATACAGAAAAAAACAGTTCCTGAAAATGTCCAAATATGAACGCACTAGCATATTACCTTTTGCAATTCCTTCTCTCCTACCTCCTCTAAACCACTGAACAAGTACAGACAATAATATACTGCTCACAGAAGTGGTGTAACAATTCCATTTCCAAAAGCCAATATTTCCTATGAATTTTAGAAAAAGTGATATTTTACTACCTCTACATTTAACGTACATAAGGAGTTAATTTGTCCACTATGTGTACAGCAGTCTTGAATAAATTGCACACATGTAAGAGTAGTTATAATTTGAAAGAGCCTTTAAAATATGAACATTCTGGCCTAAAACACTTCCCATCTCCATCAACTCAGTGGTCAATAATGCTCAAATTTTCAGAAATTTTACAACAAAATGTATAAAACATACTCGTTTACTAACCCTACTTTTGTCATACACAAGCAACCTCTTTAACATCTAGAAAGACTAGATGTTGTAAATTCGGTATTGTTTATCCTTTATATACACAGATAAGTACAATAAAATGCATAGAAGTAAGGAACAATGGTTAATCTTGCCTCACTGTGAACATCAGCATAGAGCTCTTTGCACTTCCTTTTCCTCTCTCGTCCCCTGAAACAGTGCACAAACACAATGTGTACTACTCAAGAGGTGGTTTGGCCATTCTCCCCCCAAACAACATTTCATATGGAATTTTAACAAAAAGATATTTACGAAATGTATTATTTTACAACCTCTACTTTTACTTTTAACGTATGTATCAGGCACTGAATACCTACAAAGCCTAGATATTTCAAAAAAGTACTTAGCATTGTCAATGATATATACAGTAGTGAGGAATAAAATGCACACGACAACAATGGTTATACTGAGAGACAGGACTAGCTGGATTTCCTAGGCCGACTAAAAATCCCTAAGCTTAGCTGGGAAGGTGACCCCTTCCACCTTTAAACAACGGGCTTGCAACTTAGCTCACACCCAACCAATCAGGTAGTAAAGAGAGCTCACTAAAATGCTAATTAGGCAAAAACAGGAGGTAAAGAAATAGCTAATCATCTGTTGCATGAGAGCACAGCGGGAGGGACAATGATCGGGATATAAACCCAGGCATTCGAGCCAGCAACAGCTACCCTCTTTAGGTCCCCTCCCTGTGTATGGGAGCTCTGTTTTCACTCTATTAAATCTTGGAACTGCACTCTTCTGGTCCGTGTTTGTTACGGCTCGAGCTGAGCTTTCGCTTGCCGTCCGCCACTGCTGTTTGCCACCCTCGCAGACCTGCCACTGACTTCCATCCCTCCGGATCCAGCAGGGTGTCCGCTGTGCTCCTGATCCAGCGAGGTGCCCATTGCCACTCCCAATCAGGCAAAAGGCTTGCCATTGTTCCTGCATGGCTAAGTGCCTGGGTTCGTCCTAATCGAGCTGAACACTAGTCACTGGGTTCCACAGCTCTCTTCCTTGACCCATGGCTTCTAATAGAGCTATAACACTCACCACATGGCCCAAGATTCCATTCCTTGGAATCCGTGAGGCCAAGAACCCCAGGTCAGAGAACACGAGGCTTGCCACCATCTTGGAAGTGGCCCGCTGCCATTTTGGAAGCGGCCTGCCACCATCTTGGGAGCTCTGGGAGCAAGGACCACCCCTCTCCTGCAATAATATGAAGTGTTTTCTAAATATGACCAGTCTGGAATAGAACCTTTTTCTCTTCCTTCTCAGGTCTTCCAGCTCCATGTCCTCTAACCCAGCAATTCACAACTTTTCTGGCATCAGGAACCAGTTTCGTGGAAGGCAATTTTTCCATGGACCAGGGCATTGGGGAGGATGATTTCAGGATGATTCAAGTGCATTACATTTATTGTGCACTTTATTTCTATTATTATTACATCATAATATACAGTGAAATAATTATATAACTCACCATAATGTAGAATCAGTGGGAGCCCTGAGCTTGTTTTCTCGCATCTAGATGGTCTCATGTGGGGGTGATGGGACATGGTGACAGATCATCGGGCATTAGATTCTCATAAGGAGCATGCAACCTAGATCCCTTGCATGTGTAGTTCACAATAGGGTTCGAGTTCCTATGAGAATCTAATGCCACCACTGATCTGACAGGAGGTGGAGCTCAGGCAGTAATGTGCGTGAAGGGGAGTGGCTGTAAATACAGATGAAGCTTCGTTTGCTCACCTACCACTTACCTCCTTCTGTGTGGCCCTGTTCCTAACAGGCCACAGAGCAGGGATTGAGGGCCCCTGCTCCAAACCACTGAAGAGATATGGATGTGTGTTGCTCCCAGTGTCACTGAAACTGCATTTACAAAAACGATGAAAGCCAAATAAATCTGACATAGCTATTTCCATCTTGCTTCTAACCTCACAAACTGTGTGTTCATTCCTGGGCATAGGCCAAGCTAACTATGGGAGGAATTTATAGTTTAACTGTAAGGCAAAGACAATAATAGCTCCTTCCTTCCCAAAACTAACCCCCTACTTGTTCAGGAACCAAAAACCACCCTTGAAAAACTAATGAAAGGTCACAAGGTTAGGATTAAGGGAGGGGCCTGAATTGCTAAGAAGTAGGTGTAGTTAAGTGATAACTGGCTGGGCACGGTGGCTCACGCCTATAATCCCAGCACTTTGGGAGGCCGAGGTGGGCGGAACACCTGAGGTCAGGAGTTCAAGACCAGTCTGGCTAACATGGTGAAACCCTGTTTCTACTAGAAATACAAAAAATTAGCCGGGCATGGTGGCACACACCTGTAATCCCAACTACTTGAGAGGCTGAGGCAGGAGAATCTCTTGAACCTGGGAGGCAGAGGTTGCAGTGAGCTGAGATTGCGCAATTGTAATACAGCTTGGGCAACAAGAGCTAAACTCCATCTCAAATTAAAAAAAAGTGACAACCAGTCACTGTCCCCAGCTTGCTTTTCTTTTTTCCTTTTTTTTTTTTTTTTTTTTTTGGGATGCGGAGTCTTTCTCTGTCGCCCAAGCTGGAGTGCAGTGCAGTGGCATGATCTCAGCTCACTGCAACCTCCACCTCCCAGGTTCAAGTGATTCTCCTGCCTCAGCCTCCTAAGTAGCTGGGATTACAGGCATGCACCACCACACTGGGCTAATTTTTTGTATTTTTAGTTAGAGACGAGGTTTCACCATGTTGGCCAGGCTGGTCTCATATTCCTGACATCAAGTGATCCACCCGCCTCGGCCTCCCAAAGTGTTGGGATTACAGGCGTGAACCACCACACCCAGCCACCAACTATCCTTGAAAAACCCTAGCTTCACGCCTGTAATCCAACACTTTGGGAGGCCGAGATAGGGGGATCACGAGGTCAGGAGATCAAGGCCATCCTGGTTAACACAGTGAAACCCCGTCTCTACTAAAAACAAAAAATTAGCCAGGCGTGGCGGCAGGCGCCTGTAGTCCCAGCTACTCAGGAGGCTGAGGCAGGAGAATGGTGTGAACCCGGGAGGAGGAGCTTGCGGTGAGCCGAGGTGGTGCCACTGCACTCCAGCCTGGGCAACAGAGTGAGACTCTGTCTCAGAAAAAAAAAGGAAAACCCTAGCTTCCGTATTCTTCGGGAGGCAGATTTGAAAATTATCTCCCATCCTTCTGCTTGGCTGGCCCTCTGATAATTAAACTCTTTCTCTACTCCAAAAAACAGTTGCTCTCAATGCATTGGCTTTTCTAGGCAGCAGGCAAGAAGAACCCATTGGGCTGTTACAGCACTTCCAGAGGTAGTCTAATAACTCCCCTCCAAAAAGTCATTTTGGTGGAGAGGTGGAGCAAGATGGCCAAATAGAAGCCTCCAGGAATTGCCCCCGACATAGGAACAACAAATTGAACAACTATCCACACAAAAAAGAACCTTCATAAGAACCAAAAATCATGTGAGCAATCACAGTACCTGGTTTTAACATCATATTAAGGAAAGAGGCACTGAAGAGGGTAAAAAAAGGCAGTCTTGGATCGCCTACACCACCCCTTCCACATCCCCCAGCAGTGGCCACATAGCATAGAGAATCAGTGTGCTTGGGGGAGGGACAGGGCAGTGATTGCGGGGCCTTGCATTGGAACTCAGTGCTGCCCTGTCACAGTGAAAAACAACACTGGGCAGAAATCAGCCAGTGCCCAGAGGGAGCATTTAGACAAGCCCTAGCTAGAGAGGAGTCATTCATCCAAGCAGCCAGAACCTGAGTTCTAGTAGGCCCAGCCACCGTGGGCTAAAGTGCTCTGGCGGTCCCAAATAAACTTGAAAGGCAGAATAGGCCAAAAGAACTACAATTCCTGGGCAAGTTCTGTTGCTGGGCTTGGAGCCATTGGGCTTAGAATGTACATGACCTAGTGAGATGCTAGCCGGGGAGGCCAAGGGAATGCTTGCATCACCCCTCCCCAAGCCACAGGCACTGCTGCTGACAGCACTGGGAGAGACTCCTTCCCACCACTTGAGGAGAAGAGAGGGGAGAGTAAAGAAGACATTGTCTTACAACTTGAATATCAGCTCAGCCACGGTAGAACTGTGCACTAGGGGGAGGCCCCCATTTCGTGCCCTAGCCCCCACATGAAATTTCTAGAGACACCCTGGGCCAGAACGGAACCCATTGCCTTAAAGGGAAGAACCCAGTCCTGGCAAGATTCATCACTTGCTGACTAAGGAGCCTTTGGGCTTGAATAATCAGTAGTAGTAGTCAGCCATGCTGGCTTCAGGTGTGGTGGCTTCAGGGGAGAGACTCCTATTTAAGGAAAGGAGAGGGAAGAGTAAGGAGACTTTGTCTTGTGACTTGGATACCAGCTCAGCTACTGGGGAGTAGGGCACCAAGCAGGCTCCTGGATCCCTGATTCCATGCCTTGGCTCCTAGACAGCATTTCTGGACATGCCCTGGGCCAAAGAGGACCCCACTGCCCTGAAAGGAGAAACTTGGGACTAGTAGCATTTATCACAAGCTGACTGAAGAGCACCTGTGCCTCGAGTGAACGTTGGCATAGCCAGGAAGTACTAGCCAGGGGCTAGTGCAATGGTGGTCATGGGGAAGGACTTTGATGCTTGAGGAAAGAGGAGGGAAGAGTGAGAATAACTTTATCTTGTGGTTTGGGTGCCAGGTCAGCCACAGTGGAATAGAGTACCAGGTAGATTCCTAAGGTTCCCGACCCCAAGCCCTGGCTTCACACACAGCATCTCCGGACCCGCTTGAAGATGGAGAGAACTTGTTGCCCTGATAGGAAGGACACAAGGCTGGCTGAATTCACCAGCTTCTGAATGCAGGCCTTGAGGGAACATAAGCTACTGTAGCCAGACAGTGGTCACTGCAAGCCTTGGACCAGACCCAGTGCTGTGTTGGCATCAGGTCTCTCCTAGCACAGTCACAGTGGAGGCGGTCACAGGGGTGCTTGTGTCACCTCTCCCCTAGCTCCAGGCAGCTCAGTGCAGAGACTCCATTTGTTTCGGTGAAAGTAAGATAAGAGAACAGAGTCTCTGCCTGGCAATCCAGGGAATTCTCCTGGATCTTACCCAAGACCACAAATGTGGTACCCCTACAAGTCTGCAAAAGCCACAGTTTAATGGGCTTCGGATGGCCCCTAATGCAGATATGGCTGCAGTGACCAAAGACTTAGATCACAACACCCAAGTCCCTTCAAATACTTGGAAAGCCATCCCAAGAAGGGTGGATACAAAAAATAAAAAGCCAAGACTGTGAAGATAATATTAAATACCTAACTCTTCAACCCAGACACCAACAAAAATCCACAAGCATCAAGACCACCCTGGAAAACACGACCTCACCAAACAAATTAATGAAGGCACCAGTGACCAATTCCAGAGAGAAAGAGATATGTGACTTTTCAAACAGAGAATTCAAAATAGCTGTGTTGAGGAAGCTCAACAAAATTCAAGATAACACAGAGAAGAAATTCAGAATTCTACAAGATAAATTTAACGAAGAGATTAAAACAATTAAAAAGAATCCAGCAGAAATTCTGAAGCTGAAAAATGCAATTAATGTACTAAAAACGCAGTCCCTTAAGGGCAGAATTGATCAAGCAGAAGGAAGAATTAGTGAGCTTGAAGATGGGCTATTTGAAAATACACACTCAGAAGAGACAAAAGAAAAAAGAATAAAAACGAATGAGGTACACCTATAAGATCTAGAAACTAGCTTCAAAGGGCAAATCTAAGAGTTATTGGCCATAAAGAGAAGCTAGAGAGAGAGATTAGGGTAGAAAGTTTATTCAGAGGGATAATGACAGAGAACTTCCCAAACCTAGAGAAAGATATCAATATTCAAGTACAAGAAGGTTATAGAACACCAAGCAGATTTAACCCAACGAAGACATCCCAAGACATTTAATAATCAAACTCCCAAAGATCCAGGATAAAGAAAGAATCCTAAAAGCAAGCAAGAGAAAAGAAACAAATAACATAAAAAGGAGTTCTAATAAGTCTGGCAGCAAACTTATCAGTGGAACTTTACAGGCCAGGAGGGAGTGGCATTACATATTTAAAGTGCTGAGGGAAAAAACTTTTATCCTAGAATAGTACATCCAGTGAAAATATCCTTCAGATATGAGGGAGAAATAAAGACTTTCCCAGGCAAACAAAAGCTGAGGGATTTCATCAACACCAGACCTGTCCTACAAGAAATGCTAAAGGGAGTTCCTCAGTCTGAAAGAAAAGGACATTAGTAAGCAATAAGAAACCACCTGAAGGTACAAAACTCACTACTAGTAGTAAGTACACAGAAAAACACACAATATTATAATACTGTAATTGTGTGTAAACTGTTCATATCTTGAGTAGAAAGACTTAGAGATTAACCTCACCTATCAAAAATAATAGCTACAACAACTTTTCAAGACATAGTACAATAATATATAAATAGAAACAAGAAAAACTTTTAAAAGTGGGGAGAGTGAAGTTAAAGTGCAGAGTTTTTCTTAGTATTCTCTTTGTTTGTTAGATTTTTGTTTATGCAATCAATGTTATGTTGTCATCAGTTTAAAACAATGGGTTATAAAATATTATTTGCCCTGGGCGCAGTGGCTCACGCCTGTAATCCCAGCACTTTGGGAGGCTGAGTTAGGCGGGTCATGAGGTCAGGAGTTCGAGACCAGCCTGGCCAACATGGCAAAACCCCGTCTCTACTAAAAATACAAAAATTAGCTGGGCTTGGTGGAGGGTGCCTGTAATCCCAGCTACTCAGGAGGCTGAGGCAGGAGAATCGCCTGAAACTGGAAGGTAGAGGTTGCAGGGAGCTGAGATCGCGCAACTGCACTCCAGCCTGGGCGAAAGGAAGAAACTCCATCAAAAAAAAAAAAAAAAAAAAAACTTACTTGCAAGCCTCATGGTAACCTCAAATCAGAAAACCTACAAACAGAGGCTGGGCACAGTGGCTCACACCTGTAATCTCAGCACTTTGAGAGGCTGAGGCAGGAGGATCACTTGAGCCCAGGAGTTGAGACCAGGCTGGGCAACTTAGTGAAACCCCATCTCTACAAAAAATAAAAATAAAAAATTAGCTGGGCATGGTGGTGCATGTCTGTAGTCCCAGCTACTCAGGAAGCTAAGGTGGGAGGATTGATTGAGCCCAGGAGGTCGAGGCTGCAGTGAGCCCTAATCATGCCACTGCACTCCAGCCTGGGTGATGGAGCAGAACCCTGCCAAAAAAAAAAAAAAAAACCCTACAACAGATACACGAAAAATAAAAAGCAACAAACTAAAACATATCAGAGAAAACCACCTTCACTAAAAGGAGGAAGACAGGAAGGAAAGAAAAAGAGAAGACCACAAAACAACCAGAAAACAAATAATAAATAAAATGGCAGGTGTAAGTCCCTATTATCAATAATAACATTGAATGTAAATGGGCTGAACTATCCAATAAAAAAAAATAGAGTGGCTGAATGGACAAAAAGCAAGTTCTAATTACCTGTTACCTACAAGAAACACACTTCTCCTATAAAGACACACATATGGTGAAAATAAAAGGATGGAAAAATATTTTCCATGCAAATAGAAACTAAAAAATAAAGGCAGGAGTATGTATATATCAGACAAAATAGATTTCAAGACAAAACTATAAAAAGAGATAAAGAAGATCATTATATATTGATAAAAGGGTGAGTTCAGCAGGAGGATATAAATTGTAAATATGTATGGACTCAACACTGGAGTACCCAGATATATAAAGGAAATATAAGAGAGACAGACCCCAATACAATAATAGCTGGAGACTTCAACACTCCCACTGTCAGCTTTGTACAGATCATCCAGACAGAAAATCAACAAAGAAACATCTGACTTAATCTGCACTATAGACCAAATGGACCTAAGAGTTATTTACAGAACATTTTATCCAACAGCTGAAGAATATATGTTCTTCTCCACAGCACGTGGATTATTCTCAAAGACAGATGATATGTTAGGCCAAAAAACAAGACTTTAAAAATTAAAAAAATAGAAATCCTATCAAATATCTTCTCTGACTATAATAGGATAAAACTAGAAATCAATAACAAGCAGAACTTTAGAAACTATGCAAATACATGGAAATCAAACAGTATGCTCCTGAATGACCAGTGGGTCAATGAAGAAATTAAGAAGGAAATTGAAAAATTTCTTCAAGCAAATGAACATGGAAATACAGCACAACAAAACCTATGAGCTACAGCAAAAGCTGTACTAAGAGGGAAGTTTATAGCAATAAATGCCTACATCAAAAAGTAGAAAAACTTCAAAATAAACAACCTGATGATACATCTTAAAGAACTAGAAAAGCAAGAACAAACCAAATCCAAAATTAGCAGAAGAAAAAAATAATAAAGATCAGAGCAGAAATTAATGAAATTGAAATTTAAAAATACAAAAGATAAATGAACCAAAAAGTTAGTTTTTGATAAGATAAAATCAACAAACTTTTAGCCAGAATAACTAAGAAAAAAAAAATACTCAAAATCAGAGATGAAAAAATATATATTAAAACTGATATTACTGAATTCAAAAAGTCACTAGCAACTACTATGAGCAACTATATGCCAATAAATTAGAAAACCTAGAAGAAATGGATAAATTCCTAGACACATACAGTCTACCAAGATTGAGCAATAAAGAAATCCAAAACCTGAACAGACCAATAACAAGTAATGAGATCAAAGCCATAATAAAATGTCTCCCAGCAAAGAAAAGCCCAGGACTAAATGAATGGTGTCACTGCTGAATTTTACCAGACTGAATTGGTATTTTATTTGTTTTTATTTTTGTTTTTGTTTTTTTGAGACGGAGTCTCTCACTGTCGCCTGGGCTGAAGTGCAGTGGCACAATCTCGGCTCACTGCAACCTCTGCCTCCCAGGTACAAGCGATTCTCCTGCCTCAGCCCCCAAGTAGCTGGGATTACAGGGGCCCGCCACTACACCTGGCTAATTTTTTTTTATTTTTAGTAGAGACGGGGTTTCACTATGTTGGCCAGGCTGGCTCGAACTCCTGACCTCGTGATCTGCCCGCCTCGGCCTCCCAAAGTGCTGGGATTACAGGCGTGAGCCACCGCGCCCAGCCTGGATTAGTATTGTAAAGAAGAATACCAATTCTGTTCAAACTATTCTGAAAAATAGAGGAGAAGGGAATACTTCCAAATTCATTCTACAATGCCAGTATTACCCTGATGCCAAAACAAAACACACATTAAAAAAAAAAGAAAAGAAAAGAAAAAAGAAAACTACAGGCCAATACCCCTGACGAACACTAATGCAAAAATTCTCAACAAAATACTAGCAAACCAAATTCAACAATACATTAAAAAGATCATTCATCATTCATCATGATCATTCATCATGACCAAGTGGGATTTATCCCAGGAATGCAAGGATGATTCAACATACACAAATCAATCAGTGTGATACATCATATCAACAGAATGAAAAACAAAAACCATATGATCCTTTCAATCGATGTTGAAAATCATTTGATAAAGTTCAACATCCTTCATGGCAAAAACCCGCAAAAAACTAGATATAGAAGGAGCATACCTTAATACAATAAAAGCTATATATGACAGAACCATAGCAATTATCATACTGAGTGGAGAAAACCTGAAAGCTTTTCCTCTAAGATCTGGAACATGACAAGGATGCCTACTTTCACCACTGTTATTCAACATGGTACTGGAATTCTTAACTAGAGCAATCAGACAAAAGAAAGAAATAAAGGGCATCTACATTGGAAAGAAAGAAGTCAAATTATCCTTTTTTGCAGATGATAACTATCTTAAATTTGTAAAAACCTAAAGACTCCACCAAAGAACTATTAGAACTGATCATCAAATTCAGAAAAGTTGCAGGATACAAAATCAACAAACAAAAATCGGAAGCATTTCTATATACCAAAAGCAAACAATCTGAAAAAGACATCAAGAAAATAATCCCATTTACAATAGCTACAAATAAAATAAAATGCCTAGTAATTATCTTAGCCAAAGATGTAAAAAGATCTCTGCAATGAAAACTATAAAATGTTGATGCAGGAAACTGAAGAGAACACAAAAACACAGAAAGTTATTTCATGTTCCTGGATTGGAAGAATCAATATTGTTAAAATATTCATACTACCCAAAGCAATCTACAGATTCAATGCAATCCCTATCAAAATACCAATGACATTTTTTACAAGAATAACAAAAATAATCCCAAAATGTATATGGAACTATGAAAGACTCAGAACAGCCAAGGCATGCTGAGCAAAAATAATCAAACTGAAGGAATCACATTATGTGACTTTAAATTATATTACAGAGCTATGGTAATCAAAACAGCAGGTACTGGCATAAAACAGGCACATAATCCAATGGAACAGAATAAAGAATCCAGAAATAAATGTATATGTCTACAGTGAACTCATTTTCAACAAAAGTGCCAAGGACATACATTGGGTAAAGGATAGATTCTTCAATAAACGGTGCTGGAACAACTGGATATCCATATGCAAAAGAATGAAACTAGACCTCTATTTCTGGCCATATACAAAAATCAAATCAAAATGGATTAAAGACTTAAATCTAAGACCTCAAATTATGAAACTACTAAAAGAAAACATTAGGAAAACGCTACAGGACATTGGTCTGGGCAAGGATTCCTTGAGTAACACCCCAAAAGCACAGGCAATCAAAGCAAAATGAACAAATGGGATCACGTCAAGGTAAAAAGCTTCTGCACAGCAAAGGAAACTATCAACAAACTAAAGAGACAACCCACAGAATGGGAGAAAATATTTACAAACTATCCCTCTGACAACGTATTAATAACGAGAATATTTAAGAAACTCAAACAAGTCTATAGGAAAAAAAAATCTAATCCCAATCAAAAAATGGGCAAAATATATGAATAGACCTTTCTCAAAAGAACGCCTAAAAATGGCAAACAGGTCTATGAAAAGGTACTCAACATCATTGATCAAAGAAATGCAAATCAAAAGTACAATGAGATGTCATCTCACCCCAGTTAAAATGGCTTTTATCTCAAAGACAGGCAATAACAAATTCTGGCGAGGATGTGGAGAAAAAGGAATGCTCATACACTGTTGGTGAGAATGCAAATTAATGGAACTTAATGAAGGTTTAGAAGTTCCTCAAAAAACTAAAAGTAGAGATACCATATGATCCAGCCACCATATGATCCAGCCACCATATGATCCATATTTAGGTATATACCCAAAAGAAAGGACATCAGATATCAAAGAGATATCTGCACTCAAATGTTTACTGCAGCACTATTCACAGTAGTCAAGATTTGGAAATCTGTTGATGTCCGTCAACAGATGAATGGATTTTTTAAAATGTGGCACATGTACAAAATGGGGTACTGTTCCGCTATAAAAATTAATTAGATCCTGTCATTTGTAAAAACATGGATGGAACTAGAGGTCATTATGTTAAGTGAAATAAGCCAGACACAGAAAGGCCAACTTCACATGTTCTCACATATTTGTGAGGGCTAAAAGTCAAAGCAATTGAACTCATGGAGATAGAGAGTGGAATGATGATTACCAAAGGCCAGGAAGGTTAGTGGTTGGGGGTAGAGGGTATTAAGAATGGTTATTGGATACAAAAATAAAGCTAGAAGACTGGGGACGGGTGTGGTGGCTCACGCCTGTAATCCCAGCACTTTGGGAGGCTGATGTGGGTGAATCACCTGAGGTCAGGAGTTCGAGACCAGCCTGACCAAATGGTGAAACCCCCTCTCTACTAAAAATACAAAAATTAGCCGGGCGTGGTGGTTTGCTCGTGTAGTCCCAGCTACTTGGGAGGCTGAGACATTAAATGGCACCACTGAAGAAGAATGAATAAGGTCTAGTATTTGGTAATACAACAGGGTGACTACACTGAACAATAATTTATTGTACATTAAACAAACTAAAAATATAATTGGATTGCTTGTAACAGAAAGAAAGGATAAATGCTTGAGGTGATGGATAGACCGTTTACCCTGGTGTGATTATTACACATTGTATGCCTGTATCAAAATAGCTCATGTACCTCTTAAGTATATATATATTTACCTACCTCGTACTCATAAAAATTTTAAAAGGTACATATACGTTATCATTGCATCCTCTTAATTTTATTTTTCAGTTCCAGAATTTCTAATTAATTCTTTTTCAAATCTTTTTTTAAAACATTATAATTTCTAGTTCCCTTTAAAAATTTTCAACTTTGGCTTTTTTCTTTAGAACATCATAAATGTAAATGTATTACAGACTACCTGATAATTCCAAAATCAGGAATCCCTATGATCTTTTTTCTTGCTTCTGCTGATTCTCATTCATATTGTGTATGCAATTATTTTTCGTTGTTGGCTGAATACTTCATTTGAAAATTTTATTTGTAGAAATGAAGTCTAGCTGATATTATCTTCTGCCAGAAATAATTTTCATTTGGTTTTACCAGGTATCTGGAGGCAACAGAACTCCTTATTCCAAGTTCAAAAGTTGAGGCTTTCCTTGGCCAGCCAGAAAATATGTCAGGCCGCAGACCTTGTAAGATCTGGGTTTTGGCCAGTTCACCCTCACTACCAGGGTGCAGCCTAAATGCTGGCCTAAAGTAGGGGGTGGTTTGCCAGGTTCCAAACCTCTGTAAGCCCTGAATTGATATAATGGATGGATGGATAGATGGATAGATAGACAGACAGACAGACAGACAGACAGACAGACAGATAATGGGAATCCTCAGTGGCCTGGATTGAGATACTCCTCTGGAGAAGATTTGTGTTTGCTTCTGCCAGACACGGGGATACACTGCCCATCCACAATGTCTTTGTTCATTTTTCATAAAGTTTTCTCAGACTATGCAAGTAGAGTACAATCAAACTCTAAGCCTGCATGAAGGCAGACCTGTGGTTATGAATTCTTAGGGAATACTTTTTTCTGCCACTTGATACTAAGGCCAAGACAGACAAGACTAACCTGGTTCTTCTCTTTGCTGATGGAAAGACTGTATTTTATTCTGTAGATTTAAGTGTACCAGGATTATGCATGGATCTCTGCCAACTTTCCCCTCAACTCGCCCATTACCATTTTGTATGAGCTTTACTTCCATTTTGCTGCACTGCTATTACAGCCTGAGGCTCTTTCATTCAACATAAGTCCTTAAAATGGCCCTGGAGTCAGCTTATGCTTATCACACCATTTTCAGTTCTTATGCCCTACCTCACCGCCTGTCTCCAACCTGGAGATTTCTCTTACTTGTGTCTCAATTTTGATTGGGTAGGGTAGGGGATTTTACTAGACTTTTTTTAATCAGAAGAGTTTTTAAAAATACAGTCGTCCCCACTTACCCACAGTGGATGCCTGAAACGGCAGATAGTACCAAACCCTATATATATATATAGTAATGTACAACATAACAATGTTTTGGTAAATGATGATCACGAATACATCATTTTTGTTTTGTTTTGTTTTGTTTTGTTTTTTGAGATGGAGTTTCGCTCCTGTTGCCCAGGCTGGAGTGCAATGGCATGATCTCGGCTCACTGCAACCTCCACCTCCCGGGTTCAAGTGATTCTCCTGCCTCAGCCTCCCAAATAGCTGGGATTACAGGCGCCTGCCACCATGCCTGGGTAATTTTGTATATTCAGTAGAGATGGGGTTTCACTATGTTGGCCAGGCTGGTCTCAAACTCCTGACCTCAGATGATCCACCCACGTTGGCCTCCCAAAGTGCTAGGATTACAGGCATGAGCCACCACACCCGGCCAATGTTTTTTTTTTTTTTTCTGTACCTTTTCTATGTTTAGGTACACAAATACCATTGCATTGCAATTGCCTACAGTATTCTGTACAGTATCATGCTGTACAGGTTTCTAGCCTAGAAGCAGCAGGCTATACCATATAGCCTAAGTGTGTAGTAGGCTTGTATTAGTCTGTTTTCGCATTGCTTTAAAGAAATACCCCAAACTGGGTAATTTATAAAGAAAAGAGGTTTAATCGACTTACAGTTCCACATGACTGGAGAGGCCTGGGGAAACTTATAATCATGGCAGAAGGGGAAGCAGGCACATCTTACATGGTGGCAGGAGAGAGAGCACAGAGGAAATGCCAGACATTTATCAAACAACCAGATCTAGTGAGAACTCCCCCACTATCACAAGAACAGCATGGAGGAAACCATGCCCATGATCCAATCACCTCCCAGCAGCTCCCTACCTTGACATGTTGGGGATTAGAATTCAAGGTGAGATTTGTGTGGAGACACAAAGCCAAACCCTATTAAGGCTATACCATCCAGGTTTATGTAAGTATACTCTACAATGTTCACAACGACAAAATTACCTAACATCACATTTGTCAGAACATATCCCTATTGTTAAGTGATACATGCCTGGACTGTGGTTTTGTCTATATAGTACATACATAACTATGATGTAATTTAATTTATAAATTAGGCACAGTAAGAGACTAACAATAATCATGAAGTAGAACAGTTATAACAATATACTGTAATAAAAGTTATGTGAGGCCAGGCATGGTGGTTCATGCCTGTAATCCCAGCAATTTGGGAGGCCGAGGTGAACAGATCACAATGTCAGGAGTTCGAGACCAGCCTGGCCAACATGGCGAAAACCCGTCTCTACTAAAGATAAAAAAAATTAGCCAGGCGTGGTGTCGCGTGCCTGTAATCCCAGCTACTTGGGAGAGTGAGGCAGGAGAACTGCTTGAACCCAGGAGGTGGAGGTTGCCGTGAGCCAAGATTGTGCCACCGCACTCCAGCCTGGGTGACAGAGCAAGACTCTATCTCAAAAATAAAAAAAAAATAAATAATTTTAAAAAGATGGAGGTGGGGGAGTAGATATAACAGAAATGAATATGAAAAAAAGTGGTTTGCAAAATGTTACTGTTCTCTTCAACTAATTCTCTTAGGTACTGCAAGTAAATTGTAGGTACCATGAATCTCTTGAATACATATATAACACAAAATTTATGGTATCTGCTTTACTACAGGAAGGTGCTAACTGTTCATTTTTGTGGTTGTTCTTTCTGTCTCTTCATCTTCCCATTACTTTCAATAACAACTCTTTATCCACAGTTTCCTTAGTTAAAAAACAAAAACTGGCCAGGCGCAGTGGCTCACACCTGTAATCCCAGCTCTTTGGGAGGCCGAGGCAGGTGGATCACGAGGTCAGGAGTTCAAGACCAGTCTGGCCAACATAGTGAAACCCTGTCTCTACTAAAAATACAAAAAATTAGCCAGGTGTGTTGGTGTGCGCCTGTAATCCCAGCTACTCAGGAGGCTGAGGCAGGAGAATCGTGTGAACCCAGGAGGCAGAGGTTGCAGTGAGTTGAGATCACACCACTGCACTCCAGCCTGGGTGACGACAGAACGAGACTCCATCTCAAAAAATAAATAAATAAATAAATAAAACCCTTCCTGTTTTCTATTCTTCCTGTCATGAGAATAAATTTAAAATGGCTTCAGTCCATTCACTTGGCTAACTGACTTATTGGTACATCTATATGATCTGCAGTAACAGCACATGAAACCTCATCAGTATGAACAGAGACTAGTTACTTCTGATGATAGAAGAGTTACCTATTTAAGGACTACATTGTCCTTAGAATGGTATGAGTGGCAATATCAGGACCTGGCTTCATAAGTATGTGCTGAATTTTCAAGGTGTTGCTAAGCTTGGTCTTTTAAAAATTTCAATAGTTTGCCAAATAAGCCTACTTAAGGAGTACACCCAAATGCTCACTATCTTTGTCCCCTCCAAAAAGCACAAAAGGTCTTGAATAAGTGTTGTGATTTCTGCTCTGTTTTATAGGAAGACTGTGGCTGTAGTGTGTGAAATTAGAGGGGAACTGGAAGTCAGGACACGGTTCAAAAACAAAAAAAATACTCC
Organism: Pongo abelii; assembly: GCF_028885655.2. Classification (NCBI taxonomy): domain Eukaryota; kingdom Metazoa; phylum Chordata; class Mammalia; order Primates; family Hominidae; genus Pongo; species Pongo abelii. The sequence goes on from NC_071991.2 coordinate 60,084,204, forward strand.
AGTCATATAGGGAGATGGAGGATCGGAGCAGAAATAATAAGACCAGTGGTTTGGAAGTGATCTAAGATAATCTACGTCAACCTCCTTGTATCTATTACTTAAGTTGCAGGATGGGAGAAAGGATCCCAGAATGTAAACTCCACCAGAAAGAGTCCTCACTGATTTATAATACTCCAGGAACCTAGAAAAATGCCTGACACATAACATGCATTCAATAAACACTTTTTTTTTTTTTTTTTTTTTTTTGAGAGAGAGTCTCACTCTGTCACCCAGGCTGGAGTGCAGTGGCACGATTTCGGCTCACTGCACCCTCTACCTCCCAGGTTCAAGCGATTCTCCTGTCTCAGCCTCCCGAGTAGCTGGGATTATAGGCACGCGCCACCACGCGCGGCTAATTTTTGTATTTTTAATAGAGACGGGGTTTCGCCATGTTGGCCAGGAGGGTCTCGAACCCCTGACCTCAGGTGATCCACCCGCCTCGGCCTCCCAAAGTGCTGGGATTACAGGCGTGAACCACCTCGCCCGGCCAATAAACACTTGACTGAATACGGCAGTGCCAAACAGAATACAAGGGGGCGGGGAACAGAACACAAGAAAGGAGGAAAAATTAATCAGAACTTGGGGCCAGAATTTGAGGGGTAAAGGAGTCAAGAAAACCAGTGACAGAACTGAGCATGTCAGGAAGGGGATCTAGTTTTAAAGGATAACTATGATAACTAAAAGCTGTGGTATTAACGCCTTTATTTCTAATATGACCTCAACCGCATTAAGCTTACTTGAACATGACCTTTACCTAGATCATACGGGATGCAAATCCTCTAGATTTCTAAGAATTCTCTAATCATCTAAAAATGTTTCTTCCTAGATGTTGCCAGCAAACCTGTGTTCTTTAGGCACACGAACGCGAGGGGGAGGAGGGCGTTAGCAGAAAAGACGCCGACAGGTAAGGGGTCAGAGGGATAATCCTGTCTCTGCCGCAAATGCAGCACCTTCCTCAGTCTTGGGGCGTCCATCAAGCGGAGAGCTGGAATATGACTGAAAGTAACAGAGTAGAGGTGGAACTAGAACAAGGTCACGAGCTGGTGCCCAACTCCTGTAACTCCTGGTTCCAGGCTGTCCCTCTAGGATGCTGTTGGCGCCAGCTGTGGTAGTAGGACAGAGTCTGGGTAAAGGTCGCCTGCTGACAAGATGGTAGCTAGGAGACCTCTAGGTGCGCCAAAATTAGGGCGTCTTTTCCTGGACGGGCAAAACGCCCTGCTCAAAGCTCATTACATCACCACGCCCAAGATCTGATACTTTAGCAGGGAAACGCGCCAACCAAGCGACTCCACCCCACCCTCCCCGCTCCTCCAGCACACGCAAGCGCACAGAGGCCCGCGAGTGACGTCACCCCTCCCGACACCACCTCGTTGTCGTACGACCAAAGGCCTGTCGTAACGGCCGGGAAAAGCCTGGAGAGGAAGGGCACGCACGCCGCACACCCTAACATGCTCGCCAGCATGCGCGCGCAGGTCCTTGGCGCAGGCGTTGGGACTGGAGCCAATGAGGTGCGCCGACGTTACTGCGTAGCCGCCAGCTCGGCCGCACGTCAGGGCGCGGGAGCGCGGAGCGAGTTTGGTTGCACTTACACCGGTACTTAAGCGCGGACCGGCGTGTCCTTGGACTTAGAGAGTGGGGACGTCCGGCTTCAGAGCGGGAGTCTTCGTTGCGCCAGCGACTAAAAAGAGGTGAGAGCGGGTCGCGGAAGCCGCACCTGGTTAGAGGCAGAGCTGTGGGTGGCGCGCACTCGCGAGCGACCGAGACCCACGCGGGGAGCCTCCGAGCGGAACCGCGCTGGGTGGGAGAGCGGGGAGTGAGGACCCTGGGCTGTGGTCAGACCGAGCTGGGCGAGTAACGGCTTGAGGTGCGGCGGAGCCCTAAGTAGGGACAGGTATGGTCTTGGTCAGGGACTGGAGGCGGCTTGGATACAGATTCGAGGAAGAGGCGGCCCCTTCCATAGTGGTTGCTGAAGGGCTATGGAAATGATAGGCAAGACTTCCCTCCCGGAAAGCCGAAGCTTAGCGCTTCACGTTCTTCTGAGAGCAAAAGCTGTTGCTCTTCTAATAAGGGGCCATTTCTTTTCGTGGGCACATGTTTCTTCCGTCAGTCGTTCTGACATCCTAGAAACAGTTTCATCAGTCACCTTGAAACCGACCTGGACGGGTGACCTCTTGGTCGCCCCAGGGGATCACAGGTAGGGGATTTGGGATGTCCCCGGGGGACCGTGCAGCTTGCCCCTGCGCTCCCATTCACAAGTTCGAGTGTCAAGCTACTCCTGTGACCTGGGCAGGTAGAAACAGCCAGGACCGCTTTTTAAACATTTGTGTGCTTTGTGTTATCCTCAGGGAGAGGTGGCTTTACATTGTAGTAAGATTAAATGGTTAGGTCTTCTTAAAAGTTGCGGTTGTGGTGATTTTGGCTTAATGTGTTCGCCCTTGAGCTTCAGATCTGTGACTTCGTGACCATGATTGTCTCTTTTGAAACTGGAGTTTGAATTAGGTTCCCTCTTTGCTTGGGCTTAGTTCCTTCACGTCTAAACACAAAAATACGTTTTTGAGGAGGTGCTCCTAAAAAATGTTTTTGGTATTAAAGAGTATTTGTTATAAAGAGTATTAAAGCAAAACAAGATTCATTCTGGTATTTAATGACATAAATTAGCAATGGATTGGTAATTAAGTGGCTAGAGTGGTCATTCATTTACACTGTATTTGTTACTTGAGGAAAAATGTACTAAGTTGGAGCTTTCGTTTTTAGAATTAAATATGGGTGATGTTGAGAAAGGCAAGAAGATTTTTATTATGAAGTGTTCGCAGTGCCACACCGTTGAAAAGGGAGGCAAGCACAAGACTGGGCCAAATCTCCATGGTCTCTTCGGGCGGAAGACAGGTCAGGCCCCTGGATACTCTTACACAGCCGCCAATAAAAACAAAGGTAAAAGTCACTTGTTAAATAAAACAGCACAAAATGCAGGAATATAACATGTGGCAAACTATCAGGAGTGTGAAGTACTTAACCGATGCATTCTTTCTTGTTTAGGCATCATCTGGGGAGAGGATACACTGATGGAGTATTTGGAGAATCCCAAGAAGTACATCCCTGGAACAAAAATGATCTTTGTCGGCATTAAGAAGAAGGAAGAAAGGGCAGACTTAATAGCTTATCTCAAAAAAGCTACTAATGAGTAATAATTGGCCATTGCCTTATTTATTACAAAACAGAAATGTTTCATGACTTTTTTATGTGTGCCATCCTTTAATCTCATACACCAGAATTCAGATCATGAATGACTGACAGAATATTTTGTTGGGCAGTCCTGATTTAAAACTAAGACTGGCTTGTGGTTAAATGAATATGTTCAGTTTTTGAATTTTAATAGTAACTCCAATTCAGTAAATGCTATCACTGTTTACCCCTTTTAAAGATATGATTAGACTTCGTTAGTCATGTTCAACTTTTCACAAAGATGGTGAGTGCCATCTTAAAACTTACTGGAGATTCGTTTTATATTTAGATTTATATAACTGGTTATGTGAATATATTTAAATACTGGGGAAATTCCTTCACTGTCTTAGAACCAAGCAAGATTCACCTGTGTTTTGTGTTCATTTGCCTCTTAAAGGCAAAGGTTGAAGATAAATAAGGTAGCAATGTCCATAGTTTTGGCCTTAACTATGCCAATCTAATTATAATTCCCTGTATTTAAAATGGTTCCTTTTACTTATTGAAAGGCATTTTCGTGTGGTTTATGTGTAATATTAAAGATTATTCAACACCTCTCACATCTTATAGATCTATAAGGTCACATGCTTTTAAAATGGTAGCAAGTTAAACTTCACTCTTGAATTCTTTACAATCTAAGTCAAACTAAGTTATAATTTAGGATTGTCTTTAAACAGCCATTCAGAAACATGAAACTGTAGAACTGTGTATTTGTGATTGGGAATGGTGCTTTTGCCAACTTAAAAGGATTAAAGTAATGGAGATATACACAAATTTTAAAATTATGTGTGGTCACAAGACTAAAGATAATTAAAAAGAAAACCACAGATCATGATTTTTTGACTGTGCTTGATTTCATGACTGATGCACAAATTTTAATGATTAGAAAGTGCAGGAGCCCTAAATGTCAGTGCAGCAGTGTTAACCAGTCATGGTGCTAGATTGTTTACTTGGTTTTCTAGGACTGCCTGAACTAGAATAACACTTCACTAATTGACTCTTAGTTTCTTTGCTCAGATTGAGAACTGCAGCATTTATGCCAGACATGGACAGAGGAATGCCTCTGGTCATAGTTTTGTGATGTGTAACAGTGTATAATTACATACTGAATTATTTCATGCAAAGTCTGTGCCATACACATTTAGAGTAGTCCTTGGAGATTTTATGGAGATGGTGATCACAAGGTAAGTCATAAAGAATAATGAGAAAATAAATCTATGCTGGTGGAGCTGAGAACTGTATCTTTGTGGGACAGTGAGAAGACTGAGAAGATGTGAATCCATGGTCTCAAAGGTGATAGGGATGATTAGATAGGTGTTTAAGGCCTGAAAGCAATTTATAGAAGAAATGTGGAAAGCTTGCTATAATTCATATTTGAAGTCCTAGTCTGAGTTCTGGTGGGGAATTTAAAAATGCATCCTGGAAATCTTTTAAAGATTTCAGACTTTGAAAGGCCTTGTAGCAGAGGACTTGGTGACTGCATAAAGTTAGTGGTATTCAGGGACAGTGTAGCAATTAGTTTACAAGGGGACAATTCTAGACTAATGTGAAAGACCTGAAGTGAAGGGTAGCGAGTTGATTTTTTTTTGGCATCCTGGAAATGATACAGGAAGCAAACATATTAAGATAGATACAGAAATGTGTTCAGCCTTTCATCTTGGTTAGTTGTGGGGTTTTGTTTGTTTTTTGAGACATGGTCACGCTCTGTTGCCAAGGCTGGAGTGCAGTGGCACGATCTCGGCAGGCTGCAACCTCCATTTCCCAGGCTCAAGCAATTTCTCTCACTTCAGCTTCCCAAGTAACTGGGACTACAGGTGTTTGCCACCATGCGCAGCTAATTTTTTTGTAGAGATGGAGTTTTGCCATGTGGCCCCAGGCTGGGCTCAAACTCCTGAGCTTAAGCAATCCGTCCACTTGCCTTGGCTCCCCAAAGTGCTGGGATTACAGGCGTGAGTCACGAGGCCCTGCCTGGTTTTCAAATTCAGAAATCTTATTATTTAACCCAGAAGTAATCAGCCCAGTGGTAACTTAGGTTTAATTTTTTTTCAGGTTTATAATTTTTCTCATTTCTTTTTTTTTTTCTGAGACAGAGTTTCGCCCTTTTTGCCCAGGCTGAGTACAGTGGTGCAATCTCACTGCAACCTCCGCCTTCCGGTTGCAAGTGATTCTCCTGCCTCAGCCTCCTGAGTAGCTAGGATTACAAGCACCCGCCATCAAGCCTGGCTAATTTTTGTATATTTAGTGGAGATGGCGTTTCACCATGTTGGCCAGACTGATCTTGGACTCCTGACCTTGTGATCCACCCACCTCGGCCTCCCAAAGTTCTAGGATTACAGGTGTGAGCCACCATGTCTGGCCAATTTTTCTCATTTCTATACCTCCTATCTTAAGGTCTGCGTTGGCACAGATGAGTAACTGCCATGTTCTAGGTCAGTTATACCCAAGTACTTCTGGTGGTTTAAAATGTGATTCTGTAACTTTTTTATTTTTATTTTTTTGAGATAATTTCACTCTTGTTGCCCAGGCTGGAGTGCAATGGCGTGATCTCTGCTCACCGCAACCTCCGCCTTCCAGGTTCAAGCGATTCTTCTGACTCAGCCTCTCGAGTAGCTGGGATTACAAGCATGCGCCACCACGCCCAGCTTATTTTGTATTTTTAGTAGAGACAGGGTTTCTCCATGCTGGACAGGCTGGTCTCGAACTCCTGACGTCAGGTGATCCACCTGCCTCGGCCTCCCAAAGTGCTGGGATTACAGGCGTGAGCCACCGCACCTGGCTGATTCTGTAATTTTTTAAAAAGGACATTTCTATCAGGGATATATACTTTCAGAAGTAAGGAAATAGGGAAAAAAAAGAGCTAGCACTATAAACCACATGTTTTCATTTCTAGTGCTTTACTGTAAGTGGCTAGGTTGGTAGAATCAAAAATAAGGGCCAGATGTATTTAAGGGGTATTCAAATGCCACCTGCATGCTTATTTTGTCTAGAACAGTGCTGTCTAATAGAACTTTCTGTGATGATGGATATTTTGTAGACTTTTGCTGTCCAGTATGGTAGCCACTAACCACATGTGGCTGTTAAGCCCTTGAAATACAGCTAGTATGACTAGAAAGTATTTTAAATTTACGTAGGCACAAGTGGCTAGTGGCTACTGTATTGACATTCTGGGTCTAGGACTAGAACCAGTGATCTGTAACAAAAGTACTTCCCCTGTACTCTATTAAATCTAGAATTAGCCGGGCATGGTCGCTCATGCCTGTAATCCCAGCACTTTGGGAGGCCAAGGCAGGCAGGTCACTTGAGGTCAGGAGTTTGAGACCAGCCTGGTCAACATGGCGAAACCCTGTCTCTACAAAAAACATAAAAATTAGCCAGGTGTGGTGGTGGGCACCTGTAATCTCAGCTACTCGGAGGCTGAGGCAAGAGAATTGCTTCAACCTGGGAGGGAGAGGTTGCAGTGAGCCAAGATCGCACCACTGCACTCCAGCTTGGGCAACAGAGCAAGACTCTGTCTCAAGAAAAAACTTTATTGGATCACAGTCACATTCATTAGTGTATTGTTTAGGGCTGCTTTGGGCTACAACGTTAGAGGTTAGTGGTTGTGACAAAGCCTAAAATATTTAGTGTGGCATTTTACAGAGTTTCTCAGTTCTGTGTTTAGAGCTTTGCTTTGTCAATCTGTGATTAACACAACCTCATATTTGTGGAGAATGGGAATAAGCACCTCAAAAGATTCATTGAATGATGTGTGAATGCCTGTAACTGGCAAGCACAGAAAAATTTGTTCATATCTATGTCAAATTCCTTGAAAGTCACATAGTGAAAAATCACTACTTCCAAGGTTAGCAATTAACCTATTTGTCGATATTTTCTATTCTCAATTGACTCAGACTGTGTGACATCTGACACACTTGACTGCTTTTATTTTCTCACTTCCCTCAGTTTGTTAGTTTCACATTCACATAGAATGAAACAGACATAAACATCCTTATGTATGTGTAGCTGTAATAATCTCTTGATAACCCACATACTTCAGCATGACATTTTGCCCAAATTCTAGTCGCTGAACTTAAATTGCTTTGCAGTTATAAAGTGCATTTACATCTCAATTCATCCTCAGCACCTCATAAGGCATTGGGGACAGGCTCAGAGGTTGTTACTGCTAAAGGTCACACAGATACACTCCCTTGTTAGCAGTACCACATGTACTGACACCAGCCCCTCGGTGCCTTCTAAAACTCCACATAAACTGGGTCATCTCTTTTAGCCTCTTCACAGAACGTACACACTTTGTTAATAGAAACTGGGCTTTGTCCAGGCCCGTGAACTTCTCAGCCCTCACAAATAGAGACTGCTTCCACACGGTCCACAAAAGAGGCCATGTAGTCTTGGCATCTTCCAAATCATCACTCTTCTCTCACAGGCAGAGCTACTTGTGTGAGGTTTCTGACATCTGCATGGACCTTTGGACCTTTTGCTGTCATCTGTGTACTTCTAGACCATTACATTCACTGGGCACTTCACCTGGCTTATGATCTCTACCGCAACGCTTTTTTATTTTTAAAAGTTATCCTGGTAATAGCTGTATACATTCAAATAACCTATCCGTAATGCCACGGCAGCCTCAATTTTTTACTTGATTTTAACTCTTCTGAGGGCTTTCCCATCATAATTTAGACTTATCAGTACTCCAGAACTACTACACCTCTGAAATTAGAAATCCCAATACACCAATCTTTGATCACAACCTTGTATTGTTCCTTGTCTCTCATTATTATTTGCTGTATCTCCTTGAACTCACCAAAACCCCTAGGTCCTGATCATACTCTTCAGCCTCCCTTCCTCGGCCAGGCTCTCAGTGTATCTCTTCCATCACTGCATTGCCTACATCCCCTACCTTTGTCACTTGTGTTTTCTTTTGTGGCATCTGTTCTGCAAACAGCCTGAGAACAGCCCAGCAATCTTTCTCTGCTTCCATACCTGATCTGAACACCGTAGGAGAAAATCACACTGCCGTCCGTCAGCACCACTGTAAACTTACCGTCTGTGATTCAGCTGAACCAGCAGAAACCTTGCGCAGCTGTCCTTTTATGTATCCATTCTTATCCCAGTCTTTATTGTTATTTTAGATGTTCATCATGCTCCTCATGATTTTTATCCCTACTGCCTTTCTTATAGCAGATGGCCTCACCTCCCATTTCAGATATTAATTCTCTACTTCCTGACTACAAGGAAGGTTTCTGTTGTACCCCATCCTTCACTTTGAATGTTGTTCTTAATTCAGATATGTTTCAGAATGGTCAATCACATCAGAACGGTTGCTCTACATATTACACCCCAACATGGCCATTCTAACACCCATTCTCAACCCCCTTGTCCTCTGCCTCCCTCTCCCATAAAAGTTGGAAGGACTACATGTCTACTTTCTTCTTAGCCCAGGAACTTTGCATGGGGAGCCACATTTAAACAATATAAATAAATTCTGGAAATTAATATTTTCTAATTCAGTTTAACGAAATTATAGTTGTCTCTACCTGAATTGGGCATGTGTAGTGCGTCCAGACCAGGAGATGACACATCTTTGCAATTTGGGGATAGCAGGAGAAATCTAGATTTTCTAAGTCACCTGCACTGAGTTGGGCCATGTTGTGTTGTCAGTAAGATGAAAACTTCTATACTTGTTTACTGGTGAATGTTAGAGGAAGACAGCCCAAGGATCTGAGAACTCCACTGACTGCATAATGGAACCTTAGGCACATTCTCTCTACTTCAGTTTCCTCATCTGTAAACTGGCACTAATTATTTCAGCCCTTAGGGTGGTTTTAAGGATTAAACAAGAGAATGTACTTGGCATGTTGCCTGGCAGTCAGTAAACATTCAAAGATTAGCTATTCTTGAACTAGATGGGCAACAATTTATCAAATTGTTTAACAATTGGACATATTGCCTGGGAGAGAGGATGCTCACTGAGATGATTCTTCCAAGTGAAGTGAACAGGATGGTTTAGTGGGAGAGAAGTGCCTGGAATTAGGGATTTGTATTCCTGACTGGCCCTTAATTCTAACCATTGACCCATCAAGTGATGTCTCATGCACTTTTAGTGACCTGGACCAAGAATCAATTAAGTTCAACCTCCATCAACTTCATTTACCTTGAAAGCTTTTCTAAGGGGGGAACCAAGGCTTATAGTCAAAAGGTATGTATACACTGATATGTATACACTCTCATCTTCTAAGTGTGCCTAGTTTCTCTAGTAATCTAAGAAAGGCATAGTTTTTAATATCCCATTTACTGGTATAATGCCAGCGCTAGTCAATTTCTCCTGAATCTTAACAAGAAGAGAAACAAATTGAGATGGGAATATGTGCATTAGAGGCAGCTTAGAGTGGGAAATGTTTAGGTGGTTGGCTGCAACCCTCCACTGTTCCATCTCCCAGGAGGATTTATTAGGATGTTCCATCCAGGTCATAGCAGGATGCCACCTGGAGGGCCCTTATCTATGAAGAACTAGTGGTTCTGCCTCTCATCCTGTCACAATGCATTGCTAACTTGTGTTGAGCAATGTTCAGTAGTTGTTAGAGTTTTGATTCTGGAACATGAGCACCTCCTATAATTTTTTTTTTTTTTTTTTTTGAGATGGAGTCTTGCCCTGTTGCCCAGGCTAGGGTGCAGAGGTGCAATCTCAGCTCACTGCAACCTCCACCTCCTGGGTTCAAGTGATTCTCCTGTCTCAGCCTCCCAAGTAGCTGGGATTACAGGCACGCCACCATGCCCGGCTAATTGTTGTATTTTTAGTAGAGATGGAGTTTCGCCATGTTGGCCAGGCTGGTCTTGAACTCCTGACCTCAGGTGATTCACCTGCCTTGGCCTCCCAAAGTGCTGGGATTACAAGTGTGAGCCACTGCTCCTGGCCCCTCCTGTAATTCTTTTTTTCTTTTTCTTTCTCTTTTTCTTTTTCTTTTTGAGACGGAGTCTCGCTCTATTGCCCAGGCTGGAGTGCAGTGGCGCGATCTCGGCTCACTGCAAGCTCTGCCTCCTGGGTTCACGCCATTCTCCTGCCTCAGCCTCCGGAGTAGCTGGGACTACAGGCACCCGCTACCACGCCTGGCTAATTTTTTGTATTTTTAGTAGAGATGGGGTTTCACCGTGTTAGACAGGATGGTCTCGATCTCTTGACCTCGTGTTCCGCCCGCCTCGGGCCTCCCAAAGTGCTGGGATTACAGGCATGAGCCACCACACCTGCCCACCTCCTATAATTCTTGAATGGGGCATATGTGATGGTGATAACAAAAAATCACTATGCTAGCCAGACAAACACTGTATGTTGAGTGCAAAGGTTAGAGATGGTATAGGAAGAGACCTATGGGAGAGATTTTTAATTTATGAGTCTCCTGAATTAGACTAGGTTAAGATATTTAAAGAACCAGTGCTTAGTGGGAAGTGACAGGGCCAGCCCATTTCACCCCCTCCTAACCTGGTATCTCTCAAAATAAGAATGAAGGAGGATTTTTTGTGCTGTACCTCAAGGTCAGGGAAAGATTCATTTAGGCTGAGCATGGTGGCTTATGCCTGTAATCCCAATGCTTTGGGCTGAAAAAGGAGGATTACTTGAGGCAGGAGTTTGAGACAAGGCTGGACAATACAACAAGACCCCATCTCTACAGAAAATTTCTTACAAAATTAGCCATGCATGGTGGCATGTGCCTGTAGCCCTAGCTACTTGAGAGGCTGAGGCAGGAGCATTGTTTGAGCCTAGGCGTTAAGGTTTATGGTAAGCTATGATTGTGCCACTGCACTCCAGCCTGGGCAACAGAGTGAGACCCTGTCTTAATAAAAGATTCAGAGAGTCTTTTACCATTATAAAGCAAATGTAGGCTGTACATGCCAGATTCCTTTTGTAGGTATACTGCCTGAAGATTCTGATAGCTTCCTACTCCTTATGCTAAACTTGATCAAGCAGGTTAGCACCAAGGCCTATATTAGATACAAGAGAATACAGCCAAGGTATGTGATTTTCTAAGGGATCCTGTCAGCTGAACCCCCCTCCACCCAAGTTGGTTCTCCAGCAGAATACCTTGGAAGTGGAGAGCTAATGTCTTTACTCTTGGCCTTCTACACAGCAGGGGCTATATTAAAATCTAACTACCTTTTGAGTTCATAGGAAGGCAGGGAACTGCCCTTCAGGAAACAGCCACAACCTCCCCACCATTGGTTCTTCTAGTTTACTGGTCATTCCTTCTCAACTACATCTGCAGGCCTCTTTTTTGTCCAGTCTTGCAGAGATTGCTGTTGGTCTACTCAATACCCATTCTCTCCTTCATTTTTAGTAACAGAACTTTGGTTCTTTTCAGGGAAAAACATACCTGTAAGAGACTACATTGTCTGACTTCCATAGACGTGATTAATGGGTCAAGTGGAAGTCAGTTGGGTGGGACTTCTGGGAAATCTTCTGTAAAGAGACCTGACTCAGATAGGAGGACTGCCCTTTTGCCCTTTGCTTTTCCTCTTTTTCCTGCCTAGAACCGGGATGGAGTGGCTGAAGCTCCACTGGCAGCCAGCTGGGGTTTTTGGCACCACTGAGGATGGAAGCCACACACCTGAGGATGGCAGAACACAAGGACAGAAGGACCTGGCACACTGGGGAAGTGATGAAGCTGCCATGCTGACTCAGACTTCTTTAACAATTTAAGAATTTTCCTTCTTATTTAAACTATTGTCATTTCAATTTCTGTAATATGCAGCTGATACTAATTTTTTTTTTTTTTTTTTTTGAGATGGAGTCTCACTGTTGCCCAGGCTGGAGTACAGTGGCACGATCTCGGCTCACTGCAACCTCCACCTCCCAGGTTCAAGCAATTCTCTGCCTCAGCCTCCTGAGTAGCTGGGATTACAGATGCCCACCACCACACCTGGCTAATTTTTGTATTTTTGGTAAAGATGGGGTTTCACCATCTTGGCCAGGCTGGTCTTGAACTCCTGACCTCATGATCCACCCACCTTGGCCTCCCAAAGTGCTGGGATTACAGGCATGAACCACCACTCCCGGCCACTAATTCTGTTACACTCACTCCTTATGTAATAGTGACCCGTAAAGTTATGCCTTCAAAAATTTTTCTTTATATTTTTTCCCCTGGCAATATCCACACGCATGCCTTAAGAACACCAATGACTTCATATCCACAGTGCAAATCTGTCTTGAGCTCAACAGCCATACACTCAACTGTCTTTTAGACATATTTATCTGAGCTCTCCCACGGACACTGCAGAAGGCTAAATAAGGGCTCAAACGTGTCCATGCCCTAATCCCTGGAACCTGTGAATGGTACCTTGTGTGGCAAAGGGGACTTTACAAATGTGACTACGTTAAGGATCTTGAGATAGGGAGTATACCCCACAGTATTTAGATGGGCTTGATATAATTACAAATATCGTTATAAATGGGGGAAGCAGGAGTCAGAGTCAGAAGGCAGCAGTGTGACAGAGGAAGCAGAGACTGGTGTGAGGTGGCCACAGGCAAGGAGTACTGGCAGCCTCTAGAAGCTGAAAGAGGCAAGGAATGTTTATTAGTCCGTTTTCATGCTGCTGATAAAGACATACCTGAGACTGGGTAGTTTATAAAGGAAAGGGGTTTAATTGACTCAGTTCTACATTACTGGGGAGGCCTCACAATCATGGTGGAAGATGATAAAAGAGCAAAGGAGTGTTTTACATGGTGGCCAGCAAAGAGAATGAGAACCAAGCAAAAGGGGTTTTTCCTTATAAAACTATCAGGTCTTGTGAGACTAATTCACTACCATAAGAACAGTATGGGGGAAACCAAACCTATGATTCAATTATCTCCCACAGGGTTCCTCCCACAACACATGGGAATTATGGGAGCTAAAAATTCAATATGAGATTTGGGTGGGGAGACAGCCAAACCATATCATTCCACCCTGGGCCCTCCAAATCTTGTGTCCTCACATTTCAAAACAAATCATGTGTTCTCAACAGTCCCCCAAAGTCTTAATTCATTTCAGCATTAACTCAAAAGTCCACAGTCCAAAGTCTCACCAGAAATTAGGTAAGCCCCTTCTGCCTATGAGACTGTAAAATTAAAAGCAAGTTAGTTACTTCCTAGATACAATGGGGGTACAAACATTGGGTAAATACAGCCGCTCCAAATGGGAGAATTTGGCCAAAACAAAGGGGCTAAAGGCCCCATGCAAGTCTGAAATTTAGCAGGACAATCAAATCTTAAAGCTCCAACATGATCTCCTTTGACTCCGTGTCTCACATCCAGGTCATGCTGATGCAAGAGGTGGGTTCCCATGGTCTTGGGCAGCTCTGCCCCTGTGGCTTTGCAGGGTACGGCCTCCCTCCTGGCTGCTGTCATGGTCTAGCATTGTCTGCAGCTTTTCTAGATGCACAGTGCAAGCTGTCAGTGGATCTACCATTCTGGGGTCCGGAGGATGGTGGCCCGCTTCTCACAGCTCCACTAAGCAGAGCCCAGTGGAGACCTGTGTGGGGGCTTCAACTCCACATTTCCCTTCCACACTGCCCTAGCAGAGGTTCTCCATGAGGGCCCTATCCCTGTAGCAAACTTCAGGGACATTTCCACACATCCTCTGAAATCTAGGTGGAGGTTCCCAAACCTCAGTCTTTTTTTTTTGTTTTTTTTTTTGAGACGGCGTTTCTCTCTTGTTGCCCAGGCTGGAGTGCAATGATTCAATCTCGGCTCACCACAACCTCCACCTCCTAGGTTCAAGCGATTCTCCTGCCTTGGCCACCTGAGTAGCTGGAATTATAGGCATGCGCCACCACGCCCAGCTAATTTTGTATTTTTAGTAGAGATACGGTTTCTCCATGTTGGTCAGGCTAGTCTCGAACTCCCGACCTCAGGTGATCTGCCCACCTCGGCCTCCCAAAGTGCTGGGATTACAGGCATGAGCCACTGCACCTGGCCAGTTCTTGACTTCTGTGCACTTGCAGGCTCAACACCATGTGGAAGCTGCCAAGTCTTGGGGCTTGCACCCTCTGACGTCCGAGCTGTACCTTGGCCCCTTTTAGCCATGGCTGGAGTGGCTGGGACACAGGGCACCAAGTACTTAGGCTGCACAGCACAGAGGGGCCCTGGGCCCGGCCCACAAAACCATTTTTTCTTCCTATGCCTGCAGGCCTGTAATGGGAGGGGCTGCCACAAAGGTCTCTGATATGCCCTGGAGACATCTTCCCAATCGTCTTGGCAATTAACATTTGGCTCCTTGTTACTTACGCAAATTTCTGCAGTGGGCTTCAATTTCTCCTCAGAAAATGAGGTTTTTTTTCTATTGTATCATCAGGCTGCAATTTTCCAAACTTTTATGCTCTGTTTTCCTTTTAAAACTGAATGCTTTTAACAGCACCCAAGTCACCTCTTGAATGCTTTGCTGCTTAGAAATTTCTTCCACCAGATACCCTAAATTATCTCTCTCAATTTCAACATTCCACAAATCTCTAGGGCAGGGGAAAAATGCCACCAGTCTCTTTGCTAAAACATAACAAGAGTCACTTTATTCCAATTTCCAACAAGTTCCTCATCTCCATCTGAGACCACCTCAGCATGGATTTCATTGTCCATATCACTATCAATCGGCATTTTGGTCAAAACCATTCAACAAGGCTCTAGGAAGTTCTAAACTTTCCCACATTTTCCTGTCTTCTGAGCCCTCCAAACTGTTCCAACCTCTGCCTGTTACCCATTTCCAAAGTCGTTTCCACATTTTTGGGTATCTTTACAGCAGCACCCCACTCTATACCAATTTACTGTAGTAATCCATTTTCATGCTGCTGATAAAGACATACCTGAGACTGGGTAATTTATAAAGGAAAGAGATTTAATTGACTCACAGTTCCACATGCCTGGGGAAGCCTCACAATCATGGCGTAAGATGAAGGAAGAGCAAAGTGGCATCTTACGTGGCAGCTAGCAAAAAGAGAATGAGAATGTGAACCCCCAAAATTTGAGACAAGTCTCAGTTAATTTAGAAAGTTTATTTTGCTAAGGTTGAAAATGCACACCCATGACACAGCCTCAGGAAGTCCTGATGACATGTGCCCAAGGTGGTTGGGGCACAGCTTGGTTTTATACATTTTAGGGAGACATGAGACATCAATCAATATATATAAAAATACATTGGTTAGGGGGTTTCCAAGTCACAGGTAAGTGAGACAAATGGTTGCATTCTTTTGACTTTCTGATAAGCCTTTCCAAAGGAGGCAATCAGAATATGTGTCTATTTCAGTGAACAGAGGGATGACTGAATAGAATGGGAGGGAGGTTAGCCCTGAGCAGTTTCCAGCTTGAATTTCCTTTTTTCCTCAGCTCACTGCAGCCAAGATATTTTCCTTTCACAAGAGCCAAGTGAAGCGAAAGGGGTTTCCCCTTATAAAACCATCAGATCTTGTGAGACTTATTCACTATCACGAGACCAGTATGGGGGAAGCTGCCCCCATGATTCAGTTATCTCCCACTGGGTCCCTTCCATAACACATGGGAATTATGGGAGCTAAAATTCAAGTTGAGATTTGGGTGGGCACACAGCCAAACCATATCAGAATGGATTCCCTTATCAAATCCCCAGAAGGAACCAGCTTTGTTTTCACCCTGATTTTTAGCCCACTGAGGCTCATTTTGGCCTTCTAACCTCCAAAACTGTAAGAGGATAAAGTGTACAGTAAGTTGTTACAATAGTGGTGGGAAATTAACACAAGCACCTCAAACCTAACATATCCAAAATAAATTCATTGATTTTCTTCCAAAACCTGATCCTCTTATATTGCCTACCTTTACACCATCCAAACCAGAAATTACTCATATATACTAGATTGTCTTATTCCCTCCTCCTCTCTCATCACTGGGTATTTTTGGTTCTATGCATTATCCTTCAAATCAGTTCCTGATTCAAGCTTGCATATCTTCCATCTGTGCTATTACTGTAGCCCAGTGGTTCTCAACTGGAGGCAAATTTGTCACCTAGGGAACATTTGGCAATGTCTGGAGGCATTTTGATTGTCACCACTGTGTGGGGGGCTGCTAATCGCTAGCATCTAGTGGTTAGAGGCCAAAGATGCTCCTGAACATCCCACAGTGCACATGACAGCCCCCACAACAAAGAATTATCAGGCCCAAAACATCAATAGCACCAAGGATGAGAAACTGCTATAGTCTTATAACTAGTCTCCCTACCTCCCATATTAAGCCACTCCAGTCATAATCATTATAAATTCCAATTCCCTGATTAAATCTATTTTGTTATTAATCATAACTTGAAATCCCTTTTCTTTTCTTTTCTTTTCTTTTCTTTTTTTTTTTGAGATAGAGTCTCGCTCTTTTCGCCCAGGCTGGACTGCAGTGGCGCTATCTCGGCTCACTGCAAGCTCCACCTCCCCGGTTCACGCCATTCTCCTGCCTCAGCCTCTGGAGTAGCTGGGACTACAGGTGCCCGCCACCGCGCCCGGCTAATTTTTTGTATTTTTAGTAGAGACGGAGTTTCACCATGTTAGCAAGGATGGTCTCGATCTCCTGACCTCGTGATCCGCCTGCCTCGGCCTCCCAAAGTGCTGGGATTACAGGCTTGAGCCACCGCGCCCAGCTGAAATCCCTTTTCAATAGCATCAATATCTGGATCATTTGTGAATCTGTTGGCTTTTATTTCTCTCCATTTTCAGTCATTTTGTCCTTTTTCTTGAAATGCTAGGTCATTTTTAATTGAATGCTGACTTGGGCTATGAAAAGTGATAGTGGCTCTGTAGGTTATCTTACTCCAGAGAAGGTTTACCCTTTCTTTTGTTAGATGGAATGATTATCTTAATCCATTTAGAGACTGTGCTGACTCAAGGCTGGGTTGAAAATGTGGAAAGACTTTTACCTCTGGCTCAATTCCACTTTTTTTTTAAGATGGGGTGTCATTCTGTCGCCCAGGCTGCAGTGGCACAACCAGGGCTCACTGCAGGCTCAGCATTCCAGTCTCAAGCAATCCTCCCACCTCAGCCTCCTGAGTAGCTGGGACTAAAGGTACGTGCAACCATGCTCGGCTAATTTTTTTAAAATTTTTTGTAGAGACAGGGTCTCACTATTCAACTCCACTCTTTTTTTCTTCTTCTTTTATTTATTTATTTATTTATTTTATTTTATTTTATTTTTTTTGAGACAGAGTTTTGCTCTTGTCGCCCAGGCTGGAGTACAGTGGTGCAGTCTCGGCTCACTACAACCTCCACCTCCCGGGTTCAAGCAATTCTCCTGCCTCAGCCTCCAGAGTAGCTGGGGCTACAGGCACACACCACCACGCTGGCTAATTTTTGTATTTTTAGTAGAGACGGGGTTTCCTCATGTTGGCCAAGATGTTCTCAATCTCCTGACCTTGTGATCTGCCCGCTTCGGCCTCCCAAAGTGCTGGGATTACAGGCGTGAGCCACCGTCAACTCCACTCTTAAAGTGTAGCTTTTTGGAGTTCTAACAGAGCCTAGGGAATTGACTGGGCCTAACCTAAGGCAAGTCTTTAACCTTATTTCTTTGACAAAAACTCTGTTCAGCTCTTTAGGGACTTTCCGCTGGGCTTCTTAGCCTCCTGCCTTGTTCAGCTTGAAAATGTAGCAATGTCTTTTTTTTTTTTTTTTTGAGACGGAGTTTTTGCTCTTGTTGCTTGGGCTGGAGTGCAATGGCACAATCTTGGCTCACCGCAACCTCCACCTCCCGTGTTCAAGCGATTTTCCTGCCTCAGCCTCTGAGTAGCTGGGATTACAGGCATGTGCCACCATGCCCAGCTAATTTTGTATTTTTAGTAGAGACGGGGTTTCTCCATGTTGATCAGGCTGGTCTCGAACTCCTGACCTCAGGTGATCTGCCCACCTCGGCCTCCCAAAGTGCTGGGATTACAGGCGTAAGCCACCGTACCCAGCAGCAAATGTCTTAAGGGTAGGCTGTTGGGCACATATTCTGCCCCTTCCTTCTCACTGAGATATTCCTCCTTCAAGTCTCTGGTTATTGTTTCTTTATCCCCAAGATACTGCCAAGAGCTCTATGGTTTCTCTGCCTTTCAGTAGAGGGTCTCTACCCCAGCCCTGTCCCTGGGTTCTTAGGCTTTTGCTTCACACCCAGAATTGGTAATCACTCAGAGGAAAAATGCAGCTACAGAATGTCACCTCACCTCTCTTTGCAATTCTTTCTCCAAGGTCTTCTTTCAAGTCCTGATTTCTTCTCCATTATCTTCAAGCAGATTTTTAAAAAGACAACAAAACAAAACAAATAAACAAACAAACAAAACCCTGGCTGGGTTTTTTTACAGGGGCGGTGGCTCATGCCTATAATCCCAGCACTTTGGGAGGCCGAGGCAGGCAGATCGTCTAAGGTCAGGAGTTCCAGACCAGCCTGGCCAACATGGTGAAACCCCGTCTCTACTGAAAATACAAAAAAATTTGCTGGGCATGGTGGTGTGTGCCTGTAATCCCAGCTACTCAGCATGCTGAGGCAGGAGAATCGCTTGAACCTGGGAGGTGGAGGTTGCAGTGAGCCGAGGTCACCCCATTGCACTCCAGACTCCAGCCTGGGCAAAAAGAGCGAAAATTTGTCTCAAAAAAAAAAAAAAAAAAAAAGCAACCCTGGTTTTTTCTTACCATTCTCAGTAGAAGTGCTCTGCTGCAAGATACTTCATCTTTGGCTCCACACAAGAAAGAGGTGGACCTCAGGCCTCATCAACTCCCCCCAGCCCTCCCTCTTTATCTTGGACCTGCAGGTTCACTTACAGATGACCTGCCCTTATAAAGAACTTGCCTAACATCTCAGCCCTGCCTTAATGCCAGAAGAATAACATTGTCTTTCCTCACAATCTCCCGGCATCTCAGTCCCATTTATTTCCAGATCCCCAAACTAGCCTCCCTCTACATCCCAGGCCAGGGTAAATAATACTTGGACTTTCTTTACTTTTCTCAAAAGCAGGATTGCCTGCTTTCTAAATCCTGTGATTTTATTTTGTAGTGGTTCCCACTCCTGTCTCCTTGTTAAAATTCTGGAGTAAATGCTGTGCCTGGAGTAAATTATGGAAGAAAACACATTTGGACACTCACAGATACATCGCATCCTGTTTTTCCATTTATTCCCAAGATAAAAGGTTTCATAGCCCTCTCGTAAGTTGAATTCTCTTCTATGGATTGTAAATTAGTCAATTTGTGACTATTTTGCTAAGCAAAGTCAAAGATCCCTATTAAAAACAATAATGGTGGCTATTTTATAACTACGGTATTTTGTGCTTCAATTGCATGGATACCAGGGGTTTTCTGGTCTCATTTAGCACTTAATCCTGTGCATATTGAGGGTGGGGGCAGTAACTGTTGACTGCACTTTATTTAATCAGGAAACAGAAGCTAAGCGATGTTAGATTGTTCATTAGTAAGTTATAGAACTAAGATTCAAAGTCAAGACTCTCCAACTTCAAAACTCTTGCTCTTCCTAATACAGTTCTGCCTTCTAGCCCTTAATTCTCAGTATCTGATGTTACATAATTTCAAACCCTGGTCAGTCATTGTAACTACCCATGGGTCCCCAGAGAGAATGTGGATGTCTCAGAATGGTCCATCACCTTGACTGAACAGTTAAAATGCAGTGACAACATAGGACATGTTTAGAGGCTGATAATAAAATTTAAAAATATTATGCCTTCCATCAACAGATGAATGGATAAAGAAAATGTGGTCTATGTACACAATAGAGTACTAGATAGCCTTTAAAAAGGAAATTCTGGCTGGGCGCGGTGACTCACATATGTAATCCCAGCACTTTGGGAGGCCAAGACAGGTGGATCACCTGAGGTCAGAAGTTCGAGACAGGCCTGGCCAACATGGTGAAACCCTGTCACTACTAAAAATACAAAAATTAGGCTGGGCACGGTGGCTCACACCTGTGATCCCAGCACTTTGGGAGGCTGATGTGGGCAGATCATGAGATCAGGAGTTCGAGACCAGCCTGGCCAACATAGTGAATCCCTGTCTCTACTAAAAATACAAAACGTTGCCGGGCATGGTGGTGCACACCTGTAGTCCCAGCTACTCGGGAGGCTGAGGCAGGAGAATCGCTTGAACCTGGGAGGCAGAGGTTGTGTGTTGAGCCAAGATCACACCATTGTACTTCAGCCTGGGCAACAGAGCGAGACTCCATCTCAAAAAAAAAAAAAAAAATTAGCCTGGCATGATGATGGACACCTGTAATCCCAGCTACTTGGGAGGCTGAGGCAGGAGAATCGCTTGAACCTGGGATATAAATAAATATAATCCCAGCACTTTGGGAGTCCAAGGCAGGTGTATCAGAAGGTCAGAAGTTCAAGACCAGCCTGGCCAACACAGCGAAACCCCGTCTCTACTAAAAATACAAAAATTAGCCAGGCGTGGTGGCCATTGCCTGTAATCCCAGCTACTCAGAAGGCTGAGGCAGAAAATTGCTTGAACCCAGGAGGCGGAGGTTGCTGTGAGCTGAGATCACATCACTGCACTCCAGCCTGGGTGACAGAGCGAGACTCTATCTCAAAAATAATGATAATAAATAAATAAATAAATAAATAAATAAAATTAAATAAATAAATAAAATTAAATTAAAAATCAAAAGGAAATTCTGCCATTTGTGACAACATGGATGCACTTGAAGGGCATTATGCTAAGTGAAATAAACCAGGCTCAGAAAAACAAACACTGCATAATGTCACTTGTATGTAGAATCTGAAAAACTCGAACTCACAGAAGGAAAGAGTAGAATGGTGGTCACCAGAGGCTGGCCGGTGGGTGGGAAGAGAGTGAAAAAAGGGGAAATGGTCAAAGCATACAAAGTTTTAGTGATTTATTGCACAGCAGGGTGACTATAGTAATGTATATTTCAAAATTGCTGTAGGAGTAGATGTTTAAATGTTTTTTCCACAGAAATGATAAGCAGTTGATGGATGTGTTAATTACCTTGAATTAATCTTTCTACAGTGTATGCATATATCAAAACAATACATCGAACCCCATAAATATATACAAATGTTATGCCTAAGTACTAGTTAGTGACTGAGAACACACGAAGAAGATTGGAAGCTTTAAGTACATTATTATCTCTCAAAAGAAAAATAAAGAGATTATTGGTACAATAATTGGTGACTTGCTGATGGGTCAAAGGGCACTACTGACTTCCTCTGGGCTATGCAAAGATGAGGAGCAAAAGATGTAGACAAAGAAGTGGAATCGTGGCCTATGCAAATACCCAGCTAGTCGCTCATTGGAGTGACTCCCCGGACTCTTCCAGATAGGTCTACATGTGCTGTTAGTTCCCAAACCCAGTTAACGTTTGTGTCACTCCTATAGCTGGAACTGCCTTTTTCTCCAGCATGATTTGTTTTAAATACGTTCTAGTCAGGGCTCCTAGCAAATAAAAGAGATTTCATCAAGATATCTCAGATAAAGGAAAGTTTTGGAGGTTTGGGTATTTAAAGAATAAGATATACTATCAATAATGAAAAGTCTGAAGGCCAGGCATAGTAGCTGACACCTGTAATGTCAGCACTTTGGGAGGCTGAGGCAGGAGGATCGCTTGAGCCAGGAGCAAGTTTTGGAGGTTTGGGTATTTAAAGAATAAGATATACTATCAATAATGAAAAGTCTGAAGGCCAGGCATAGTGGCTGACACCTGTAATGTCAGCACTTTGGGAGGCTGAGGCAGGAGGATCGCTTGAGCCAGGAGTTCAAGAATGCAGTGAGCTATGATTGCACCATTGCACTCCAGACTGGGTGACAGAGTGACACCTTGTCTCAAAAATACAATAATAATAATAATAATAATGAAGATTCTGAGGTTTTACTCTACTTGGAAGCTAACAAGTTAGCCTGCCACCATTTTGTGGATGCTGGCAAAAGACACAAGACTCTTGGTCAGAGACAAAGGATAATTTATTAATTGCTAGAACAGCAAAAGCCAGAGTATCATCATTTCTGTGTCAGTTCCTTAACTCCAAGTCCCACAGGGTGACACAAAGATGGCCAGATATTACCTACACCTGCAGTGGGTTACATTCCACAAGGATCCCAGAGCACAGGGAACCTGAATCTTTTATAATGAGCCTAAACCTGAATGACTTTGCTCCCTTGGGAGAAATTATCTTTATTTTCCTAGTCAGTAAACAAAACTTGCCTTTTGCTCTAGAGGAACACACTATCTTTATTTTCCAAGGCTGTTCATTATACAAGCATCCTTGAAAAAAATCATCCAGAACTAAGTCTCTATTCTCCAGAACAGTACCTCTGTTCACAAGATGAGTGAACGCATGAGAGGCTCATGGAGAACTGTCTCCTAACACACCCAACCCATGGAATGTGTGGAAGGCTGGGTCTCACTGAGTCAGGAGTTAGAGGATGGCAGGGTTTGGGGATCTTAACTCTAGAGCACTACTGTTACTGGGATTCAGCCACAATCCACATGTCTTACTGCCCTGCTACCAACTGGAAAATCCGTTTTTAAATTTCAGTGCAAAATACAATTGACCCAGATCCTTTTTTATCCCAGACCTTAAGTCATATATTGCTGATTAATCTGTGTTCTGGCTTTGTTCCATTTTCATCAATGGCTTAGACAATAGTGGTTGGAAGAGTTCATATGGTCTTAAAAACCTCCATGTGTGTGTTGATGCCTCTAGGAGGGTTCAAATAATGATCTCTCTCTTCCCCACACAAGTTCTGAATAAAATGAAAAATAAAACAAAGAACAAGTTAGGTGGGAAACTAAATACCACCTCATCTACTGATAAAGATGAAGCTGGGAAGCTTAGGGCAAGACCAAGCGAGCCTACTAGCTGGATCCCAGAGTTAGACAGATTTCAGCACCCACTTGCAAGCAGTGCTGGACAGAGGAGTTAGAACGTCTGCTTCCTTGAACTGTTAGCTCCCCAAAGGAAAGAGAAATTCAACTATACAGGCCTATTTCAATTCTCCCTAAATTTACAGAGGAAGAGGTAAGGGAATGAGGAGATGCCATGAGTTCTATTAACTGAGCTTCCTCCACATAGATGGACACATTGGGTAGTATTTTTTTTTTCTAATAGTAGTAAGCAGTAACCACTGATACTAGAATCATCTTCAATCTCTTACCCACTCCCCCCACCCCCATTGCATGCTGGGCATCCCCTTCATATCATATATTTCCCATCACAGTCTCTGAGGCCCTGGAGGACAGGGTCAATGTTCTATTTATCTTTGTAAATAGAACAAAGATTTTTTGTATCCCTAACAATATACTATTTGGCAGTAGGAAACTAAGAAATATTCCATGAATTAATATATATGATCTCCCCAACAATAATTTAAGCTCTGGGATGGCAGAGACTACCTTATTTAATTTCTATATCTCACACTGCTGTCAATTAATCTTATTTGATTGCCTGAACCAGAGATCTCAGACTCCCTCAAGAAATGGGGGTTTACTGGAAAAAAAACTTACTGTAATGTTGGAAGCTAGAATGGCATAGGCCTATAAAAGTAACTCTATTCAGTCTGAGGCAGCTTTAGGGACCAGATTAACAGTTTTGCCCTTTCAGCAGTTGTTGGATCTTTCTTTTCTTTTCTTTTCTTTTTTTTTTTTTTAAGACAGAGTTTTGCTCTTGCCGCCCAGGCTGCAGTGCAATGGCACGATCTTGGCTCACTGCAACCTCCACCTCCTGGGTTCAAGCAATTCTCCTGTCTCAGCCTCCTGAGTAGCTGGGATTACAGGCGCCTGCCACCATGCCTGGCTAATTTTTGAATTTTTTAGTAGAGACAGGGTTTTACCATGTTGGCCAGGCTGGTCCTGAACTTCTGACCTCAGGTAATCCATCTGCCTTGGCCTCCCAAAGTGCTTGAATTACAGGCGTGAGCCACTGCGCCCAGCCATTGTTGGATCTTTCATCTAATTTGCTACGATTAATATGGCTCCCCTTTTTAGTATTTGCTTCTCTTTGATGTCTTCTCTATGCCTGTTATTGACTAGCTGACCCCGCCCCCATTCAGCCACATAAGTGAGCAAATTCAATTGACTTAATTAACTCTCCTTGATAGGTAGAGCTTTTTAAACCAAGCCACTTCATAGGTTGCTTGGTGCTTATCTTTGTCCTGATAGCCTTCTCTTACTCCAAAAACCACCTAGGGCCCATATCAATTAATTCAGGGCTCTCAGGAAGGTACTTTTCCTAGGAAGCAGTTGGTGGGCCTGACAGACCTTGTGACTGGAATTTCTAATAAGGGTCTTACACAGGGCTTAAATTAAATGTTTATTTATGTTATCTGAAGAGTGAGTCTGAAGAATTTCATGACTATGTATAATTTATTTAATCCTGTTTAGTAAATTCTAGATATTTGTTTGAGCCTTAACACTGAGCTAGGATATAAATATTCTATTCTGTGACTAGGATCTGTCAGTTATTTCGAGATTCTGGAAGAGTTTGTGAATCTTTCTCTTCACAGTCAGTTCCCTGCCTTTGACTAAAAAGCCGACTTTTTTTTGAACTTAAACATTTTCCCCAGTGCATTGGAGAGCTATGGCACTTTGTTTTCAAACAATCATTCACCAGGACGATATGTTCCTTCCTCTCTCAGAATCATTCAGGACAGCGCTTTTACAAATATAAGCAATTTCAGGTTAGTCTGATTTGGCCTTTCAGTATTGCCTTATGTCTTTCTTAAAAATTTAACGTGAATTTATTTATTTATCTATTTATTTTTCTAAAAGGTTTTTGAGATGGAGTCTTGCTCTGTTGCCCAGGCTGGAGTGCAGTGGTGCAATCTCTGCTCACTGCAACCTGCGCCTCCCCAGTTCAAGCAATCCTCCTGCCTCAGCCTCCCAAGTAGCTGGGACTACAGGCATGCACCACCATGCCCAGCTAATTTTTTTTTTTTTTTTGTGGAGATAGGGTTTTGCCATGTTGGCCAGGCTGGTCTCGAACTCCTAACCACAAGTGATCCACTTGCCTTGGCCTCCCCAAGTGCTGGGATTACAGGCATGAGCCACCGTGCCCTGCTAACATGAATTTTTAACATATATTTTGGCTGGGCAAGGTGGTTTACACCTGTAATCCCAGCTACTTAGGAGGCTGAGGTGGGAGGATCACTTGAGGCCAGGAGTTTGAGACCCCTATCTCTAAAGATGAATAAATAAAAATACACATTTTGTATATTCTATCAATATTTTACATACATTATCTCGGTCTTCCTTACAGCCCTATGAAGTAAGTGTTTTTAGTGTTTTACAGATTAGAAAATTAGAGCTCAGGGGTCAGATGTGGTGGCTCATGCCTGTAATCCCAGAACTTTGGGAGGCTGAGATGGGTGGATCACTTGAGGCCAAGAATTTTAGACCAGCCTGTCTAACATGGTGAAACCCCGTCTCTACTAAAAATACAAAAATTAGCCGGGCATGGTGGCACGCACATGTAATCTCAGCTACTCGGGAGGCTGAGGCATGAGAATCACTTGAACCTGGGAGGCGGGGGTTGCAGTGAGTGAAGATGGTACCACTGCACTCTAGCCTGGGCAACAGAGTGAGACTCCATATCAAAAATAAATAAATAAATGAAAAGGAAAATTAGACCTCAGGAAGGTTAAGTAATTTGTCCAAGTGTGCACAACTGATGAGCACAGGAATGGAGGTTTCAAACCCAGGGCTGTCAAGGGCTACGGTCTTTACACTCACCTATGTTGAGTCATTTTCTAGGCTCTTTCGGAACACAGAGTATTATGTGGTGGATCACAAAAAAGTGAAACTGCCTCGCAGCTCTCTTCTTTCTTGCTCACCACCTCTCCCTCTCATAGTTGTATTACCTGATGCAACTAATTGGATTCTCTTTGTTCCATCCATCCACCAATATCTACTACATATTTTGATGCTTAATACATAAAAATACCTATTGGAAGCCTAACAATTACACAAATTTAAATTTAGATGATTTAATAACACATTATAAGGTCAGATATGATCTAGGAGCTCTGAAGGGAATAAATGAGGAAATAAAAAGTATAACAAAAAATAAATAAATAAAAATTAAAGTGTTCTTGAGAGTAGGGTGAAAGAAAAAATCAGGGATCTAAAGAACTTCACATTCTGCTCAGCTTTTCCTGGATCTGGCTCTGTATACACGTGATTCTGAGGGTGACAGCAGCTTTTAAAAACTGGTAGCCAAAATTCGAACACTTCGCATAAAATAAAAATGCATTGAAAAATACCCCTTGGCAAATCAGGGCGACCTGGCATTGCTTGGCCTCATAGTGAACACAAGAGGGCGCTAAACTCCACAGTGATGCACAGGCCACTAAGGCCCACAAGTATCGTGCAGCATGTATACAAATAAGCAGCAATGTATACAAATAGTTGTTTTCAAGCGATATTTCTTAAAACTTATACCGAGTGTTAAAAAGACTTATAGCTTCTCTCCTAGTTATATCTACCTCTAGTTTAGTAGATACCCATCTCAGTTAATTTTATGATTTTATGTGCCTGGAAAATTTGCCAGAGACCAGATGGAGGGTCTTTTTTTTTTTTTTTTTTTTTTTTTTAGGCAGAGTCTCCCTCTGTCACCTGGGCTAGAGTGCAGTGGTGCGATCTTGACTCACTGCAACCTCCGCCTCCCGGGCCTCAGCCTCCCAAGTAGCTGGGATTACAGGCGTATGCCACCACGCCTGGCTAATTTTTTTTGTATTTTTAGTAGAGATGGGGTTTCACCATGTTGACCAGACTAGTCTTGAACTCCTGACCTCAAGTGATCCACCCACCTCGGCCTCCCAAAGTGCTGGAATTACAGGCATGAGCCACCATGCCCGGCTGGCCTTAACATTTCTAAAGAAATCAAAAAAAGGTTGGTCAGGCATGGGAGCATAGAAAGAAAGGTTACAGAAGCATCAGTAGGGACCATGCAATCTTTCTCGGTGAAGGAGGAGCCTTAGCAATGACTTCAAATACTGCAATTCCATAAGAAGACCTGCACCGTCTTAGCTGGAGACCATTAACTTCCCTAAAACCATTAACTCTTCACATCAGCCAACCCCCATTCTCTGGTTCCATACTCACAAAGCAACCTCTGACAATTATTTGGCTTCTCATGGGTGTCTGTGTCCAGGGATGGAGTGCTCAAGAACAAAACAAACATTAAAAATTCTCATTTCCCATGGCAAAACAAAACAAAAATGGGAATATTATAAATAAGTACTGGCCGGGGGCAGTGGCTCACGCCTGTAATCCCAGCACTTTGGGAGGCCGAGGCAGGCAGATCACCTGAGGTCAGGAGTTTGAGACCAGGCTGACCAACATGGTGAAACCCCATCTCTACTAAAAATACAAAAATTAGCCGGGCATGGTAGCAGGTGCCTGTAATCCCAGCTACTCGGGAGGCTGAGGCAGGAGAATCGCTTGAACCCAGGAGGTGGAGGTTGCAGTGAGCTGAGATCATGCCATTGCACTCTAGCCTGGGGGAAAAGAGTGAGACTTCATCTCAAAAATAAATAAATACATAAATAAATAATACTATATTTGGTAGCAGTTATATTTCTTATTTTGGGAGAGTCAAAGGACAAGGAAGATTTTTAAATGGCACCCAGATTTTAAATCTATGTGTCAGAGAAAACCACTAACAGAAATAGGAAAGAGTTCAGGGACAATGGGAATTAAGGTTTTGCCATGAATATGAGGTAAAGGTGGCAACTATCAATGAGCTGTCGGAAATGAGATATTAGTACTTAGGAGAGATAGGGAGGAAGATACCTGTTTAGGTCTCATTGGCATGGAAAGATTATTGCATGGATGGGATTACTGGGGAGGAGTATGGAGAAAGAAGAAATGAGGCCCGAGGGGCCAGGCGCGGTGGCTCACGCCTGTAATCCCAGAATTTTGGGAGGCCGAGGTGGGCGGATCACTTGAGGCCAGGAGTTCGTGACCAGCCTGGCCAACATGGCGAAACCCCATCTCTACTAAAAATACAAAAAAATTAGTTGGGCATGGTGGCATGCACCTGTAATCCCAGCAACTCTGGGTGACAGAGAAAGACTCTGTCTCAAAAAAAAAAGTCCAGGCGCGGTGGCTGACGCCTGTAATCCCAGCACTTTGGGAGGCTGAGAGGGGTGGATCATCTAAGGTCAGGAGTTCAAGACCAGCCTGATCAACATGGTGAAACCCCGTCTCTACTAAAAATACAAAAATTAGCCAGGCATGGTGGCGGGTGCCTGTAATCCCAGCCACTCAGGAGGCTGAGGCAGGAGAATTGCTTGAACCCAGGTGGCAGAGGTTGCAGTGAGCCAAAATTGCACCATTGCACTCCAGCCTGGGTGACAAGAGCGAAATCCTATCTCAAAAAAAAAGAAAGAAAAGAAAAAAGAAATGAGGCCCAAGGACAGTTTTAGGGGGCTAGGAAATAAAACCCAAGAAAGGCAATGACAGGATAGGGAGGATAGATGTCATTTGGAAAAGGAATGAAGAAGAGAGTAGTATCAAATGCTGCAGAAAAAAACAAAAAGGACAAGGACTGGATTTTTCCATTTAAAAATCACCAATGACATTCAAGAGGACAAGTTTCAACAGATACATTGGGTTAGAAGTTAAATACCAACCAGTTAACCAGTAGGTGGCCCTGGAACATCTTGTCATATCAGCAGCAAGAAAACCCTCATCTTGGAAGTCAACTTGAAAAGGATAACACTGGCCAAAGATGGGTTAATATGAGTGTCAATAAGGATAGTAATGATACTAGTTCTCTATTGCTGCTGTAACAAATTGCCACAATTTAGTGGCTTAAAACAATAAAGTGGCACTTCTATAGGTTAGAAATCCAACCCAAGTCTCACTGAGCTCACATCAAAATGTCAGCAGAGCTGTGTTCCTTCCTGCAATTCTAGGGAAAAATCTGTTTCCTTGCCATTTCCAGCTCCTGGAGGTTGTTGCCTGCATTCCTTGGCTCGTGGCCACCTTCCTCCATCTTCAAAGCCAGCAATGGTAGAGTCTTCATATTACATTACTCTGCCCTCCTCTTTTGCCTGCCTTATCTATTTTTAAGGACCTTTGTGATTACATTTGGCCCACTGGGATAATCCAGGCTAATCTCCCTATTTTAAGGTCAGCTGGTAAATAACCTTAATTCCATCTGCAATCTTAATTCCTCTTTGCCACATAACATAGCATACAAGTTCCTGGGATTAGGACATAGATCCCTTTGGGGGAAGCATTATTCTGTCTACCACAGCACTACAACAGACTGACATATATCAAATATGTTTAAATGCATGAGTTCAAGATGATATTAAGACAAACAAACAAAACTCACTGTGAGGAAACTGACACAGTGCTTTTGAAAACTGGTAAATAAAGAGAAATGATCAAGTATTTGTCCTGCCTTTCCTGTAAGAACTCTTACCTTGGTAACCAAAAAGTTGATAAAAGTTTTCTTTATAAAAATTACTACCTGGAAAGCTAATACATGAGCAACAGATGCCACCATTTCCCGATGCTCAGTGAATTAATGAATCTGAGCAGTGATTATCAGCGATGGCTAACATCACAAAAACAAAGCAGATATCTGGATATTCTGTCTTCTGACAGGAATACAGAATACCACCTGCAACTCCTTCTTGCCAACACAACCGATCCCAAAACTAGTGAAGCCTCCAGCTTCAACCACCAGTTTACAGGAAATACAGGCGACAAAGGAACACACGAAATGACCACATAGGTGCAGTGAACAAAACCCAGACCGTGGGAAAGTCCAGGGGACAAACGACCTATTTCTTCAAGAAATTGTAAGCACAACAGAGAGATAGAGGGCAACTTATTGTTGGAAGACTTAGAAATGAAACATATCAACAATGACAATGCATGGATTTTATTTGGGTCCAAATTCAAGCCAACTAACTTAATAATTTATAAGGCAATTAGGAAAATGTAAATAATGACTGCATGAATAATTGAGGATATTAAGAAAGTGTTTGATTTTCTCAGGTGTTCCAATGAAATATTTACAGATTAAATGACATAATGTCTGGGATTGCATCAAAATAACCTAGAGGCAAGGCCAGGAGTAGGTTGGGGAACAGATGAAACAAGAGTGGACAAGATGGAGACGATTACCATAAACTGATAATTGTTGAAGCCAGGTAATGGGTTCAGGGAGTTTCATTATACTGCTTTCTTTCTCTTTTTAAAAATACTTGCAGTTGTCTACAGTTAAGGAAAAATACCATTTGAAAAGGTGGTTGAGCCCGGGCGCAGTGGCTCACGCTTGTATTCGTGCTTCCACTGCGTCAGCTGCAGGCTGAGGGGAGAAAGCTCTGCCTGATCTAAGTACTGCATTACATTTTGTTTCCACTGGGCGGCAATATCAACATTTGATCCTGCCTGCCACTTAATCCTTAGGAGGCAGCAGTGCCAGATTACATCTGTGTCTGTGAAGTTCCACCTTTCCTGCTTCTGATCATTTTCTTCCCCCATTCTCCACCCTGTCAAACGTGGAGCTGCCAGAGCCATGGTGACTGGGAAAGAAGAGCAGACGGTATAGGCTAGGAAACAGAGAGGAGGCTGATCTTCCCACCTTTCCTCAAGTTGGGGTAGAGGAAAGGCTTTCATCTTAAAGATTTGCATTTTGGTGTTTTTTGTTTTTTTTTTTTTTTTTTTGAGACGGAGTCTCGCTCTGTCACCCAGGCTGGAGTGCAGTGGCGCGATCTCGGCTCACTGCAAGCTCTGCCTCCCGGGTTCACGCCATTCTCCTGCCTCAGCCTCCCGAGTAGCTGGGACTACAGGCGCCCGCCACCACGCCAGGTCAATTTTTTGTATTTTTAGTAGAGACGGGGTTTCACCGTGTTAGCCAGGATGGTCTCGATCTCCTGACCTCGTGATCCGCCCGCCTGGGCCTCCCAAAGTGCTGAGATTACAGGCGTGAGCCACCGCGCCCGGCCTAAAGATTTGCATTTTGACTAATGCATGAGATAAAATTTTAACTAGTGGCTTGGCCCTAGACAAGACCAGAAGATTTTTTTTTTATTACCTAAGAGTAGAGCTGATACTGAGCCAGTCCACACCTTTATGGCTGGACCCATTGTCAAAACACTCAAATCTCCTGTACTAGTTGGTAAATAGCCCCAGCCTGCACCCCTGGTGTTCACTCACCGCCCTGGCTGCCATGACCCTGATGCTGGAACCCTCCATGAGCCCTGCCATGCAGAAACTAAAGAGGTTACACCTGGCCCAGCAGGGGGCCCCCAAGAGCTGCTCCGTTTTGGCCCATGTGAGTTCCAATTGGGGTTGCGGCTGAAACAATTATTAAGATTGGCCAGAGAAATCACGGGACAGGGAAGGGGAGGAACCAGTCCCACTAAGCCTGTGGGGGAAAGGAATAAAGTTATTTTGATTGTACTTCCTTTTGGTTAAAGTACCGATTACGCAATTATTGACATACTTAGGAAAATCAACAACCACAATGACAAAATGAAGGAATTGAAAAAGTCAGAGTTGCAGGGTGTAAGAGAAACCTATACAAATAAACTGCATTTTTATACAAAGTTAAATTTAAAATGATTAAAAATTCCATTCATAACAGCAAAAAGGCACTAGTAATTCAAGGCAGGAGATTTTGTCAAGGAAGTAATTTTTCTTTCTTTCTTTCTTTTTTTTTTTTTTTGAGACGGAGTATCGCTCTGTCGCCCAGGCTGGAGTGCTGTGGCGCGATCTCGGCTCATTGCAACCTCTGCCTCCCGAGTGAAAGCGATTCTCCTTCCTCAACCTCCTGAGTAGCTGGTACAGACGCACGCCACTGTGCCCGGCTAATTTTTGTATTTTTAGTAGAGACGGGGTTTCACATGTTGGTCAGGCTGGTCTCTAACTCCTGACTTCATGATCCGCCCGCCTCAGCCTCCCGAAGTGCTGGGATTACAGGCACAAGCTACCGCACCCGGCCGGAAGTAATTTCTAAATCCCGGGAGAAGATAGAAAAAAAAAAGCAAGCCACATGAATACACATGAGTATGAATGGAAGAAGACTAAACATGAGAAGATGGTAATAGGCTCTAGGTCAGTGGTTTTCAAAGCATGTTCCTTGGATCAGCTACTCTACTAAGAACTTGAATATGGTATCTCTCTCACCCTTCACAGCATCCCTATCGGCTGGACATCACCATCACTTACCAATGAGGAATGGAGGTTAGAGGGTTAAAGTGCTCAGTGCCTGAGGTCCCTCCCAGAGTTTCTGAGTGGCAGCACCAGGGTTCAAATACAGCTCTGCTTGACTCCAAAGCTATGTTTTTCCTACCAAACAAGGCTGCCCCCCCAATTAATAGGATGTGGTAAAAATAATTTCGTAGATGGTAAAGAGATATAGAATCGAATCCTGATTAAGTACAGCATGCTCTACTCCCCTGCTCCTGAGTGCCAAGAAGTTCTAGGCACTTCCACATGTCTTACGTGTGTCACTTTCTTTGGGTTTCTATTAGCATAAGTTTAGATCACAACCTTTTCAAAGCTGGTAAATCAACTGATTTGCTTGCATTTGAGCAGGAAATGTAGGCTGAGTACCTTATGGCCAATCGGCTCTCACTGCAAAAGGGCAAACCAAATTGCATCACTGGCTACACTGGAACCAGAGGAAGAAGACGACTCCAATGAATAACTCAGACCATGGTCTGAGTGGGCTTACCTGCTGGCTCCATTCAAATAAACCTGTTCTAGCACAGCTCAAACTGGCCCCTCTCTGTCCTTAGCAAAGCATAGGAGAGAGGATGTATTTCACCTTGGTAGCCACATCAGGTGACAGAATTTAATCCCCTGGGGAACATGCTCAAGATTAATGTGGTCAGTTGGGTGACAGTGCTGAATTACCTCATGCTCAGATTTCTCTCACCGATCAAGTGCTAATTAACATGATATAGACCAGTGACATATTGTAGCTATGGTAATTTCCAGGAAAAAGTACATGCCTATGTATATACATATATATATGTATGTTCCTACATATATATAAAAGTACATATATATAATTTTCTTTTTTAAAATTTAACCTTTTAACATTTGTTTTAAAAATTATCTTAAGCAGAATTATATGAGTTTACTAATATTACATTCTGTATTTCGGCTTTTAAAAATCCTGTGTCTTCCCTTTAACAAAATTTAACAAGATTTGCCAATCTTGCCTTTGTTCACGACCAATATTCCCCAAAGCCCCCGGGTTTCACTAACACTAATCATAAATGGGCTTTTGATGGTTCAACTGTTCCCTATGGCAAGAAGATGAAAAGGCTTCCAGAGAGAAAGCGAATCTCAGATTCTTTGTCCTTTTATCCTTTTTCTTCTCTCAGAAGCGCTTTTGCCTGACATCTCAAGAGTTAGAAATTCACAATCTAGTAGAAAAAGTAACACCCACTACCAGATTAACAATTAATTCAGCACCGCCCACTGAGCGAATCATGGGATTTCCAGTAGTGCACAGAATACTCAATGGGACTTCACTGCTGGCTGTAGCTAATAGCTGGGGAGAAGTCCAGGAACAGAATTAAGAAAAGGAAGGAAGTTTCTCTTGTGAGGACAGTCAAGCAGGTTTAATGCATCCTTAAAATTACACATTTTAAATGATTCGTATTTAAAGAGAAAATGTATATGATTCTCTCTTTCATAATTCTAAGATTTTCAGTCTTGGTTTTCTTATCCTTCTCCTTTTTGATCTGTAAAAAACCACATATTATCCAGAGAAGCCTGGGAGATGGGTCAAAGGTTTGTGCCCTACCTTAGAAATTTTCAACATCAGCCCACAGTCATATACATCAGCAGCTGTTGCACCTTCCACTTGAGTTAGGGGGGCGTCTTCTAAATCAGGACTTCCCTAGGGCACATGAGAAGCCAAGGGCAAGAAGAGCTCATTTTTCAGGCGTCTTTCTGATCATATTAGAAATGTTTAAAATGAGGACAGGCTCTGATATCATTAGATTTAAGGCCCGAATGTCATTTCAGTCTCAAGGGGACTCTTAAAAATAGGCCATTATGTGGAGAGCACTTGCAAGGCTCCAGGGGAAAAGGCGCTCAGAGTAAAAAGGATTATGATATTTAACAGGCACATTTTGCACATTCTAAGAAGTTGGGGTCGAGGGAGAAGCATTACCAAGTCCATCAATGTGCATATATTGTAGCACATAAAGGTTGCCATTGTACCTGAGTTTGAGTTTCCATCTGTCAAGGTTGCATTGACACACATACATTTGCTATCAGGAATGTCTGGACTCCTTGACAATGAGAAAACAAAACACTTCCGTGCTTATGGTTATTGGTAACAATAATGGGGGTGAAATCTGTCAAAGCTGGGGGTGAATGGTGAGGAGGGCCCTTGCACTAAGTCACATATAGTTAAGCTGTGAGTGGCGCACTTGGGAGGGGGTGTTATCCTATCCCACAAAAGAGGAGGGCTGACTTGTGTACCTAGCATTCAGCAGCTTCGGGGTCTTTTCCTATCACTGCAATTTTCTATACGTAATCTTTAGAGTTAGATGGCCTGTTTGAATCAAGGTTTCACTATTACAGCTTTTCTATCTCTAATAATGGAGCAATCTAGCTTCTTCACATTTGCGTTGATAGTGTGTTATGTGTACTTGTTCTGGCCTGATCCAGCAAATGAAGTTTGCTAGCTGTCCTCTAGCAAACACACTGAAATGCAACATTCACCTCAAGACCTTTGCTAAAGATGTTTTTCTTCCTTGACACAGAGTCTCGCTCTGTCCCCCAGGCTAGAGTGCAGTGGTGCGATCTCCGCTCACTGCAGCCTCTGCCTCCCAGGTTCATGCTATTCTCCTGCCTCAGCCTCTCAAGTAGCTGGGATTAAAGTCTTGTGCCACTATACCTGGCTATAATTTTTGTATTTTTTAGTAGAGACGGAGTTTCACCATATTGGCCTGGCTAGTCTTGAACTCCTGACCTCAAGTGATCCACCCACCTCGGCCTCCCAAAGTGCTGGGATTATAGGACAAGCATGAGCCACTGCTTCTGGCCTAAAGATTTGATCAAAAAGACAGAAAGCTCTGTGACTTTGGTGAGCCTTTGAGCCTCGGTTTACTTATGAGAATGATATTCATAATATCCACTTCTTATGGTTGTGATAACATGATAGGACTGTAGTTTGGATTATTTGGGTCTTTTTTAAAGCTAGAAAAAGAAGTCTGGCTAGGCACGGTGGCTCATGCCTGTAATCCCAGCACTTTGGGAGACTGAGGTGGGCGGATCGCCTGAGGTCAGGAGTTCAAGACCAGCCTGGCCAACATGGTGAAACCCTGTCACTACTAAAAATACAAAAACTAGCCAATCATGGTAGCAGGTGCCTGTAATCCCAGCTACTTGGGAGGCTGAGGCAGGAGAATTGCTTGACCCTTGGAGTCAGAGGTTGCAGTGAGCCAAGATCGCACCATTGCTCTCCAGCCTGAGCGACAGAGCGAGACTCCATCTTAAAAAAAAGAAAAAGAAAAAGAAAAAAAAGTCCTCTGAAAGTTCCTGGCAGTCTTTTGTCTCTAGAAGTAGAGGAGCTATCAATCCACCTTTGGAGGAGTCTTGCTTTATTTTGAAAAGAAAAAAACACCAGAAGGGACAATTTTAGTTTAAAAACGGCAAATCTCCGGTATAAGTGCGTTTGTATATACAGTGATGCGCCACTTAACGATGGGAATACGTTCTGAGAAATGCGTAGTTAGGTGATTTCATCATTGTATGAACATCATACAGTGTACTTACACAAACCTAGGTAGTGTAGGTTTAGTAAAGGCTACTGCACACCCAGGCTAGATGCTATAGCCTATTGCTCCTAGGCTACAAACCTGTATGGCATGGTACTCTACTGAATTCTGCAGGCAATTGTAACACAATTATATGTGTGTATCTGAACATATCTAAACGTAGAAAGGGTACAGTAAAAATATGGTATTACGATCTTATGGAACCATAGTTGTATAGGTGGCTCACCATTGGCCAAAATGTCATGCAGCACATGACTGTACTAATGCATTTAATCTTTCCAACATTTAGAATTGTTGTATTTATTTGATTTAACAAGTATTTAGTTGCACTTACATACCAGTTATTGGTCTAAGTGCTTTGCAAATTTTAACCCATTCAATCTTCATAGCAACTCATATTATAGGTATGAAGCAAAATCACTTGCTCAAGGCTGCATAGCTAATAGGGAACAGGCCAGGATTCACACTGAGGCAGGCTAGCAGCAGAGCCCGTGCACTTAGCCACTCTGCCACACCCCAGACGCCCTGAGTGTAGTGTCTGCCCTGTTTACCACCATATCCTAGCCCCTAGGAAAGTAACTGGACTCTAGCAGGCACTCCAATATTGATTGAGCCTGGCTGCCTGGCACCATTCTAAAACACTTTATCCGTAACAACTAGCCTAATTGTTTTAACAACCCTGTAATACATAGCTACTGTTATTAGAATGAGCACATCATTTATCACCCTAACCAGGATATTATTAATAATCATACTGGAAGAACAAGGGTAAGCCAGGACTGTCCCAAGCGATCCAGGACATATACCAACCTGTATTATTATTACTGTGACTACACAGATGATGAAACGGAAGCAAACGGAGGTTAGTTAACTTGCCAAGATCACGTATTAGTAAGTGATGGCATCAGGATTGGAAACCAGATAGTTGGACACCAGAGGCTTCAGTGGTGACTCTTCAATGGGGAAGTGAAACTTAGAGAGGTGGAGCATCTTCTTCAATGTTACACAACCAGGTAGCCCCAAATCCCGTGCTATTTCTGTTATACATACTTCCCCTTCTAAGGCATTTATACCAAAGAGATCATTCATGAACCTCTGTGTCTTCCAAACCACCTTTGAAGAAAGAAGTGCTCTGAAGGAAATAAGCACTCTCTATACATGGGAATGAGTTTTGCTAAAACCTGTGGGAAAATATTCAGGCAATATTTATTAAATATTAACTAACAAATATTTGGGATTTCCAGATATCTTTCTGTTATTGATTACTAGTTTAATTCTCTCCTGGTCAGAGAGCATACTTTGTGTGATTTCAATTCTTTTCAATGTGTTGATTATTTTATGGCCCAGAAAATGGTTTACCTTGGTGAACGTTTCATGTGCACTTGAAAAGAGTGTGTGTCCTGCTAAGGTTGGGTAGAGAGTTCTAGAAATGGCAATTAGATCCAGTTACTTTACAGTGTTGTTCAGCTGTTCTATTTCTTTGATGAGTTTCTGTCTACTTACTCTAACAATTACTGAGAGGAGTTTTAAAGACAATTATAATTGTGAATTTGTCTCTTTTTCCTTGCTGTTTCATTGGTTTTTGCTTCTGCAATTTGAAACCCTGCTATTAGGTGTGTACACAGTTATGATTGTTATGTGGTCCTGGAGAATTCTCCTTTATCATGATGTAATCTCACTGTTAACTTGTTAAATTTTAATTTAATTTTATATTTTAGGGACAGGCTCTCTTCCTGTTGCCCAGGCTAGAATTTGGTGGTGCAATCATAGCTCACTGCAGCCTTGAGTTGGGCTCATATGTTTCTCCCACCTCAGCCTCCCACAGTGTTGGGAATATAGGCATG
Source organism: Pongo abelii (assembly GCF_028885655.2). Taxonomy (NCBI): domain Eukaryota; kingdom Metazoa; phylum Chordata; class Mammalia; order Primates; family Hominidae; genus Pongo; species Pongo abelii. The sequence goes on from NC_071991.2 coordinate 60,122,039, forward strand.
AGCCACTGTGCCCAGTTTATAATTGGGTCTTGTTTTTCATGCAGTGTGACAATATCTTTTAATTGGTATATTCAGATCATTTATATTTGATGTAATTATTGATGTGGTAGGATTTTTGTCCACAATTATTATTTTGTTATTTGTTTGTTGTTTCTGTGTTTTGTCTGTCTGTTCTCCCTGTGCTGCCTTCTTCTGCGTTCTTGGAATACTTTTTGGTATTTCATTTTAATGTATCTTTTGAATTTTTGTCTATATCTCTTGTATTTTTTCTTTTAATGATTATTCTAGGGATTATAATTACATTTCTTTCACAGTTTATTTAGCATTAATATTTACCAGGCCAAGTAAAATGTAGAGGCCTTGCAATTGTATATAGACTTCTTTGGACCACCTCCCCCTAGAATTTTGTGTTATAGTTGTCACATATATTACATGCATTACATTGAAAATCCTACCACATAATTTTATAATTTTTTGTTTTCAGTAGTCATAAATATTTTAAAAGGCTTAAGAGGAAAAAATAATTTTATATATATATATACACACACACACATATATACATACATATACAGATTCATACATATATACATATATACATATATGACAAAACAGACAGCTCTCATTCCTGCTACTTTGTCTTCACTCTTGAAGATACAGATTTCTCTCTGGTATTATTTCCCTTTCCCCTGAAGGACTTCCTTTAGCATTTCTTTTAGAGGAGGTCTGCTGGAGACACATTTCTTTAGTTTTCCTCCTCTCAGAATGTCCTTATTTCACCTTGATTCTGAAAAGTTATTTTTTCAGGATATAAAATCCTAAGTTGACAATTCTTTTCTCTCATCACTTAAAAAATATGTTGTTGTTCCATAGTTTCTGATGAGAATTCCGTGATGATTCCCCTGTGTGTAACATGTCATTTTTCTATAGCTGCTTTTCAGATTTTTTTTTTTTTTTTTTTTTTGAGACAGAGTTTTGCTCTTGTTGCCCAGGCTGGAGTGCACCATCTCAGCTCACTGCAACCTCCACCTCCTGGGTTCAAGCAATTCTCCTGCCTCAGCCTCCTGAGTAGCTGGGACTATAGGTGTGCACCACTATCCCTGGCTAATTTTCTTTTTTCTTTTCTTTTTTTTTTTTTTTTTTGAGACAGAGTCTTGCTCTGCTGCCAGGCTGGAGTGCAGTGGCGTGATCTCGGTTCACTGCAACCTCCGCCTCCCAGGTTCAAGTGATCCTCCTGCCTCAGCCTTCCGAGTAGCTGGGACTACAGGCATGCGCCACCATGCCCAGCTAATTTTTGTATTTTCAGTAGAGACGGGTTTTCACCATGTTAGCCAGGATGGTCTCGATCTCTTGAACTTGTGATCTGCCCACCTTGGCCTCCCAAAGTGCTGGGATTACAGGTGCGAGCCACCACACCAAGCCCAGATTTTTTTTTTTTTTTTGTCTTTCAGAAATTTGATTATGGTGTGTTTAGACATGGTTTCCTTTCCATTTATTCTGTTTGGGGATGACTGAGATATTTGAATCTGTAAGTATATATTTTTCATCAGATTTGAGAAGTTTTCAGCCATTTTCTTTTTAATATTTTTTTCTCCCCCCAGTTTTTTAACCTCTTCTGGGATCCTAATGATAAGTATTTGACCTTTCAATAGTGCCTGTATTAGTCAGTGTTCTCCAAAGAAACAGAACCAAAAGAATCTATCTATCTATCTATCTAATCAGAGATTTAGTACAAGAATTGGCTTACATGGTTATGAAAGCCGAGAAGTCTCATGATCTGTTGTCTGCAAGCTGCAGAAGCAGGAAAGCTGGTGGTGTAATTCATCTGAGTACAAAGGCCTGAGAACCAGGGGAGCCAATGGGATAAGCTCAGTTCAAGTCCAAAGGCCCAAGAATCAGCAGCAATGTCTGAGGGCCAGAGAAGATGGATATCCCAGTTCAAACAGGAGTGAATTCGCTTTTCCTCAGCATTTTTGTTCTATTCGTGCCCTCAGTGGATTGGATGATGTTCGCCCATATCGATGAGGGTGATCTTCTTTACTCAGTCTACTGATTCAAATGTTAATCTCTTCCAGAATCACACCTCCACAAACACACCCAGAAATAATGTTTTAGTAACTATCTGGGTATCCATTAACTCAGTCAAGTTGACACATTGAAATTAATCATCACAGTGCATACATATCCCAGAGTCTCTGTTTATTTTTTTTAAGTCTTTTTACTTTCTGCTCTTTATATTAGAAAATTTCCATTGATCTATCTTTAAGTTCACTATTTTCTCCATCCTGTTATTGAGCATATTCAGTGCATTTTTTATTTCATAAATTGTAGTTTTCTGTTCTAAAATAATTGGCTCTATTCTATAGCTTCTGCTTCTCCCCTGAGGAGTTCTATCTCTCCAGATAGAACTGTTTCAGGTGTGTTTACTTTTACTTCAGATGCATGCTCGTGTAGCAGTCACATCGCTGGTTTAAAGTCGTCTTGGGCAGGGTGCGGTGGCTCACGCCTGTAATCCCAGCACTTTGGGAGGCCGAGGCGGGCGGATCACGAGGTCAGGAGATCGAGACCATCCTGGCTAACACGGTGAAACCCCGTCTCTACTAAAAATACAAAAATTTAGCCGGGTGTGGTGGCAGGCGCCTGTAGTCCCAGCTACTCTGGAGGCTGAGGCAGGAGAATGGCGGCGTGGACCCGGGAGGCGGAGCTTGCAGTGAGCCGAGATGGTGCCACTGCGCTCCAGCCTGGGGAACAGAGCGAGACAGCGTCTCAAAAAAAAAAAAAAAAAAGTCGTCTTTGGCCCAGGTGCTCACGCCTGTAATCCCAGCACGTTGGGAGGCCAAGGCGTGTGGATCACCTGAGGTCAGGAGTTTGAGACCAGCCTGGCCAACATGACGAAACCCCGTCTCTACTAAAAATACAAAAATTAGCTGGGCGTGATGGCGGGCGCCTGTAATCCCAGCTACTTGGGAGGCTGAGGCAGGGAGAATCGCTTGAACCCAGGAGGCAGAGGTTTCAGTGAGCTGAGATCATGCCACTGCACTCCAGCCTGGGCAACAGAGCAAGACTCTGTGTCAAAAAAATAAATAAAAATTAAAAAATTAAGTCGTCTTTGGCAATCTTGGTGTTGGCATCTATTGTCTTTTCTCTTGAGAATTGGTCACATTTACCTGGTTCTGTGTCTGTCAAGTAATTTTGCTGCTAGATATTGTTAATGTTGTATTGGGTAGACTCTGAGTCCTGTTATAATCCTCTGGATCCCCGGGCAGAAATAAAAAAAAAAAAATAGGAAAAAAATCATTTGGAAATTATTGACTTTTTTTCCCGTTCGTTTTAGCAGACAACCTAACTGGTTACTTTCAGACTGTAAGTTCTGTAGACAATGGCTTTTCAATGTCAGTTCAGTTTTCTAAACCTTTGTTGTACTTCTATGGGTATATCTGATTCATCTACAACTCAGGGAGAGCCTGAGGTTTGTGCAGGTTGATGCACAGATTTGGAGAATCCGTATCTCTAATTCTCTTCTCTCCAGTTCCCTCCCACACTCTCTCCATAGCCCACAGAGACCCTTCCCGCTCCTTTGGTCAGAAAGATGAGTTTCCTGTGGGAATTTTAACCATCCACGCTGCTGCTCTACCATGCAGCTTTATGATTAGAATCTCCTCTCTAGGCAAAGCTATGAAAGAAAAGAGAAAAAAATGGGAAACTCATTCCCTTACAGGTTGCTTCTTCAAGTTTTGACTCCTTTTCATAATCTGCTGCTGTTGTTTACTTTTCAGAACTTTTGGGTAGTTGCTTTTTATGTTTTGGACAGTGTCTTGTAATCAGCAGAAGAAAGAGACTGTACAGGGCTTATGTAGTGGACCAAGCCAGGAGAAGAACACTATAAAATCTTAAAATACATTTATACTTTGACCCACTAATCCCATTTCAGGAACTCTGTCACTAAGATAAAATCACCTGTACATAAGGATATGTATATATTAATAGTTACTGCAGTATTTTTTGCAATGGCAAAATCAAATTAGAAGCAAACTGAATGATCATTAACAGGAATGGTTGAATATTCCTGCACTGTGGAATACTTTATAGCTATCAACATGAATGAGTTGAATCTATATCCACGTGGCAGATTATTGCTAGCTGTCCCTCAATATCAATTCCCCTCTTCTTACATAATATTAGATTTTTTTCCCCAGTGAAAGACTACATTTCCCAGCCTTCCAGATACAGTTCGGATTTGTGTCCCTGCCCAAATCTCATGTCAAATTGTAATCCCCAGTGTTGGAGGAGGGGCCTGATGGGAGGTAATTGAATCATGGGGCTGACCTCCCCTTTGCTGTTCTCATGTTAGAGTTCTCCTGAGATCTGCTTGTTTAAAAGTGTGTAGCACCTCCTCCATCTCTCTTCCTCCTGCCTCCTCCCTCTTCACCTTCTGCCATGATTGTAAGTTTCCTGAGGCCTTCTCAGCCATGCTGTTCCACAGCCTGTGGAACATAAGCCTATTAAACCTCTATTCTTTATAAATTACCCAGTCTCAGGTAACTCTTTTTAACAATGTGAGAACGGACTAATACACTTCCTTATGGCCAGGTGGTGTTATGTGATTAAGTTCCAGCCAATAGGATGTGAGTGGAAGGAATATATGCAAATTTTTGTCTTGCTCTTTTTTTTTTGTTGCTAAGACAGATGGTCTGGCTCTGTCTCCCAGGCTGGAGTGCAGTGGTGTAATCATGGCTCACTGCAGCCTCAAACTCCTGGGCTCGAGTGATCCTCCTGCCTTGGCCTCCCAAAGTTCTGGGATTACTGGCATAAGCCACAGTACCCAGCCTGCCTTGCTCTTAAAAGGAAGGAGCTTGTTCTTCTTTCCATCTTTCTTCCAACTGACTGAAATGGGACATGATAGAATGAGTTGGAGTAACTGTCTTGAATCATGAGATGGAAGCTTTTTGTTGAGCCACAATATGAAAGGACGTAGGTCTCCAGCATAGTCAAACTACTATGCCAGTCCTGAATCACTGATCCATATTTTCAACTGGGAGATATATAAACTTATATCTCATATAAGTTTCTGTATTTTGTTATCTCTTTAATGTAGCAACCAAATTTATATCCTAAAAAATATGTCTATTGGCCTGAAAAGACATACATGAAATATTATTGAGAAAAGCAAATTGCGAGTAATGTGTACATTATGATTCTATATTTGTAAATATCAAATGTAACCCATATATATTTGTGTGTATCACACACAAATATATATACACGTGTATATATGTATATATACACACACATACATATATACATATGTATATATGTATATATGTATGTGTGTGTATACATATGTATATACGTATATGTGTGTGTATGTGTGTGTGTATATATATATATATATATATATATACATGAGGTTATACATCAACTATCAGCTTTGGTTACCTCAAGTGTGAAGAATGGAGTGATGTTGGAGAATATTTAATATTTGTAATTAATATATATATTTGGATTATATAATTTATGAGCAAATATTACTTTTTTCACAGCAATTGCAGTCTTTTATTGTTTTTTAAATTAATTAATTATTTTACAAAAACTATAGAATAAACGAATGAAGTAAGATTTATTTAGGATTCCCCTGATGCCATCTCTCTGCACTTGTAAGAGTTGTGTCCAGTTAAGAAAATTTATATCCTGGCCAGGCACGGTGGCTGATGCCTGTAATCTCAGCACTTTGGGGGGCTAAGGTGGGTGGATCACCAGAGGTTAGGAGTTCAAGACCAGCCTGGGCAACGTGGTGAAACCCCATCTCTACTAAAAATACAAAAATCGACTGGGAGCTTTGGTATGCACTTGTAATCCCAGCTACTTGGGAGGCTGAGGCAGGAGAATCACTTGACCCCAGGAAGCAGACTTTGTAGTGAGCCGAGATCGCGCCACTGCACTCCAGCCTAGGTGACAGAGTGAGACTCTGTCTCAAAAAAAAAAAAGAAAAAAGAAAGAGAAGAAAATTTATATCCCTTCTTTAGATGAAACAGGGGAAATAAAAGAGCCATTCCTCTGTTTGCTACTTCTTCATTGCTTTTAGCTGAAAATATTTGTGTCAAAGAGGCATAATCTGGAATGTACCTTCCTGACTCCTTTCATGGCTAGTTTTGTTTAAGAAGCAATTCAAGCATAATTGCTAAAAACAAGTAAACTAGGTGAATGTAAATGGCTTCCAAGTTTATAAATCAAGTTTTCAATGACAATTGTTTTATAAACTATGTCTACTTAAAATTAGGCCCAAAAAATCTGGGGGGAACTTGAAGTCTTAAAATGAAATTAAATAATAGATATTCATAAAACAATTATTTTAGTTGACAAAAATTACATATACTTATTGTGTACAACCTGATGTCTTAAAATATGTATACATCGTGGAATGGCTACATCAAGTTAATTAACACATGTATTATCTCATATTTTTTTTTGTGATGAGAACCCTTAAAATCTTCTCTCAGCAATTTTCAAGAATACAATATAGTATTATTAACTATAGTAAATATGTTGTAGAATAGAGTTCTTGAACTTATTTCTCCTATCCAACTATAATTTTTTATACTACTCAGGAGGCTGAGGCAGGAGAGTCGCTTGAACCTGCAAGGCAGAGGTTCAGTGAGCCGAGATCACGCCACTGCACTCCAGCCTGGATGACAGAGCGAGACTCCCTCTCAAAAAAAAAAAAGAAAGTGATTTATGCAAGAAAGATGGCAGTAAATGAGTCAACAGATGACAGTGAAGATGAAGCTTTGTTTGGCTTTGCCTCAGATGACTGGCAAAATAAATGTGCATTTATATGTTACATGATAAGATATTGAAAATATGTACATATCTATTTTAATGATCTTCATCTTTAACTGAAATTTTTGATCAGCTGATCAACTGTATATTTTGATATATTAATAGAATATTAGTTATATTACTATAACTTAAATAGAAAATGTGTTGGATATCAATCATGTATAAATATAATAAATATAAATATAATTAAATATATTAATATGAAATATTACATAATACATATGTAATATATAATAGGTCAGACAAGAAGTGTCTTCAGTATGATGTCATTTTCTCAAGGGAAGCATTGCCAATGTCTGTGTGTACCTCCCCAGAACACAGATTCTAAGATTGTTGTTATACAGAAGAGTGCTTGTGATATTTGCAATTTTCCTGTGAAAAATTTCTGTAAAAATATTGTGCTGCTCATTTTAAAAATACTTCTATTAGGCCAGGTGCAGTGGCTCATGCCTGTGATCCCAGCACTCTGGGAGGCTGATGTGGGCAGAACACGAGGTGAGGAGACTGAGACCATCCTGGCCAACATGGTGAAACCCCGTCTCTACTAAAAATACAAAAATTAGCTGGGCATGGTGGCACAAGCCTGTAATCCCAGCTACTCGGGAGGCTGAGGCAGGAGAATCGCTTGAACCCGGGAGGCGGAGGTTGCAGTGAGCCGAGACCGTGCCATTGCACTCCAGCCCAGGTGACAGTACAAGACTCCGACTCAAAAAACAAACAAACACTTCTATTAAAGAAAATAATCATGCCCATCATTTTCTGCAAGAGAACTGACTGGATATCTCATTTAGCTCACATTTTCTGCCCTGAGGAAGCAATAAAAGGAATCAAAATACTCTTCCTTTTTTGGAATAGTCACCTGCTCACACTGGCAGAGTCTCAGTGGCCTAGAGTGGGGACAGACCTTACCACCATCCTGTGTGCCCAGGTTCTGGTGCTTTGGGCTATTTGGGAAATGAAGACTCGCTCCTTCAGGCAGAGGGCAGGAGCAGGGCCTGTAACATCCAGTTAATACTTCACTCTGCATTTGGTTGGAAAGAAAGGGATTGGAGCCTCCTTTCAGCCAGTCTCTGTCTCAGTCCCATTTCAACAACAATAATAACAATGATGATAACAATGACGAGAGGTTTGACCTGGAGAGAGAAAGCTTCTCCCAGTTTTCACAGATCATAAAACAGAGCCTTGGGGTCATATGGCAGTTTCAGTTTTCCACTTAGTTAATTTTATTTGTTACAGCTGTGCTTGCCTCTAAGGCAAGATTATGATTTGGAAAAAAAAATTATAACAGCAACAAAAATGTTATTACGGTTGGCTCTTGACAAGTAAGATTTTATTTTATTAGTAATGTTTACACTGAGAGAAATTTTGGTTGACAGTTTCATTTTGTAAGATCTCCCTCTCTTAGATAGCCATAGATTTCTTCTCCTTGATCGGAAAATCTTTAATCCAATAAACATAAAAGACACTCTGCATTACAGTCCCTTGCAAAATGTTTTGTTTTCACAAACATCATATTTCACATAAAATATTGTGAAAGATTTAGCAGAGGGAGTTCAAGGTTGCCTTAGAAAATGGCACTTCCTAAAACTGCTCCCACAAATCAAATTTTTCTTCCCCTGTTGAAATCTCTGCAGTCTTGGCATTGTGAACATCCTTCTTTAAACATCTTCCCTTGCTTCTTTTTTTTCCGTGCCTGCTTCTCTAATCACTCCAAGGTTTTTTTCACTGCCCTCTTTCTCATCCCAATCCCTAGCCGTGGAAAATCCCTAAAATTCCTTTTCTTGCCACTTAGTAATCCCCAAACCCTTCCCATCTGTCCACTCAACTCTCCTGTCTAACTGATGCTTCACACATAGTAAATGCTCATCAAGTTTTGAATGAATGAATGACTTCTAAATCTCAGTCAATCCCAAGCTCCAGTCCCTCTGCTACTTCACACTCAGCACATCTGACCTACAAAGTAGGTCCTGCTCCTCCCTACCTAGCCAGTTGGTTTTTTATCTCCCAGTTCCTGTGAAAGACAGAAATGTTCTTTGTTTTTCCTTTGTTTCGACTTGCCCAAAGTCACACAACTCATTAGTACCTGGCCCGGGATCTTCTGACTCCAGGTCTGGTGGGGCTCTTGGCTTCTACTTTCAATCATCCAAACTCAGAACTTCAAGCCAGTGTTGGTTCATCTCCATTATTCCTCCCTCAGAACCATCTGGTCACCAAGGCATGGTGCTTCTGTTCTTAAAATGTCTCTCTCTCTTTTTTTTTTTTTTTTTTTGAGACAGAGTCTCACTCTGTCACCAGGCTGGAGTGCAGTGGCACGATCTTGGCTCACTGCAACCTCCGCCTCCTTCATTCAAGTGATCCTCCTGCATTCAAGTGATTGTCCTGCCTCAGCCTCCCGAGTAGCTGGGACTACAGGCATGTGCCACCACATCTGGCTAATTTTTGTATTTTTAGTACAGACGGAGTTTCACCATGTTGGCCAGGATGGTCTTGATCTCTTGACCTCATGATCCACCTGCCTCGGCCTTCCAAAGTGCTGGGATTATAGGCATGAGCCACCGCGCCTGGCCAAAATGTCTCTTTATATATCTTTTCTTTCTTCTCCATCTTTCTGGCCACCACCTCCATCCAGTCCTAACACCATCTCCTGGTGTCTGGCCTCCTATGACAATCTTCATCAGCGCTCTATAACTCTGGCTGTCCTTAATCCATCCTGCACACTGCCACCCTTCCTTTGCCACCTCCTTTCTCTTCAACAAATCGAGTTTTAGGCCCAAGAGAGTCTTTATAGATTAGAGAGCTCAACCTATTAATTAAGAAATGAGAAAGTGAAGGTCCCGGGAATTAAAACAACTTGTTCAGGGAGTCACACAGCTAATCATTCATTTCCTACACAAGAGCTTTCCATGGCTCCCTAGTTTCTGCTTCATGGATGTTCAGCTCTATATTCCATTGCTTTTTTTTTTTTTTGAGACAGAGCCTCTCTCTGTGGCCCAGGCTGGAGTACAGTGGCACGATCTTGGCTGACTATGACCTCCACCTCCTGGGTTTAAGCGATTCTCCTGCCTCAGCCTCCTGAGTAGCTGGGATTACAGGCATACACCACCACGCCCAGGTAATTTTTTTGTAGTTTTAGTAGAGACAAGTTTTTGCCATATTAGCCAGGCTGGTTTCAAACTCCTGACCTCAAGTGATCCACCTGCCTTGGCCTCCTAAAGTGCTGGGATTACAAGCGTGAGCCACCACGCCCGGCCTCTATTCCATTCCTTTTCCCTCTCCTGCCTCATTTGTTCCCCCCGAACAAGCCCACAATGGGGCAGATATAAAATTCAAAAAATCTGCCCATCTCAGTACTAGAAAAAGATTCATTTTTTGGAGAGAAAGTCGCAGGGCAAGATTCTTAACTTCCAGGAGACCAGATTAAAATGTCCTGGGGAAGGGAAGAGAGAATAACTCAGAAGCCCAGGGGAGAAATGAGAAATATTCAACACAAAAGTGGAAGGTAGAAGAGATGCTGCTATCACAGGGCAGAAGAGAGGCTAGGAACAAACTTCCTGGAGCTGCTCCTGTCCTGTTCCCCATATCACACACCTCTGTGCCTTGCTTCACACAAAAAATAAGCCATTTTCCTGCAAGCTTTTGTCTTGGGCTCTGTTTCTTGGAAATTCAGACTAAGACAACCTCTAAGCACAGGTCACTCATCACCTGTGAAAATCTGCAATTTAACAGTCTGAACACATTTAAATTCCACAAACAGAGGAGTGGGGGCCTAATGGCTAAGGTGGACAAACAGAGGCAGAGGAAGGATTTTCCTATGAGTGGGACAGCAGTGGGCTGTCCCACTGATAAGAGTGTTTTAAAATAGCCAGGTGTGGTGGCACGTGCCTATGGTCTCAGCTACTCTGGAGGCTGAGGTGGGAGGATCACTTGAGCTCAGGAGGTGGAGGTTGCAGTGAGCTGAGATCGTGCCACTGCACTCTAGCCTGGGTAACAGAGAGAGACCCTGTCTCAAATTAAAAATAATTTTTGGAAAAGGGTGTTTTTGTTTACCTAAGAGACTTGAGTCACATCAGAGTGTCTAACAATGTGATTTATGGCAGGGGCTTTGGGCCACCTGGTATCTTTTCTACCTCCAGAGGGGCTGGAAAATAAAGGGCAGCCTTTAGTCTATGACACACCGTCTGTGTGATCCAGCCTCAGTAAGAACTCTGGACACGAAGACTCAGGTGAGCTTCCCTGGTTGGCAATACTCCGTGTATATTTCAAACATCATTGCCAGGAAAGGTAGTGATGTCCATGACTCCACTGAGAGTAGACAACTGGGAGCTCCATGTTTGAAACTTTCTGGGTGATATGGTTTGGCTGTGACCCCACCCAAATCTCATCTTGAATCATAGCTCCCATAATCCCTGAGTGTCCTGGGAAAGACCCAGTAGGAGGTAATTGAATCATGAGGGTGGGTTTTTCCCATGCTGTTCTCGTGATAGTGAATAAGTCTCACGAGATCTGATGGTTTTATAAAGGGCAGTTCCCCTGCACACACTCTTTCCTGCCTCCACGTAAGACGTGGCTTTGCTGCTCCTTCACCTTCCTCCATGATTGTGAGGCCTCCCCAGCCATGTGGAACCGTGAGTCCACTGAACCTCTTTTTCTTTATAAATTCCCCAGTCTCGGGTATGTCTTTATTAGGAGTGTGAGAACAGACTGATACACCTGGACTCTGCCCCATGTGTCTCTTCTTTTCACTGATTCTAATCTGTATCTTTTCACCATAGTAAACCAAAACAGTGGGCATAACAGTTTTGGTGCATTCTGTAAGTCAATTGTGAATTGTCAAACCCGAGGATAGTCTTGGGGACCCCCTGAACTTACAAGTGCTATCAGAAGAAAAAATGATCCTCTACACTGTCAAATAGGACAGACTAGGGAAGCCAACCTGTTGTAGGAAAAAGGGGAAGATGAGTAAGCTATATTCTTCTGTCAGATCTAGTTGTACATTTCTTTCTGTGTTTGTTTCAGCTAGATGCCACCAGGCTTGTCACAGAATTCAGAGATTCGTTGTACCTATGACGAGGCCAAAGCATTAGAGATAGATCAGGGATGTCTCTGTCCTCAATGTGTCTTCACCCCAATGTGGGTGAAGCTGGGAGTGTCTCTTAGGAAAAGGTGAGTTGGGAGGTAGGTGAGTGAAATGGACACTTGGAAGTTTTGACAACTTTTCTCCATGTGAAAATTGTTCCTCATTAATCAAGCTTGAAAAATCTGAGTAAGCTAACAGGTTTTCTTATTAAACTCATTTAGGCTGAGGACTCTGTCTTAATATTTCTGCATTCATAGCACCAAGTACAATATACAGCATAGGGTAAATTCATGGTCATTCTAATTTTTAAATTAATTGTTTGGTATATAATTTCATGTAAGGTAAAAAAAGAGGACTTCTGAACTTAATCTGAAAAGATGTCTCAATGTATTCTTACAAGCTCACCTTTGTTTGATGCTAATTTTAATTTTTCTGATTTGATTAGAAAAAAACATTTTGAAGGAAAAAGCACCCATAACATCCTCTTATTATGAACATTTTCTATATTATTATGTAGCCTCCATATCATCTGAAATCCCTGCTGAATATTCTGTATGGTTCATAAATATTCTGTATAGTTCGTAATCAAAGTATACCTAAAGAAGATAACGCTGGTGCTGTGCAGAAGACAGTTTAGACAGTTGCACTGTTGATCAGGACCCAGTAATAGAGCCAGCAGACAGAAGAACCTGAGTCCTTTAGCCATCCGTGGAGGAGAGCCCCACCATCCTGGAATACCCTGCTGGACTGATATAAGCATCAGAAACTCGATTTTTTTTTTTTTTTAGCTGTTACATCTTGGTTCTGTTTATTACAGTAGTTGAATCTACTGTAATAATGCAAAAATTGATACCATGCTAGCCAGGTGTGGTGCCATGAAGAAGGGTACTGCCATAAGAAAGACCAAAAATATGTGACATTGGCCAGGTGCAGTAGCTCACGCCTGTAATCCCAACAATTCAGGAGGCCGAGGCAGGTGCATCACGAGGTCAAGAGATCGAGACCATCCTGGCCAACATGGTGAAACACCATCTCTACTAAAAATATAAAACTTAACCAGGCATGGTGACGGGCACCTGTAATCTCAGCTACTAGGGAGGTCGAGGCAGGAGAATCACTTGAACCTGGGAGACGGAGGTTGCAGTGAGCCGAGATCGTGTCACTGCACTCCGGCCTGGTGACAGAGCAAGACTCCGTCTCAAAAAAAAAAAAAAAAGAAAAAAAAATGTGCCATTGGCTTCACAGTTGAGCAGCAGGAAAGGAAAAAATAGTATGCTATAAATCTGAACATTCTAAAGTCTATGCTGTCAACCACACTGCAGAGCCAAAATAGGGCTTCCTGACTCACTTGCTGTGAATGGTTACAAGTGTGCTGATACATTGATGCCCTCTGCCTTCCAAGGGAACTCAGAGTTCAAGGTGGCCAAGCTCCCCAGCCTGGTTGACTCCAGCCAAGAGCAGCCTTGTGTTTACCACTAGTGAGCCATTTAAATACTAAATAAAAAGAAAGCAATTTTTTCATTCCTTTTGACTGAAAAAGAAAGCAACCTCTGTAAACTCTCTTATAAAACCACTCAGACTTTTTTCTGTCTGGAGTTATATAAATGATTAAAAACCCTAGCCAATTTCAAACTAGTTTCTTCTCCCCCTTTTTCCCCAACTTCCTAAATCAAAGACTGTCAAAGTCAGCATATATCATGAGTCTCCTGTTTTAAGTAGATTACTTTTTTTTTTCTGTCCTGCTTAACTATAATCACAGGTAGGATGAGAATTACAAGGAATTTCATTACTGAATTTCCATTTCAAAAATTTACTTAAATCAAGAATTTATGGTTACCAAGAGTGACAGTAGGAAGTGGGGTAATCCATGCTCTCTATACAAGTAGCTCATATTATTAATGCGCTTTGTTCCAAGTTGTGAAAACGGGCCAGCTGGTGAAGACCCAACAACAAACTAAGGCCCAGGTGGGTCAAATTCCAAACTTGGGACATGGCTAAGCCATCGATTTTTCTTGGTTCAGTTGTATATTCTCAAGGAGCTCTCATATTATACCTTTTTAAAAAGTGTATGCCTTAAAAAGGATTAAAATGGCAAACTTTGTTATGTATATTTTACCACAATTTTTAAAAAGGTATATGAGACAAGAAGCTTTACTTCTGACCTGCCTATTCCCAGATGCATAGAATATTATAGAATATCAATGTGAGAACCTTAGAGATTGCCTAGACATTTTGATTATTAAGCACTGGATATTTACTCATTTATACCTCAACTTATTTCAGGAAGTTCAAGGCAACTTAAAAGCTATATAAAATATAGTGAGACAGGCCGGGCACGGTGGCTCACGCCTGTAATCCCAGCAGGATTTTATTTTGGGAGGGCTGAGGCAGGGGGAATCACTTGAGGCCAGGAGTTCGAGACCAGCCTGGCCAACATGGTGAAACCCTGTCCCTACTAAAAATACAAAAATTAGCCAGGCACGGTGGCACATGCTTGTAATCCCAGCTACTTGGGAAGTTGAGGCAGGAGAATCACTTGAATCTGGGAGGTGGAGGTTGCAGTGAGCCGAGAACATGCCACTGCACTCCAGCCTGGGTGACAGAGCAAGACTGTGTCTCAAAAAAAAAATTATATATATATGATATATATATATATGTGTGTGTGTGTACATATGTGTATATATATGTGTGTATATGTGTGTGTATATATATGTGTGTGTATATATGTATATATAGTGAGGCAATATAAAATAGAAGTAGTAGGTAAGAACTTTATAGTTATTTTGATACTTTCAAAAATTACCATTTTTAAAAGATAATTTTCAAAGTAGGATAGAATCACAACATAAATTCATATGTAAAAATTAAACTGTATATTACTGGAGAAACTGGTATGGAGATTGTAACCAATTTAAGGGAGAAGTTGAAAAACAGACATATTTACAGATCAGGAATATTGAAATGACTGTTCAGATGGAAGTAAAACTGTCCTCTTCCTCTGTGGAAGAAGGAAGCCAGTTGAACCTCTACTATACAGGACAGAATTTGCTTGTCTATAGATAAGAATTATTCTGCGTTGCTACCAATACCAATAATCTACAATGTACAGAGTTACAAAATGGCTTCCACATACTCGAAATCAGATAACCCTCAGAGGGCTGTCCTATAGAATCTAGACAATGCACAGTTTCCACAGGGAAGAACAAATATTTCCCTGTATATTAAACATGCCAAGAATAAAGCTAATATAAAACTACATACCAGGTTGGAATAGGATATAAATAATCATATTTTCACAAACACAAATCCAAACTACTGCAAATCTAGAAATTTACTCACACTTTTCTTCATGCTTTATTTGTATCAGAATCCAACTGGAAAACTGATTTGCAAGTCTAACCCATGAACTTTATTCATCTTCTTTTTGTTTTGAGATAGGGTCTCACTTCCATTTCCCAGGCTGGAGTGCAGTGGTGCAATCTTGGCTCACAGTAGCCTCGACCTCCTGGGCTCAAGTGATCCTCCTGCCTCAGCCTCCCAAGTAGCTGGGACAACAGGTGCACACCACCATGCCCACCTAATTTTTTTGTATGTTTTGTAGAGATGAGATTTTGCCATGTTGCCCAGGCTGGTCTTGAACTCCTGGGCTCAAGCAATCTGCCTGCCTTAGCCTTCCAAAGTGCTGGGATTACAGGTATGAGCCACCATGCCCGGCCTATTTATCTTCTAATCCCTGTAATATTCTCATATGTATGAAAATGTTTTATGATATTATTTTGGATAATATTTTAAGAAAGAAACTTTTTTTTTAAGCTGTGTGAGCTTCCTCCTGTATTGTTTTGGATGTTTTCATCTATTTGTATGGTTTATTCTTTTCGTTTTTTAAAATAAAGACTGAGAATATGATGTGCCTGACACTAATGGGATTGGATTAGTTGTCACATCTGGGGAATTGCAGATTTTTGAGAACCCTCTGTAGCATCAAGCTATTGTCAGAAAAGGTGAAATTTAGAGGTACCTTTAAAATTGACTGTGGCACCTCTTTTTTTTTTTTTTGAGACAGAGTCCTTGCTCTGTCACCCAGGCTAGAGTGCAATGGTGCGATCTTGGCTCATTGCAACCTCCACCTCCCGGGTTCAAGCGATTCTCCTGCCTCAGCCTCCTGAGTAGCTGGGATTACAGGTGCCCACCAGTACGCCCGGCTAATTTTTGTATTTTTAGTAGAGTCGGGATTTCGCCATGTTGGCCAGGCTGGTCTTGAACTCCTGACCTCAGATTATCCACCCGCCTCGGCCTCCCAAGGTGCTGGGATTACAGGCGTGAGCCACCGCCCCCGACCTCGACTGTGGCACCTCTTTATGGGTCTTGGGAGCGGACATAAATTAAGAGCCAGCCAAAATCACTGGAACTGAACGTCTGCTACTGCCCATTGTTCAAAGCCATAAGGTGAGACCCTGTTGGTCACAGTTGATTCTGACCTCCGTCTGAGTTCGTATAGCAAAAGAATTGTGTGTAACAGCACAAGTCGCTCCTCGGAAAATTCAGGACAGGGGAGAACCCAACCCTCCAGATTACCAGAAGAGCGATTCAACTCTGAAGATGAATTCAGTTTATCCTTCTGACTCAATTTAAACTCTGGGCCCACATCCAGTCCACCAGGAAAATGGTTTTTTCCCCCTCTCTGGGGACCTCCCTCCTCAGATGACTCCAAGCACCGTTAGGGATGTTTATTCAGTACAAGAGGGGTGGGTCCTGGATACTATCTCCTGAGGGGAGGAAAAAAAAGAAAAAAGAAAACAAAAAAAAAAACCCAGGCTGTCAGGAATTCAATTCTTTTCAGCTACTGCTGATCACTGCCACTAGGTGTCGCTATTGAAAGCTAAGTTATCCACCTGACCCTTGTCCAATTCAATTCTTTTCCTGCTGTTTTCGATTTTTTTTCTTTTTTCTTTTTTAAGACGGAGTCTCACTTTGTCACCCAGGCTGAAGTGCAGTGGTGCAATCTCGGCTCACTGCAACCCCTGCCTCCCAGGTTCAAACGATTCTCCTGCCTTAGTCTCCCAAGTAGCTGGGATTACAGGCGCCCGCCACTACGCCCGGCTAATTTTTGTATTTTTAGTAGAGACGGGGTTTCATGTTGGCCAGGCTGGTCTCGAACTCCTGGCATTAAGTGATCCACCCTCCTCAGCCTCCCAAAGTAGTGGGATTACAAGTGTGAGCCACTGCGACCGGCCCATTTTGTTTGTTTTTTGTTTAAGGGACGGAATGAAGAATGTAAACAAGAATTAAGTCTAAAATCCTGTCGCTAAATGTCATGATGTAATAAGGTAATAATTTACAAGAGAAACTTGGACATTTGAGTACATGCTTTGCCTGTTGTGGCCACCTACCTGTTCTAATCTCAGACTCTTACCTATAATTTTGTATATGCCAGGTTTTCATGAAGCAGATGGGGAAGATTGGGAGCACCCATGCTGGGATCCAGGAGCTTTGACACACTGGGTTATTTGTTCTGAAATTTTCTTTGACTGTCTTGCAGCATCCCCTTTTTCAATTCTACTGACTCCTTCCCATAGGCTAGCAAAACATGCTACAATATTTCCCATTTGCAAAAGGGTCTTCCTTTGACTCTACATCACCTGCAGTTTCTGCCTAATTTCTCGGACTCTGTTCACAGAAGAGTTCAAGCGTTGACTATTTTCACTGTCCCCACATCCTCTCCTCCCATTTGCTTTCCAATCAAGCTTTTATGTCCTTTGAAAAACACTTGTTACCAGATCCAATGTTCAGTTGATCACAGTCCTCATCCATATTGGTTGTCATTGCCATGGTTGGCCACACCCTCCTTCTGAAACCCTCTCATCTGGCTGCACGCTGCTGACTTACTTGTAGCCTCCCTGGGCTCTCCTTCTTAGTTTTGGCTGCATCCTTCTCACCCTCATGATCTCTTGCAGTGGGTGCTCCAGGACTGGGCCGTTGTCTCTAGACATGGCCACGCCCTAAGTGACCTCTTCCAGCCCTGTGACTTTCTACCATCTATACACTGTGACTTCCAAATTAATATCTCATCCCTGACATCCCCCCTCCATTCCAGCCTCCGCATCCAGCTGCCTGTTTGACATCTCTACGTGGTTGTCTAACAGGTGTCTTGAATTTACTATCAGCAATCTAACGCTTGCTTTTTCCCTCAAAACCTGTTCCTCCTTGAGTCTCACCCATTTCAGTAAATAGTGTTCCTAATTCACCCAGTTGCTCAGACCAAACACTGTGGAGCCATCTCAGACTCTTCTCTCAGACTCCATCCCCAAATCCAATCCAACAGCAACTCCCATTGGCTCCAGCTTCAAAATGCGTTTTTGGTTGTTGTTGTTTGAGACGGAGTCTCATTCTGTCACCCAGGCTGGAGTGCAGTGCTGTTATCTCAGCTCACTGCAACCTCTGCCTCCTGGGTTCAAGGGATTCTCCTGCCTCAGTCTCCTGAGTAGCTGGGATTACAAGAGCACCCCACCACGCCCAGCTAACTTTTGTTTTGTTTTGTTTTGTTTTGAGTGGTTCGGTTTCTTATTTTAAGCAGTTGTTTTTTGTATTAAAATACTGCAACTCATATCTTTGTCAAAGTTTCCACTTTCTTATCAGAGACAAAAGCCAGAATAATACAAAAAGTGTTCCTTTCCCCCATTCCTCAAGCATAACATCCAACAATTTGGCAGCTGGAAGCTGTTTTTGACGGTTGTGACTTGTATTTGGTGATATAAACAAGATTATACAGGCACTAAACCATAAATGTAGTTTCATTTTTTTGGTCATTACTATCATTTTACAAAATATTTAACTTCTACTTTGAACATTAAAATGTAGTCCAGCTTTTTAAAGTCACGATTAACCACCCACATTTTTTACAGGACCAAAAAGTTTGTGCTTTAAAAAATGATCATTTAGAATCAATTAATTAGAATTAGGAATGCTTAATGCCTACCTTAAGTAGATACCTAATTGATTCCCCCCCAAAAATTGTGGTCTCTTTAATGATGTTCAAGTTGCAGCATTGAAGCTGCTTTGGTGGTGCTATCTAAATGATAATCTGTTTGCAAATGCCAAATGAAAAGTCTTTTGTGGGCAGATTGAGCTGTGTGCTGAATTAAACACAAATCAGTTTAGGCGTCTTCACTTTTCATTATCTTATCTCATTGGAAATTATACATAATGTAAACAGTAGAACCCGATTCACTGATTTTTTTTCCTTAGTTTTAATACAAGTGTGCCTCACTTTAAGCAAAATATACGAAATGATTTCTGAAACAGGAGTTTCCTTACTTTTTCAGTTAAAAATATTTGCTTACAGAACTTCTTTAAATAACAAGGCTTCTTTGGCCTGTTTGGAGTATTCAGATCACAGAAATTCATTTCACACACAACTTCTTTGAAATACCTACATTGCATAAAGTGAGGCACACAGATACATGTGCCCATTCCATCAAGATTACCTCATTATTTTGTGGTTATTTTATATTTTTCATTTTGTCATTATTAACACTTTAGTATGGCCAGGTTCATTCACTCCCTATTTTAGTTGAGATGAGTTAGTGTTTCTAAGGAGTGTTTCATAATCTCTTGTCCCAAACTAGGCTGGTTTGGGAATCCAGTGAGAGTGACTGAAAACTGAAATTCAAGTCCTGAACATCCTTCCAGAACACAGCCTATCACCCTGTGGGGATAACACACAAACTATCTCAGAGGACCCCCACCTGTGGCAGTGAAAATCATGTGAGAGTCATAGTTCAAAAGAAAAAAGTGCTGGGCACCGTGGTTCATGCCTGTAATCTCAGCACTTTGGGACACTGAGGCGGGAGGATCACTTGAGCCCAGGTGTTTGAGACCAGTCTGGGCAACATAGGGAGACCCCGTCTCTACAAAAAAATTGGCCAGGCATGGTGGCTCACACCTGTAATCCTAGCACTTTGGGGACTGAAGTGGATGGATCAGCTGAGGTCAGGAGTTCGAGATCAGCCTGGCCAACATGGCAAAACCCCATCTCTACTAAAAAAGCAAAACTTAGCCAGATGTGGTGGCACACACCTGTAATCCCAACTACTTGGGAGGCCGAGTCAGGAGAATCGCTTGAACCCAGGAGACTGAGGTTGCAGTGAGCTGAGATCATGTCACTGCACTCCAGCCTGGGAGACAGAGAAAGGATCCATCAAAAAAAAAAAAAAAAAAAGCCGGGCCTGGTGGCGCATGCCTGTAGTCCCTGCTACTCGGAAGGCTGAGGTGGGAGGATCACGTGAGCCTGGGAGGTCCAGGCTGCAGGGGGCTGTGATCCTGCCCCTACTCTGCAGCCTGGGCTATACAAAAGAAAAGAAAGACAAAAGAAAAAAGTTAGTGGTAACAGGATAAACTGCATAACCATATATTATTCCTTTACATTCATGAAGCAGGTCAATCTGAAGCTTGAGGATGACTTCCATTCCTCTAGGTGAATCTATCAAGAAATGCCTTGATAGAACTAAGAGTGCCAATGGTATCAGCAAGGCCAGGCTGGTTCCCTGTGATTCATGGTAATTCTCAGTATGAATTTGACATGGTGTTCCTACACAGGGCCTGTCAACACCTGCAGACGCACTGTATAAGCATTTGTTACATTTACTTCTCCTTTTGTCATTAGGTCTTTTATTACAGAGGCCACTCTGCACTCCACGATCACACACTTATACAGCTCCGCCTTGCCAAGCAGTGTAGACCCTCACAGATTTTGGATAACTATCCTTGCATCGTTCTCCACACCGTGTCCCCAGTGTTGAACTGAAGCAGCTCCTTCCACGTCCCCTGCCCGTTAATTAGCCAGGCCACTGTCCACATTGTCACAAACATTATATTAATAGAAAAACTGGCCCATGCCATATTCCATTATGAGAGATTATTTTTAATTCTATTAAATTCCAATGTTTATTCAGAAAACCTGGTAGAGATTGAATTGCTATATGTACTTTCTTAGTCTTCTTCTTCATATCATATTTTGACCATTTATCTTCTACACCTGGCTGACCTGCATGTTCGTTGTGGTGTGACTTCTACTTGGTGTTTGCGCTTTGCTTTGTTTTCCAATTTAAGTTGTGAGATACATTTTTAAACCTATCTAAGAAATAGCCCAGATATTGAAATGGCTTCTGTGGAACAGGTTTGACAGATGTAAGTCTTTGATTCTTTGGCTTTGGTTTTTGTGCCTGTTACAGTTTTACACACATTCATTCAGAGGAAGACATTACCATGAATGTGTTGTTTCTTTTTTCAAATTCCAGTATGTTTTAAAAGACCCATATTTCACTAAGCAGTGTACTTGTTGAAACTGATTCGAGTGACTTTGTTTCCACACATGATAGAGCATTAGATACTGGAGTTTGCCAGGGATAGAATGGTTGGATTCAGGAATGTTTAGCTGACTAATTGCAGGAAGTTATCCTGTAATCCCAGCTACTCAGGAGGTTAAGGTGAGAGGATCACTTGAGCACAGGAGGCTACGGTGAGCTATGGTCATGCTACTCCACTCCAGCCTGGATGACAGAGCGAGACCTGCTAATGAAAGATTTATGTTCCAAAAGCCAGCTAAGCATTTTTTTAAATGAGAAGGGTTTGTGTTTCATGGCAGCTTCAAAGACGGGGAAACATGAAGGAGAAATAAATGAAGATTATCTCGGTTTATTAAGGACATTGCAAAGGATACCGATGAACACCCGGTGGAGAAGATGCACAGGGCAATGCTGTGGGGAGGGGCACGGAGTCTCCATCCCCTCTCTAGGCACACCACCTGCCGGTCACCTCCACATGTTCAGCTGCATCCTAATTTTTGTATTTTTAGTAGAGATGGGGTTTCGCCATGTTGGCCAGGCTGGTCTCGAACTCCTGACCTCAGGTGATCTGCCCACCTCGGCCTCCCAAAGTGCTGGGATTACGAGAGCGATTCACAGTGCCCAGCCCAAAATGCGTTTTGAACAGACCTTTCTCACCACCTCCACCACAGTTCAAGTCACTAGTCTCCTTTGGTACTGCCCCCAGCTCCGACCCTGGCCACCACTCACAATCCATTCTTCACATGGCACACAGAGTCAGCCTTTAACTAAGCAAATCAGAATGAGTCGCTCTCCTGCTGGGAACACACCGGTGGCTTCCGTTTCTATATCATGAAAATGACCTACACATGTCTCACCGTGGCCTGCTTAGGTCTTGTCTGACTTGGCTCCTGATTATCTCTCCTACTTTATCTTTTATGACTCTTTGACCCACTCACTTCACTCCAGCCACAGAGGCTTCCTGACTATTCCCTGAACCACCATGGAGCTTGTCCCTAGCCACTCCCTCTGCTCAGAATTCTCTCTTCCTTCAGGGCCTGGCCCACATGTGGTCTCATCAGGAGGGCCTCCCTGATCACACTCTCTAAGGTAACATTTTTCCCTCCCCTTCCCTGCTTTATTTATCTTTTGTTTGTTTGTTTGTTTGAGATGGAGTCTCTCTCTGTCTCCCAGGCTGGAGTGCACTGGCACAATCTCGGCTCACTGCAAGCTCCGCCTCCCGGGTTCACGCCATTCTCCTGCCTCAGCCTCTTAAGCGGCTGGGACTACAGGCGCCCACCACAACGAACGGCTAATTTTTTGTAGTTTTAGTAGAGATGGGGTTAAACCATGTTAGCCAGGATGGTCTTGATCTCCTGACCTCGTGATCTGCCCGCCTTGGCCTCCCAAAGTGTGGGCATTACAGGCGTGAGCTACCGTGCCCAGCCCTGCTTTATTTATCTTTATGGTACCCATCACCACCTGACATTAGGCTGTACGTTAACATGTTTGTTTGTTGTTTTTCTTTGCTGTAAATATATGTTTCATGAGGACAAGACTTTGATGAATGCTATATCCCCAGCACCTGACCAATAGCTGAGATATAAAGGACAGTCAGTAGGAATGAATGAATAAAACGGCAATATTTCAGCCGGGCGCGGTGGTTCACGCCTGTAATCCCAGCACTTTGGGAGGCTGAGGCGGGCAGATCATGAGGTCAGGAGATCAAGACCATCCTGGCTAACACGGAGAAACCCCATCTTCTACTAAAAATACAAAAAAATTAGCTAGGCATGGTGGCGGGCGCCTATAGTCCCAGCTACTCAGGAGGCTGAGGCAGGAGAATGGCTTGAACCTGGGAGGCGGAGCTTGCAGTGAGCCGAGATTGGCCACTGCACTCTAGCCTGGGTGACAGAGCAAGACTCCGTCTCAAAAAAAAAAAAAAAAAAAAAAAGCAATATTTCTTTTGGAGATACCTGGCTGTGGCTGGAGATAGACTCCAGGAACTGGAAGTTAAGACTTCCTCAGGATATTCTGACCTGCTTTCAGCGTTCCTGAGTGTTAAACGGAGCATTACCTTGTACTGACCAGGAATATGGTTCCTGAGCCTCTAAAGCAGCGGTCCCCAAACTTTTTGGCACCAGGAGCTGGTTTTGTGGAAGACAATTTTTCCATGGACCAGGGATGGGGGGATGGTTTCGGGATGATTCAAACACATTATGTTTATTATGCACTTTATTTCTATTATTATTACACTGTAATATATAGTGAAATAATTATACAATTCACCATAATATAGAATCAGTGGAGACCTGAGCTTGTTTTCCTGCAGCTAGATGGTCTAGTCTCAGGCTGACAGTGACAGATCATCAGGCATTAGATTCTCATAAGGAGCTCACAACCTAGATCCCTTGCATGTGCGATTCACAATAGAGTTCATGCTCCTTTGAGAATCTAACGCTGCCACTGATCTGGCAGGAGGCAGAGCTTAGGCAGTAATGTGAGCAATGGGGAGCGGCTGTAAATACAAGTGAAGCTTCACTTGCTTGCTCACCCGCGGCTTACCTCCTGCTGTCCAGCCTGGTTCCTAACAGGCCACAGACCAATACCAGTCTGTGGCCCCAGGGTTGGGGACCTCTGGTCCAAAGCCAGCCAATCACTTTCACATATTTCCCACATACTCTCATCACCTACATGCAGATGCTTCCAACATTCTAATCTTCTCAGTCTAACACTTTCAACAATAAACCAACACCAACAGTTACAACATCGTCTTACAAAAGCTTTCTCAATAAACATCCATTAAATATACTGCATTTAAATATTTAGTTCTTGTTACTAGCCAATTGAAAACAATTCAAAATTACTTTCTTAGAAATTCACAACAGCATTGTTATGATTTCCAAGCTCACTAGTCATTTTTCTAAACTATGCCCCCAATTATTTTCAAAGCTTCCTTCCAGGGGCAAATTGATCCTTACAAGAGACTTTTCACCATTCTCCCCAGCACCCTCATGAAGCCATAATGAAATATGGGCCATCTGGTATCCTCTTTCTATCCACTGTCAGGGCACCTGTGGTGCCCTGGGCAGAGATATCTCCACTGATAACTTGTAACCTTGTGATCTGATAAGATCTCTGCCCATCCACATAAAAAGTTTGGTGACCTAGAACCACTGCTAAGATCACAGTCACTGGTCTGCCATTGATCTTCTACCACTATGTCACACAGAAAAGGAACTCTCTGTCCCTTGGCTCAGGGATAGGTGCTCTAGGCCAACACTATAACCATCTAATGACATTATTCTTTGAGTATAAGCCCCTTTAAAGGAGTCCTTTACCCCCAAGACACCCCCTCAGGGCTGGGGGAGCTGGATGCACAAAAGGTTTCTAGCTGCACCCCAGGGAGTCCTAAGGAACCGCCCCTCCCCCAACCTATGCATCTGGAGGTTAACGGTAGAGGGGTCGGATCCCTTTCTCTCTTCTCACCCTAGAGCCGGATCCCATTTCCTATCTAAGGATCTGACATTCTTTGGGAGAGGGAAAACCTGCTTCTTGTTATATAACCATCAGTTGCTTTTAGGCAATATCAAATAAGCCAGAAAACAGAGTGGCAAAAAGTGCAAGCTGCCTCTCCTTGTTTAAAGAGAGAGAGTCACCAACTAACCTGCCAATTTGTCACTGTAAGGTAAGGTGGGATTAACTCAGCCAGAAGGCAGACAGCAAAAATTAACTACGGAACCTGGCTTGTTCTTTTGGAAAACAAGTAAATAAAAATGTAGGTGGTTTTCAACATTTTGGATTATGTGCTAATTATCATAGTTGTTAAAAGGATAGGGGGAAAATCTCTTGGGTAGTTTCCTGCCAGGGGGTGAGATGATATGAGGTGTGGGGGAAGGGGGTCTCCCCAGGAGAAGCATGAGTCTGAATATTGGCTAAAAGGTCAAGAAAAGCAAACAGTGTCACAAAATGACTTTGTGAAGGAGTTAGTGCCATTAAATGCTAATATTGCACTCTTTGTTCCTGCCTTAAGAACCTGTTCTAAGCCTTTTCTATCCACTTGCTTTGAAACCTTTGCTCGACTCCTTTAAGTTTAGCACAGCAACATTTTTTAGAGACAGAACAACAATTTAGGGGTGGGGGAGACTGATGCTAACAGATTTTTATGGTGGCTTATTTATGGTGCAAGCTAATCACCTAAGGCTTTTTTTCTTTAGAACACTACCAGGATGAATGGTTGGTATTTCATTATTTATAAAGCACTTTGCCATCGCTTTCTATTTGTTTTTCTTCACTGTCCCCTTATATTGATAGCTTCATATGGGATAATGTATGGGGGATAATGTATGGTTATAGTGTTGGCCTACAGCACCCATCCCTGAGCCAAGGGACAGAGAGTTCCTTTTCTGTGTGACATAGTGGTAGAAGATCATAAAGTACATAAAGTCAGATGATATTATATCATTATATTATTATTATACTTCTTTTCTATATCACTGTTATAGCTATTAATCTTTACAGAGAGCAATGTGGCTCAAACTATAACTGAGACTTACTCCATATCCAAAAACCCCCCTAAGAAATGGGGTATCTTCTTAAAACTGCTCTCTGACAACACGGTCTAGGACATAAGACCGAAGGATCTCACAGGATCACCACTGGTGCTGAGCATGTGTTTGTGCATACACATTTGTGAGCACATCCACATCTTCATCAACTCAAAGTCTTGAGAGAAAGAGGGAAGGGAGTCTGGAAGGTTTTGCCATTACAGGAATCTCTTTGCTGTTTGCCGAGTTGCCGTTCATGGCCAGTTGGAAATGTCATCATTAATGTCTTTGACAGTCACTAACCAGCTCATTCCCCACGGACTGCATTCTTCACAGAAATTGTCTCTCTCTGCTGTCACCTGTTCCACAGATCCACGCAGCTACTAATTGACCTAATGAGCAACTGACAACTTGTTCTGTCTGAGGTGACAGTCTCACCATTCTCCTGGTGGCCTGAGCCTTCATGGTCGGTGGCTCCCTGCCACACCACACAGCGCAGCCTCCTGGGGGCGGTGAGTGACAGTTAAGCTGTCACAGTGCTCCGGGCTGCGTGCTTGAATATTTCAGTCTTTGCTCAGTGGGACTCAGTCTATAAAAACAAGCAGGCTAGGCATGGTGGCTCATACCTGTAATCACAACACTTTGGGAGGCAGAGGTGGGTGGATCACTTGAGGCCAGGAGTTCAAGACCAGCCTGGCCAATGTGGTGAAACCCCATCTCTACTAAAAATACAAAAAAATTAGCCGGGCATGGTGGCACACGCCTGTAGTCCCAGCTACTCAGGAGGCTGAGGCAGGAGAATCACTTGAACCCAGGAGGCAGAGGTTGCAGTGAGCCGAGATCGTACCACTGCATTCCAGCCTGGGCAATAGAGCAAGACTCCATCTAAAAAAAAGAAAGGCAGTCTGAGCTTTCTCATGCCTCCTGTGTCACTCTGAGTACATTCAAGGCCATGAGGCAGACCCTTGCCTGTTGCTCTCCAAGGCCTGTGAGGGCTCCTCTTGACTGCAGTGCCTTCTGGAGCCATGGAGTCAGAAAAGGATCTTTTACTACCTGAGAAAATGACACCAATCCCTGATCTCAATCAGTGACAGGGGCGGGGCAGGCAGGGGGGCTGGGAGGTTTCTTCCCTCATGTGGCCCAGTGAGACAGAGAACTTCTCCAGCAGGTGCCATGCAAGAGGGAGTGACAAAAAGGAGGGATAGGGACTTGAGGGCGGGGACAGCACAGCAGGCGCATTTCCTTCCTTCGTGGGAGGGATGCCGGGCATCTTTATGCTGGTCAGTGTTTGTACCTTCTCCCTGGGTCCCCTGTGTTTGAGACGACATCCGGAGTAGACAGCATGGGTCCTCAAGGCTGACTCGGCCTCACGCATTCCAGGAGAGAGGTAGTAAGCTCTCATGCCGCCCTCCTTGGCCGGGACCCTGCTGCTAGCCCTGATGGCATCTTTTTGTGAATTAGAAAAGGCTCTCTTTCCCCAAGGCTCTAGACTGTCATCTACTGGAAAGTGGTTTAGTAAATACACACAATACAGCCACTAGGATGCAAATGGCACCTTGAGTATTGTGCAGTGTGGTCGGAGCAGGTGGAGGAGGGGACGATCATGAGGCCTGGCTTTGGCGACTTTGGTCAAGACGAGGCCAGGCCAGGTTCCACAGTCCTGCAGAACTAGCGTAGGGGCCGTGGTGGTAAAGATATCACCTGGGGCCCAGAGTAGGTAACAGAAGTGGTGGCCTGGAGAGGGTTAGGTGTGCAGGGGTCTGATGGTGGCTGGGCTCAGGACCTGGCCACAGTATCACAGGCTTCTCTGAGGCTGTCAACACGTCAGCAGAGGAGGAAGGAAGCTGCCTTGCATGTGACGGAGAGCACAGGTGGGGCCGACTTTGGGGGAGCAGCAGTTAGAAATGTGGATTCTGGATCAGGTGCGGTGGCTCATGCCTGTAATCCCAGCACTTTGGGAGGCTAAGGCAGGCGGATCGCCTGAGGTCAGGAGTTAGAGACCAGCCTGGCCAGCGTGGTGAAACCCTGTCTCTAGTAAAAATGCAAAAATTAGCTAGGCATGGTGGTAGATGCCTATAATCCCAGCTACTCGGGAGGCTGAGGTAGGAGAATTGCTTGAACCCAGGAAATGGAGGTTGCAGTGAGCCGAGATCATACCAGTGCACTCCAGCCTGGGCGACAGAGTGAGACTCTGTCTCAAAACAAAACAAGAAAAATCCAAAAAACAAAATTAGCCGGGCGTGGTGGTACATGCCTGTTATCCCAGCTACTCAGGAGGCTGAGGCAGGAGAATCGCTTGAACCCGGGAGGCGGAGGTTTTGTTGAGCTGAGATCGCACCATTGTACTCCAGCCTGGGTGACAAGAGCGAAACTCCATCTCAAAAAAAAAAAAAAAAAGAGAAATGTGGATTCTGCAGTGCAAGCAGAGAGAGCTTATTCATTGCCCCAGGACCTGCTGGGATCAGATCAGAAGGGGTGAGGGTTAGGGGTCCTGCAAGTCTGCAGGTTGGGCCTTAAGCCAGAGAAAGCCTGTTTGATTGCTATTGCCATGGTCAGGTGTACCCTCAGGAGGACATGCTAATGCCTGGCACGCCCTTCACTGCTTGTCATCATCGCCAAGCTAAAAGGGTTTGACTGCTTTTCTCCTCCTTCTCCAGAACTCTGCTACTCCCCATATGGAACCTCTCCTCTGCCAGTGTTGCCATACTGATGTAAACAGAGGAAAGACTGGCAAGAAAATAAGAGTCAAGAGACCCCTGTTCTCCAAACCCTTCCAAGGGAGGAAGGGAAGGGAATGGTAGTTGCTGAGCTCCACTCACCTTATAATATCAGTATCTATTTCTTGAATAGTCTCTATGAACCAGGTCTTTTATATTTCTTTACTTTTAATCCTCACGACAACCTTACAAAGTGGTTCACATAATAATAAGAATGCTCCCCAAAGGTATCTACATTTTGATCCCCAGAACCTGTGAATATGTTACCTTACGTGACAAAAGGGACTTTGCAGATACGATTAAGTGAAGGACCTTGAGATGGAAAGATTTTCTGGATTATCCAGATGGGCCCACAGTCATCACAAGTGCCCTTACAGATGAAAGTGTGAGGGGGGCCGGGCGTGGTGGCTCACGCCTGTAATCCCAGCACTTTGGGAGGCTGAGGTGGGTGGATCACGAGGTCAGGAGTTCAAGACCGGCCTGGCCAAGATGGTGAAACCCTGTCTCTACTAAAAATACAAAAATTAGCCGGGCATGTTGGCGGGTGCCTATAATCCCAGCTACTCGGGAGGCTAAGGCAGAGAATTGCTTGAACCCAGGAGGCAGAGGTTGCAGTGAGCTGAGATCGCACCACTGCCTTCCAGCTTGGAAGACAGAGCGAGACTCTGTCTTACCAAAAAAAAAAAAAAAAAAAGAAAGAAAAAGAAAAAGAAAATGCGAGGCGGGAGAGTCAGGGCCAGACAAAGAACTATGACCACGGAAGCAAAGGCAGAGTGATGTGTGGTGAGAAAGACTCCATCTGCCATGACTGGGTTTGAAGATGTAATGGGCGGCCATTAGCCAAGGAGTGTGGGCAGCCTCTGGAAGCCAGAGAAGGCAAGGAAATACAGAAGGAACATAGCCCTACCACCATCTTGAATTTATCCCAGAGGGACCCATTTTGGACTTTTGAATTCAGGAACTGTAAGACAATACATTTTTTTTTAAGTCGACGGGCTGGTGGTAACTTGTTAGAGCATCGATAAGGAACTGATATAATAGGTATCTTTGTCTCCATTTTATAGGCAAGAAAGTGAAAACTTGTAAATTTTTAGTAAGCCAGGATTCAAGTCTAATTGTCTGTGGCTTCAAAGCCCATACTTTCCCCCACACTCTATTGCTGCCTGTTTTAAATTTTTATAACTAATGTCCTTACTGAAATCATCAAATATTTAATTGCACAACAACTACTTTAGAAAGAATCACTAATGCATACTTCTAAATATCTCTGCTTGCCACAAGTAATTTGTTGATAGAAAAGAAAATATCAGCTGAGCTTGGCCTGGAGAGTTATGAAAAGAAAACTAGAATATCCCAACTTCCCTGCAGAAGCACTTTAATCTAAGAAGACTAATAAAACCATCACTCTTTAGCTTGCTATTCATTTGGTTAAATTTATAAATTATCCTATGTGCTTTTAATAAAGTGTTGGTCATTAAAAGATGCACAACTGTCTTAATCATCAGGGAAGTAGAAATTAAAATCATAATGAAATAGCACTTCACACCCACTAGAAGGGGCACAATTAAAAAGACTGGGAAAACAAATGTTAGTGAGGATGTGGAGAAAGTGGACTCTCATAAATTGTTGGTGGGATGTGAAAGAACACAACTACTTTGAAAAACTGTTTGGCAGTTTTTAATAAAATTAAATATGCACCTACCCTAATACCCAGAAATTTCACAGACATTTACGTATGAGAAATGAAATAGAGGTCCATAAAAAGATTTATACAAAAATGTTCTGACCAACTTTATTCGTAATAACCGATACTGGAAACAATCCAAGTGTTTATCAACAAGTAAGTGTGATGTCTATACAATGGAATATTACTCAGCAATGAAAAAGGATAATTGTTTTTAAAAGGAATGCACTACTGATAAATGCAAAAACATGGATGAATCTTAAAATCATGTGGAGTGAAAGAAACCCAGACTGAATGGGCTATATACTGTATGATTCCATTTATATGAAGTTCTACATGGAGGCAGAAACCTTTCATGGTAGAAAGCAGGACAGTTGTTGCCTCTGGCCAGGTGGGGGAATGGGGAATGGTTGCTGGGAGTCATGGGGGACCTCTGTGGGGTGACGGAAATGTTCTATATCTCAATTAAGGTGGTAGTTACATAGGTGTATACATTTGTGAAGACTCATCAACCAATTTGCTTAAAATCTCAACATAATTTGTATCTCGAGTTCTGAAAAAAGAATCAGGAATGGAAACAAAACAACAGCAACATTGAGGTCCTTCAAATAATCGAGATGTGTCAAATTAGGACTTTTATAAGGTAGGGGAGTGGAGTGGTGGAAAGAGCACCAGGCAGGAACCAGAGGCTTCCTCGGGTCTTGGTTCCTTCACTGCCTTGGAGACATGTATGACTTTGCAGGATTTGCCTCATCTCTCTGCGTCTCGCAGGGCTTAACAGCAAAATAAATGAGTTGCATTAGATGACCTCAAAGTGTCCTTCCAGCTATAAAACTCCATTATCTACTATTTTAAGTGGTAAATCAAATGACTTGAGAAGTTTCTAGTTGGTACAGCACTGCTTTTCCAACATGCTCTGATTCTAATCTATGATTCAATTGATACTGGGTCCCCAGTTAGCAACATAATTCTCAGAGATTGCATTTTTCTATGGGAAACTTGGATCCACTTTATCAGATAGTTTCCAGGAATACATCTTAGAGAAGAGCAAATGTGGGCTGCGTACATTGAGATTATGGGCATTTTCCATATTCAGATAGAGCAGATATGTGCATATTCATGGAGTTATGAAAGTTACTGAGAACATGCACTTTAAAAAGCTTTGGACAAAAGGGTAATATACTTCAGTAAAAATACCACTGAACGTATAGACTTTGTGACCTCGGACAAGCCACTTATGTGTTCAGATAACATATCAGTCTCCTCACTGTTTGCTTCCTCAGGGTTGTTTAAAGATGAAATGAGGTCTTGTAAAATAAGTGAACACATGTTTTAACTTGCAAAATGTTGTGCAAATATAAATGTGATTTTTAAAAATGTGATTGGGGAGAGGGATGGGCCGGGTATCTGTGAGAGGACCATTCTACAAACTAGGTCTGGTCAGTACCAATCATTAGGAAGAAACAATCCCCTCTACAATGTTCGTGACTCAGATGCAGGAGACAATGAGAGTGAGGATGGCTTTTTGGACACAGGTAATAGTATTTTAGAAGGATTTCCTGGGTTGCACTGAGCTCATCCAGCTTTCGGCTTCTTCCTGGGGTCTCTCAGCTCTGTTCTATACATTGTTCTAGTCCCACCTCATCTGCAAGGTGACTGACCTTTGGTTTACCAGACCAGACTGAAAACAACTCATGAGAGCCAAATGTCCATGACTAGGGGAGCCATGGAGGGTGCCTGGGGAAACTGATTGCATAAGACTGTGGAGGCTGCCCAGTGTGGAGCCTGCGGGTGGGTGGTGCACTCAGAGAGAGAGAGAATCCAAAGAAAGCTTTATGGCAGATGGGGGAGTGTATGTTGGAGGAAGCAGGGCCCAGGAGAAGGAGGGATGGGGAATGGCTCTCTTCCACAGAGCACTAACTCTCTGAAAAAACTGTGGCTATTTGATGGTGATGTTTCCCCACTGCTACATTCCCAGGACCTTAAACACCATTAGCCATGCAGTAGGTGTTTAATAAATAGTGGTTGAATGAACTAAATGAATGGAAAGGAAAAGAGGGTCACAAAGGCAGTATTGGCAGTGCCCACCCACCCCTACTGTGCCCAGAGGAAGAGCGTCCTGGCCCATCCATCTCTCTAGACTTGCAGGCCGGGACAGAGGAGTCAGCAGGTGATTGCCTAGATACCTAAACCATGCAAATCATGCAGCATTAATATCCTTTTTTTTGAATATCCCAGCCCAAGAGGCATACCTGATCTTTTCCTTTCCTCTACATCCAATCGAGTAGCCCCGTCAGCAGAACCTCAAAATGTTTTTTGAATCTTTCTGTCTTCACTGTGGTGCTTTTTTTGAGACAGAATCTTGCTCTGTTGCCCAGGCTGGAGTGCAGTGGCACGATCTCAACTCACTGCAACCTCCGCCTCCTGGGTTCAAGTGATTCTCCTGCCTCAGCCTCCCGAGTAACTGGGATTACAGGCACCCGCCACCATGCCCGGCTAATTTTTTGTATTTTTAGTAGAGATGGGGTTTCACCGTGTTAGCCAGGAGGGTCTTGATCTCCTGACCTCGTGATCCACCCACCTCAGGCTCCCAAAGTGCTGGGATTACAGGCGTGAGCCACTGTGCCCGGCCTTCACTGTGGCTTTTTAATGCAAACCCTGTCATCTCCCATTTGGACCACTTCAATGGCTTTCTAACTGGTCTACCTGCCTCCATGCTGCCTTCCCGTTCTCTCTCTATGTATCATTTATATATATCTTCTATATCATTTATACATATTTATATATCATTTAGACAGACATCTATATAATTTACATATATATTCATATATATCATTTCTATAGTGACTCCTCTGCCTGAAATCATCCAATTGCTTCCAATTACACATAGAACAGTGTCCTAACTCTGATTGACAGCCCTTGAGGTCCTGTGGGGTCTGATCTACATTTTTCTTCTCTACTTTGTCACCCACCACTCCGCCCTTCCCTCACTTTCCCATAACTCCAGTCTTCCCTCTTTCCTCAAACTTGCCAAAGTTTGCCTGCCTCACGACTTTTGATCTGCTATTTCCCCAGTACCAGCTCATGTGGAATGATAAGCTTGTCCTAGTCACTCAGACAGCCTTTCCTCATGAATGTGCCTTGCCCTTGTCACCCAGTGGGCCCTATCTTCTTATCTTACTTTATTTTCTTTGTAGAACTTAATCTTTTTTGAAGATAGTTTTAATTGTTGTTTATGTATTTCTTGATTCTTCTTCAGAGATTTGTAAATACTATTGGCTGCTGAATTCCTTGCTTCCAAATGTTGTCTGATACATAGTAAGCACTAAATAAAAATTTCTGAATGAATGCCTGCTTACCAAGTGATGTGATTCAGCCAGAGGACAGGGATGTCCTGCCTCCCTAACAGCCTCCTGCCTCCCTAACAGCTCGATTTCTCATATGAATAAATACATGTATGCTTCAGTTTGTATACTTCAGCGTCTGTGAGTTTGGTTAATGTGAGTCTGTCCCTAAAGACGGATTCCCTTTTGGAGCACTAACAAATCAGGTATCTGAGCCTGCTTACCTTAAAGCCATATTTCACAGAGGAATGGCAACTTATGACGCCTTCCCTGGGTGAGCTCATGACCTTCAGAGCCTTCCCATGAGTGTCCTGTGGGCTTCTTTTTGGAAATTTTCAAGGAACAAGCAGAGGAGAACTCCTGATGGGAAAATCTCCAAAAAGGAAGGATAGGCTGTATAAGTCTTCAACAGCTCTTTTATCTTGAGCTTTTATGCTTTGTGGAATCTTTCCATTCTATCCCAACTGCCTCACCACATGGCATTCTCCTTTTTCCTATTTGGCATGACTAAGACAAGTTTACCCTCTTCTGAAGAACAAGAAAAAGGAAAACTCATTAGCTATTGAGTGCTGACTGTCAAGCACTATCAAGCACTAAGGACCTCACAAATATTATCTCACTTAAAGCAATGTTTCTAAAGACTAAGGGAAATAGAATATAAACTACCTTGAATAGTCCAATATTCAACATGATGTAACATCTTTGAGCTAAATCAGACTCACAGCAATCAGAGACCATACCCAGTAACAAGCTTTACTGATAATTTCAAGGATACAGGTAATTGTGGGGTACAGGTGGATCCTGGACACCTTGGTCTATCAAAGCTGCTCCCTGGTCCTTCCTTGCCAGATTAGGATGTGCTCTGGCCCAGGTATTACACATGAGGCCTCTAAGCAATGCATGTCATCATCACTAAAGCAAAGGAACAGCCTGGGTCGTGAAACATCTTTTTTTTTTTTTTTCCCCATGGCCATCTTATTTATTTATTAATTTATTTTTATTTTAGTTTTTATTCTTTTGAGATGAAGTCTCACTCTGTCACCCAGGCTGGAGTGCAGTGGCACGATCTCGGCTCACTGCAACCTCCGTCTCCCAGGTTCAATTGATTCTCCTGCCTCAGCCTCCTGAGTAGCTGGGATTATAGATACCTGCTGCCATGCCTAGCTAGTTTTTGTATTTTTAGTAGAGACATGGTTTCACCATGTTGGCCAGGCTGGTCTTGAACTCCCGATCTCAAGTGATCCACCCACCTTGGCCTCTCAAAGTGCTAGAATTACAGGTGTGAGCCACTGCACCCGGCCTATTTATTTTTATTTCAATAGGTTTTTGGTGGACAGGTGGTGTTTGGTTACATGAATAAGTTCTTTAGTGGTGATTTCTGAGATTTCGGTGCGTCTGTCACACAAGCAGTGTACACTGTACCCAATGTGTAGTCTTTTATCCCTTACCCTTCTCACACCCTTTCCCCCAAGTCCCCAGAGTCTACTGCATCATTCTTATGCCTTTGCATCCTCATAGCTTAGCTCCCACTTATGAGAGACATCTCACTTTTATACTGATATATTAATAGTTACATGGTTTATTTGGCATTTTCCAAGGAGCTGTGCCTTATAAACCCATAGATTCTAGGTGTATTTATCATAAGCCATCCTAGACTGACCAGGTACATTCTGCTAAAAGTTGTTGCTTTTTTTTTTTTTTTTTTTTTTGATAGATAAAAACCTCCACTAGTAAATACCACTAGTTTCCTTTCGAGGAGGTCTGTATTAGTATGTTTACAAAGAGATTTGACCAGGTCAACTAACACACACACTTTCTCTCTTCCTCTCTTTCTAGTAGCTTCCCAGGAAGGTTAGCCAGCTACTCACTTTTTTTCTTCTTCTGAGGAATACCTTTCAGACCCTAAGAATTCCCCTAAATCAATGCAGTGCTTGTTTTCTTCCGTCTCCAAAGCCTCTCACTTTAGATTAACCCAGCCTCTGTCCAGGAAGAGCAAGCATAAATTCACAAACCTTCTCCTTAGCCAGCCTCCCACTGTTAATATTGGATTATCTTTCCATATAGGTGTGTGTTTTTTTTTTTTTTTTTGAGTCAGAGTCTCACTCCATTACCCAAGCTAGTGTGCAGTGGTGTGATCATAGCTTACTGCAGGCTTGAACTCCCTGGGCTCAAGCAATCCTCCTGCCTCAGCCTCCCAAGTAGCTGGGTTTACAGGTGTACACCACCACACCCCACTAATTTTTGTATTTTATGTAGAGATGAGGTCTTGCCGTGTTGCCCAAGCTGGTCTTGGACTCTGGGCTCAAGTTATCCTTCTGCCTTGGCCTCCCAAAGTGCAGGGATTATAGGCGTGAACCAGTACACCCAGCCAGTTCTTCATTATTTAAAAAATAATTTATCTTTCAAACAGCTTTTAATAGTAATGTTTTGTTTCTTTTGTTCCACTGACTGGCATCTACCACCACTCACCAGTGGGATTAAGGTGATATAACAGTGCTAGTACTTGGAGTCCAAATTAAAAGCCTATCACATGCCTACTAGGTACTGAGGATGGAGAAGACACAATCCCTGCTCTCAGGGAACTCACAGTCCACTGGGCAATAACATTGTGTCTATCCCAAGTCCTCCAATGTATGGAGTCACCCTGCCTGTATTATTTAAATAAAAATGACTCGTAAAAGAGGACATAAACACAGTTATCTTCCTAACGGTGTTCTAGAACCAATTTAAAACAAGCATTTTGGTCTTCTGAACACACCAATAAATAAGTAACAGCAACGGGATATGTTCCGTGCCACAACATAAGAACAAATATAAAACACATAGGAAGTAAATAGTAAATTCTAACTGGGAGTGTGGAAGAAGACTCAGAGGAGCGGCTGGCTAAGCTAGGTCAGATGAAGGACAAGGATTCTTAAGTGAAGAAAGGGCAGTTCAGGCAGCGGATTTGTATAAACACAAAATACGTGCACAAAGAAGCAAAGAATATTTAGGGACCTCTGATGGTTTCGTATGACTAAAGCATTCAGTGAAAGGGTGAGTGAATAATGGTGAGGACGGTGTAATATACAAAAGGCAGCTACTGTCCTCAGCATTTTCCCAACATAAGAGCTAGTCTGAGATAATTATCCTAAACAACCCAGGAGTACCCCAGGCAGGGCCAATAGTACGGTTAGGCAAGTGAGACACTTACCTCCAGTGCAAAATTTAAGGGGGTGCCAAAAAGCTTAGATGGCAAGATACATAATTATTTTAATACAAAATGTTAAACAAAGACAGGATCAGTATGAAGTTTTCCTTTTGCCTCAGGGTCCAATATAGCTCAGCAAAGCACAGCTATATTTAAAATTTTGGCACTTGTTCATGATGAATTTTTTGTTCTAATTTTGATTTTTTTAAATATTGCGTGAAAATATTCCTTATCTTGTTGACTGGGTTTTTTTGGCACCCCTGTAAAAATTCTGCACCCAAGATGAGTGCCTGGCTCGTTGCGCCCTAGTCCTGGCCTTGATCCTGCCAAGCCTTATTTGTTAGCATGTGTGGAAGGACAAGTGTGTCACCCTGGCAAAAAGACATAGATAGGAAAGGATAAAATTCACAGCACTGGTTGCTGATGGGATATGGAGAATTAGAGAAAAGGAGGAGTCAGTATGGCAGTTCCTCAAAAAATCAGAAATAGATCTACCATACCATCCAGTAATTCCACTTCTGGGTGA
Organism: Pongo abelii; assembly: GCF_028885655.2. Taxonomy (NCBI): domain Eukaryota; kingdom Metazoa; phylum Chordata; class Mammalia; order Primates; family Hominidae; genus Pongo; species Pongo abelii. The sequence continues at coordinate 60,159,281 of NC_071991.2, forward strand.
TATCCAAATGAATTGAAAGCAGGGCCTTGAAAATATATTTGCACACCTATATTCATTGAACATGGGTCACAGTAGCCAAGAGGCAGAAGCAACCCACATGTCTCTCAATAGATAAGTGGATAAACATAAACAAAATGTGATGTATACACACAATGGAGTATTATTCAGCCTTAAAAAGAAAGGGAACAGTGTCATATGTGACAACATGGATGAACCCTGAGGACACTATATTAAGTGAAATAAGCCAGTCATCAAAAAACAATTATTGTATTATTTCACTTATATGAGGTACTTAGAGTAGGCAAAATTATAGAGACAGAAAGTCAAATTGTGGTTATCAAGGGCTGAGAGAAGGGGGAGAGGGGAAGTTGTTCAGTGTAGAGTTTCTATTTGGAAGATGAAAATATTCTGGAGATCTGTTTCACAACAATGTGAATGCCCTTAACACTCCTCAGCTGCATTTTAGAATGGTTGATAAAATAGCAACTCAAAGTACTATAAAATGTAAAAGAATGGTTGAGATGGTAAATTTTATGTTATGTGTGGGTTTTGTTGTTTTGTTTTGAGACCGAGTCTCTCTCTGTTGCCCAGGCTGGAGTGCAGTGGCACCATCTCAGCTCATTACAACCTCTGCCTCCTGGATTCAAGCGATTCTTGTGCCTCAGCCTCCCAAGTAGCTTGGATTACAGGCACACACCACCATGCCCTGCTGATTTTTTTTTTCTTTTTTATTTGGTAGAGATGGGGTATCACCATTTTGGCCAGGCTGGTCTGGAACTCCTGATCTCAGATGATCTGTCCCCTTCAGCCTCCCAAAGTGCTAGGATTACAGGCATGAGCCACCACACCAGGCCTGTGTATGGTTTTTAAAATTCTATCTTGAGTGACTAGACAGTATAATACCAAAGAAACTCCAGTATATCTGGAGGGAAGATTATAGGCTTAGTTTTATGCATGAGTTTGGAGTGTTGAAAGACATCCAAGCAGAGATGGGAGGTTGCAATAATGCAGTGATTAAGAGCATGGGCTCTGGAGCCAGCCTGCTGCAGTTCAGGCCTGGCTCGCTCACTCACTGTCTGTGTGAGCTGGGCCTCATTTCCTCCTCTGTAAAATGGGGAAAATAAAAGCACGTACTTCAAGTATTGCTATCAGGATTAATGAGACAATCCACGTAAAACATGTCGTGTCATGCCTGGCCCACAGTAAGTTCTTAATAACTTTACCTATTATTATGATTTTGTGTTTAATAGGCAGTAGGAACCAGTTAGAGGCCGGAAAACAAATATAGATCTGGTATTCATTAAGTGCATCATGATATGCCAATCAAGCAGCCAGACCAAGTGACACACATCTGTAGTCCCAGCTGCGTGGGAGGCTGAGGCTAGGGGATCACTTGAGCTCAGAAGTTTGAGGCTGTAGTGCACTATGATCTCTCCTATGAATAGCCACTGTACACCAGCCTCAGCAGCATAGCGAGACCTTGTCTCTAAAAACAAAGATACACCAGCCAAAATCAATTTTGACATTGGACATTTTCATGAGCCCAAGTGTCCCTGTCATAGTTAAATACATAGTTTGTATTTCAGTTTTTGGAAGTATTGGAAACTAACTGGAGTACACTCACATCTGCCTTTGTGGATAGTCAATAGTCCAGAACAATTGACCTCCTTAACTATTATTCCCATTTGAAGGACAGATGGTAACTTTAGAACAGCTTCTTCTCCCACATCTTCCCTCTGAGTTTTAGTTTCCAGGGAGAGGGACACTGAGCTTATAAAAAAGTTTGGGTCATAGTGTTTAATACCTCTTGGTTCCATTGAAAGATCAGGGGCCACCTAAATTTCCCTATTTCTGAAGTAGTCTATGAAGATTTACCTAGAACTTATACATCAAAATCAGCAGAAGTATTCTTGGAATAGTGAATTAACAATATACCAATATATCATTCATAAAACAATCTAATATATCCATTATAAAATAACATAAATATAGTCATAAGAGGGTTGTTCTCCCATTGAGGTAGTCTTTCTTTTTTTTTTTTTTTTTTTTTTTGAGACAGAGTCTCGCTCTGTCGCCCAGGCTGGAGTGCGGTGGCATGAGCTCAGCTCACTGCAAACTCTGCCTCCCGAGTTCAAGCGATTCTTCTGCCTCAGCCTCCAGAGTAGCTGGGATTACAAGTGCACACCACCATGTCCAGCTAATTTTTGTACTTTTGGTAGAGACGGGGTTTTGCCCATGTTGGCGAGGCTGGTCTCAAACTCCTGACCTCAAGGGATCTGCCCACCTTGGCCTCCCAAAGTGGTGGGATTACAGGCATGAGCCACCACGCCTGGCCCCATAGAGGTAGTCTTTCTAAAAATTCTTAATGATGTAGATAGTGAGAGCTAAGTTTGAAGTTACAAATACAGAAAAGGAGAGGACTGGAGTGAACCTTCTGGTGGTGTGTTGAAATCAGATGTATCTTGATACAAACCCATAGTTTAAAATGCATACACACACACAAAGCCATGCATAGATATATAGATGGAGAAATAAATACAGATGTGTGTGTATACATGGGTTAGTATACATACATGGATTTCCTATCTCTGCTGAGACAGTCTAGGAGCAATGACACTTCAGTAAGCAAAAATGGATGAAGAATCAGTTGCTGTCAAGGTTAAGAGCCTTATATATCTCAGTAATTCTTGAGGTCATCATAGTATCACTTCAATAACTGTTGAAAAAATAGTGACACTGAATCATAAGGAAAAGGTTAAAATTTAGTCTACTGTCACCATTTTCTGGAGAAAGCATGCACACTTTGGGAGGCCAAGGCAGGATGATCGCTTGAGCCCAGGAATTTGAGACCAGCCTGGGCAACATGGTAAAGCACATCTCTACAAGAAATATAAAAATTATCCAGGCATGGTGGGTCATGCCTGTGGTTCCAGCTACTTGGGAGGCTGAGGTGGGAGGATTGCTTGAGCCCTGGAGGTTGAAGCTTCAGTGAGCCATGATCGAGCCACTGCACTCCAGCCTGGGTGACAGAGGGAGACCTGTCTCAAAAACAATAAATAAATAAATAAGCAAGCAAGCATGCAAAAGACTTCCATCAAAACTTAGCAACCAATTTAAGGAGCCAGGGCTTCTTGGAGAAGTGGTTTATTCCAGGGTAGGAAAAATCCAAAATGAGCCTGGAACATTTTATGATGCGAAAAAATAAGGAAGTGCTTGACGAAAAGATGGGGCTTGTCAAAAGAACACAAAAGCCAGTGAGAGGAGGCTCCCAGAAAGCAAAGATGGAACAATTTGAGGAACAAAGTAAATAATGATAGAATTGATTATACTCAATAAAATAAGAGTATCCACGAGCCCTTGCTAATGAAATAACTAGTTAGTTAATTGGTTAACTTTTAAAAGGAAGAGAAGGAACAATTCTTTCCTACAGAAGAATTCTAATTTAGAAATGAAGAAAAAATGAGGGAAATAGAAAATTACCATTAGGCAAGCGATGACCATAATACTACAGTCATCACTATTGCGAGCAAAAGCCACCAATCAATGCTAAAATCTGTCGGTGAATGCTTGAGGAAAAACAGTTTATAAGCATAGTCTGAGAGTATCTCACCCAATATTAAATTAATGATGGAGAAATCCAACAGACACCATCTGAACTAAGCAATCAAGGTTAACATCATCTGTCATAAGAGACACAGGCATTATATGCCTCTGATACTGTACGCCGAGAAGATTACAATATCACTTCCATGGTATTCCTCCCAAAAATAGATAACCTCAATCTAATCACTTTTAAACATCAGACAAACCCAAAAGATGGACAATCTATAAAATCACTGACCACTACTCTTCAAAAATGTCAAGGTCATGAAAGACAAGAAAACATTAAGGAACCATCAGATTGAAAAAGACTAAGGAGACATGACCACCAAATGCAATGTGGGATCCTGGACTGGATCTTACAACAGAAATAAGACATGAGGAGGGTAAACAGGCAGAATTCAAATACTGTGCATAATTTAGTAAATAGTGTTATACTCATGTTAATTTCTTGGTTTTTCATAATGGTACTATGGCTAGGTAAGATGTTGACATTTGGGGAAACAAGTTGAATGCTAGGTGTGAACACTCTGTGCTGTTTTTGCAACTTTGCTGTATGCTTAAATTTTGTTCAAAATAAAAAGTTTTAAAAATTCTTTTTTTTTTTTTTTTTTTTTGAGACAGTGTTGCCCAGGCTAACACATAGTTGCACAACTACGTTCACCACAGCCTTGACCTCCCAGGTTCAAGCAGTCCTCCCACCTCAACCTCCTGGGTAGCTGGGACTATAGGCCCACACCTCTACACCCAGCTAATTTTAAAATTTTTTGTAGAGATGGGGTCTCACTATGCTGCCAGGGCTGGTCTTGAACTCTTGGGCTCAGGCTATCCTCCTGCCTCAGCTTCCCAAAGTGCTGGGATTACAAATGTGAGAAAAAATCTTAATAAATACAACTTCACTGGGAAAAACCCCACAACATATTTCATTGTTTATGAATTAACTCCAAAAGTACTTCTGACATTTTGTTAAAATATACATTTCTCAATATATAGTTACAACCAGTATGTATATACTGGTGTTCACCTCCCCCTGGAATATAACTTCACTCATTCATTGAATAATTCATTCATTGAATTATTTTAATTTTTATTATTTATGTATTTATTTATTTTGGGATGAAGACTCACTCTGTCGCCCAGGCTAGAGTGCAGTAGTGCAATCTCGGCTCACTGCAACCTCTGCCTCCCGGGTTCAAGCAATTCTCCTGCCTCAGCCTCCCGTGTCACTGGGATTACAAACACATGCCATCAGGCCCAGCTCTTTTTTGTTTGTTTGTTTTGTTTGTATTTTTAGTAGAGATAGGGTTTCACCATGTTGGTCAGGTCTTGATCTCCTGACCTCAGGTGATCCACCTGCCTCAGCCTCCCAAAGTGCTGGGATTACAGGCTTGAACCACCGTGCCTGGCCTCATTCATTGAATAATTAGTACTTGGTCTTTGCTCTTGAAAAATTTACAGTACTATGAGGATAATAAAAATGAAAAAAGAAATCAGTATAATATGATAAGCTTCATAACAGATAGATGAGCAAACGGCTGTGGGATATAGAGAAGCTACTGTCTTTCTCTTTTTAAAATGAATTCGGAGTCTAACATATTGTTATAATCTGCATAATTATGTATAAAGAGCATACACTCTTCCACAGTGTAATACACTGCAGCTGACAGAGCTATTCTTTAACCAGAACAGAAGCATTGGGTTTTTTAGCTCTTCTCACTTTTGGGAGACAAGAACATTACCCAAGTTGTACTTGGGGTCAGCAAGCAAGATCAGTGAGAGGAGGTAGAAAGACTTTCCTTTGCAGAGAGGGAAGATGACTCCCCACTTCCCACCTCTGCAATTGTACATTTGCTGTTGAGAGCTCATTGATTGCAATTTAAATCAATTATCCTAAAAGAAGGTGAGTTATGGGATGAACAGAGCTCACTTAATGAGGGGTGAGGTCAATCAGATTCTCATCAAAGAGCTCAACTAATTCATCTCATTTCTGAGATGCAGCCTCCCCGGAGAACCACCTATCACACCACTCTTCATAATTGCAGGTAATTGAATAATTGGCACAATTCATTTCCCCAGCAAGGCTTCCCTGTCAATTCTGCCCCTAGGTAACTGTGAGGACTGGGGACCCTACTGAGTATTACTGCTTTAAGCCTCCCATCTCACCCATCCCCCAGTGATGCCCCTCACTCTTGCATCTTCAACCTCTTCTCTTCTGGCTCCTTCCATCATGCTGCCAACATGTAGCCATGCCAGACCAATCTGGTTCAACTTTTATGTAACAAAGTTATTAGTTATTTTTCAGTTGCCATGGACTCTCAGGTTACATAACCTAAGCGTGCTCAGATGAACTAAGCATGCAAGCACAGGGGGAACCTAAGTGCTTGGACAGAGGAGGGGGACTGAATTAAGAAGTGAGCACCACAAGGCAGGATTCAGGATCCAATCAGATCCTGCCTCATTACCCTATGCTTATAAAACCCAACCCAGCCAGCTTGGGGAGGCGCTGCATCAGGAAATATCCCAGGTATTTTACTTACTTGTTGCAAGCAATAAAATCCCTTTGCTAAATCATCCTTGGTTGTGACCATTGGGTTGATATCCACCAAGTGACCTAACCCACCCACTGTCTGGGTAACAAACATGTCCAGGTCTCTCTCCCTTACTTCCTGGGACCCATCTGAAGTTGACTCAGATCTCTTTGAACAAAAGACAGATGGCTAGGAAGACTAAAAAAATATTTTGCTCTGCCCAAAGAAATAAATAAAGGTAGTAAATAAATAAATGAATAGAAACAATTCCTCCCTTGGACCTTTACCTATCTATAGCCACTTCCCTATCCATCTCCTTCCCTTCTCCAACTCTTTGGTACCTCAGAGTCATTGGGTCAAACACTGAGCTCATAGTTTATCTCCACACTAATGAGCAAACAACCCTCCCAAACCACAGTTTCCTTCTATTCCATGATCTTGGTTGGTGGCTCTTCTATCACCCAAGTCACCCAAGCTAGACCCTGTATGTGGTCCTAGACACTTGCCTATCTCTTTCTTCTCATATCTCAGTGTTCATCAATTTCCACCAGTTCTACCACCATTCTTCCAAATTCATTCTTTACCACTGACTCCCAATCCCTACTGCCATTGCCTGAACTCAGGCTTCCTCATTTTTGCCCAGACTATTGAGATAGCCATCCCTCTGCTCTCTTTGCCCTCTCTCTCACCTGACCTTATGTTATCCAGATACAGCTACCTTCCCAAGCCCTGGAATGAAACATTTCAGGTTTCTCTTAGTGTGGCCTGCACAGCCTTTCTTAATCTGGACCTTCTCCACTTCAAATCCTCATTTTCTACCTTCATAAGAATTTTTACTGAAGGCCTCCCTCATGCTAGAAAGTGTAATAATGATAGAGGCAGAAGGCAGACAAATGTCTAGGCAGATAGGGGCAAGTGTCCGGTGAAACCCGACCTTCAAGCCAGAAATTGTCCCAAGTAAATCCTTGGACTGGATTGAGAACCTGCCTTCCCATTTGGCACACTTTCCTCTGATTAATTCCCATCCTTCACGTATTTTACATATACCTACCCTTTCCTAATTGATTTTCTCCACTGCCGTACCCACCTTTGAGTGGTATCTTTTCTTTGACCTTTTTTGTATGTATGCTCTCAAACCAATCAGCACACACTCCCTATTCTGAGCCCATAAAAAGCCCCAGGCTCAGTCATATTGGGAGAACTTTCCTGTCTTTAGGTAACAGAATCACCCCCTTAGGGTCCCCACATTTTGCTAAGAGCTTTCCTTTTACTTAATAAATTCTACTCCACTCACTCTTTGATGTCCATGTGCTTAATTCTTCCTGGTCGTGAGACAAGAACCTGGACCTAGCTGAGCTAAGGAGTAAAAATCCTGCATCAATGCTCTGTATTTTATGTGAGTTATTTGATTTAATATTCACAAAAGTCCTTAGGTGATGGCATTATTTTCTCATCCCTTCTCCCCTGTCCTTATAGAAAGATAATTTTTAAAGTGTGGTCAAGAATTGCATTCAATTCTTTGCAAAGGCTTGTGAGAAAAAAATAAAAATGTAAAAAGAATTTTGTTCAAATTTACCCAGATTATTTAAGTGGTAATGCTGAGACTTGAACCCAGGTGTTCTGGCATCAGGGTCTGATTTTGACCATAAGCGCCCAACCTCCCAAGCCCCCAACCTGGACATGCACACACCAGCAGACCTGAATGGTCATGATTTGCGTATACACAAAATACAGTATTATCTCCTGACTTTGCATGTGCTGTTTCCTCTCTTGGAATACACTTCTTCCACTTATTTGCCGGATGAACTCCTATTTAGCCTTCAAAACCCTGCTCTAATAGCACTTCTTCTATGAAGATTTCATATTCCCCTTCTCTGTAGACCATTATCCATTTTTGTTATTACCTTTTTCCTTAAATAGATGTATATTTTGCAATGCTGAAATTGTTTAATTTTCTTTCTCATCATTTGGTTAGGACACGTTAACAGTCTTATTTGTCTTATTTCCCAGCAACCGGCAAAGAGTCTGCTACACAAAAGGTACATTTTTTTTTGAGATGGAGTCTCGCTCTGTCACCCAGGCTGGAGTGCAGTGGCGCTATCTTGGCTCACTGCAAGCTCCACCTCCTGGGTTCACGCCATTCTCCTGCCTCAGCCTCCTGAGTAGCTGGGACTACAGGCGCCCACCACCACGCCTGGCTAATTTTTTGTATTTTTAGTAGAGACGGGGTTTCACCGCATTAGCCAGGATGGTTTCCATCTCCTGACCTCGTGATCTGCCCGCCTTGGCCTCCCAAAGTGCTGGGATTACAGGCGTGAGCCACTGTGCCCGGCCAAAAGGTACATTTTTAAAACTGTTTTTTAACTGAAAGGATCAGTTTCTATGCAGATTTTAGTACCTTTGGGTTTTTTGGCCTTCTTCCAGGAAGTAATGTAGCAATAATATTTGACAATTTAAAAGTCAATTACATACAATAGCCAATTACATACAAAAGTCAATTACATACAATAGGTGTAAACAATCCAAATGTCCATCGTTGGATGAATAGATAAACAAATTGTGGTGTATACAAACAATAGATTATTATTCACCTTTAAAAAAGAATAAAATACATGTTACAACATGGATATACCTTGAGATCATTATGTCAAGTGAAATAAGCCAAACACAAAAGGACAAATACTGTATGATGACTTTTATATGAAGTACCTAGAATAGTCAAATTCAGAGACAGAAAGTTGAACGGTGATTGCCAAGGTCTTGGGGAAGGGAAGGATGGGGAGCTAGTATTTAAGGGGTAGAGAGTTTCAGTTTGAGATGATAGAAAAGTTCTGGAGGTGGATGGTGATGATGGCTACACAACAATGTGAATGTACTAATGCTGCTGAACTGTACAACTTAAAATGGTGAAAATTTTAAATTTTATGTTACGTATATTTTAACACAATTTTTAAAAATGAGCAACAACAACAACACAAACACAGAAAAAGTATCAAGGTCATCAAAAACAAGGAAAACTGCCACAGCCAAGAGGAGCCTAAGGAGACACAAGCACTGACCATAACGTGGTGTCCCAGTGAGATCCTGGGACAGAAAAAGGGCATCAGGGAAAAAGGGAAGATGGAAAGGTATAGATTTTAGTCAATAATAACATATCCACACTGGTTCATTCATTGTAACAGATGTACTGTACTAAAATAAGTCTAATGTTACTAATTAATTAATGTTAGTAGGGAGAATTGAATGTGAGACATATAAGAATTCTCTGTACGATCTTCATAATTTTCTGTAAATTTAAAACATCCTAAAATTAAAAGCCTATTAAAAAATCAGTTAGATTGCCCCTTTATTAAGGGTATTCCTGTCCAATTAATCAAAAGTATGTATTTTTTAAACAGATAAGAATTTGTATTTAAAAACTCAAATTCCAAATTAATTTTATATATTGTGATCAAGGAGATTTAGAAATCTACTCTGCAGCTTTTAGCTACTGACAGTGAATATTTCACCTAAAGGACATAATTTAAGTGGAAAATATGGAACAGATTACTTTTATGCTGGGTCACGAAGGAGGACTCGATGCACTGGCAGGGAGAAAGGACACTTCCAGGGAAAGGTAACAGCACACGCGAAGGCTTGTATGTGTGGAGGAGCTTGGTTGGCCCCGGAAGTGGGGAGCAGCTCTCTTGGCTGGAGCTTAGTGTCTGTGGACTTTCAGCGGGAAGGATGGGTTTGGGCTCTTGGGTTCGGGGCCTTGGGGGCCATGCAGAGGACCTGGATTCCATCCTAAATGCCTCTCTCACGTGTCATGCCTTTCCATCCTCTTCATCCCTGCTGCCATTGTCACAATCCGGCTCTTGCCTGTGGTATGACCACAGCTTGCTAATGGCTCTCTCCCATCCATTCTTGCTCTCCTCTGATCTGTTGTCCACACTGCAGCCTGACAGATCCTTCAGACCCCGTTCTTTAAATCTATAACAAGCAAGAGTTGAATCAGAACAAGGAACAGCGGTTACCAGGGGCCAGGGACTAACTGCAAAGAAGCAAGAGGGAATTTCTGAGTGATGTGCTGTATCTTGGCTGTGGTGGCTACTCAATGAGCCACACACTCAACAAAAGGGCATTTTACTGTTTTAAAATTATACCTCTGTGAAGTTGATTTTAAACCAACAATCTTTGTTTGTCTTGGGATGAAGGCCAGTACCCTTGAAGTGACCCCACCAGGTCCTGCATGACCTGCCTCTTTCTCATGCCCCCTTCTGGAGCCGCCCCCACCCCCCCCCCCCCCACTCAGCACTCTGCCCCAGCCTCCCCAGGTTTCTTTCTGTTTCGGGACTCCACGTGCCCTGCTTCTCATCAGGAACTGTGCCTACATGGCTCTTTCTGGCCAGGATGCTCATCCTCCCTCCACTGTCCACTTCACCAGCTGAGTCCTGCTCATCCTGCTGGTTGCAGCTTAAATCTTAGATCCTGCAGGGGCCGTTCCTGGTTCCTCTGGCTCCTGTTGCCCCCCGCTCGCACTTCTGTGCAACACTGAGCACATCTGTGAGCAGCTGTTCGGCATCTCTCATGCCCTGTACACAGTGTGCTTCATGAGGATGGCTTATTCACCAACTCTTCTTACTACCCAGCCCAGTGCGTGACATGGTAAGGGATTAACAAATGTTCGTTGAATGCAGAAACCTATTTGAGGGTTTTAAATAGATTTAAGGGAGCTGATTTGTGTGTGTGTGTGTGTGTGTTTAATAGAGATTCTCAGCTAAGCGGTCTGAAAATGTCTGGGGCATCTGTTTCTCACAATGACTGAGAGGTGCTATTGCCATCTAAAAGTCCAAGGCCGGGCATGCTAGATGTTCCTCAAGCCTGGAGGCAGCTCCCTTGGGAAATGCTGTTTTAGAAAAACCACGCTACCTGTGCTGGGGATACATTTGTGCAGGATGGAGGAAGAGGAAGGAGAGGTAGAAATCAGAGTGACTGGCTAGAAAACTATGACAATCATCCAAAACCAGGAGTGGCTGGTGACAGGGGAGGAAGCCTATACTGGGTAAAATAGAAGCAGGATGAAAAGAGCCAAGGGGGCAAATTGAGGAGTATTTAGGAAATAGAACCAACAAACCTGGTGATCAATGGGATGAGAGAGTCTCCCTTCGAGGAAACAGAAGGGATGTAAACATGAAGGTAGGTGAACAGGTAGATATAAGATGTGTGACCTTAGGTGGGTGGCTTAGCCTCCATGTGTCTAGTTTCCTTCCTTGTAAAATGAGAGAATACCCACATCACAGAGCCATTGTGAGGACTACATTAACTGAGTTCATCAACATAAAGCACTTGGAGCATTGCCTGACACATAGTAAGCACTAGATAAGTATTAGATGTTAATAGCTGTAGATATAGGAATAAATAGGTACAGAGAATAGCAAGAGATATATGAAGGGAGGGAGGGATGGTGAAGAGATGGATAAATGGCTCCTAGATGTGGGAGATGAAGGTAGGAGAATGATTCCCAGAATGTCTTTGCAAAAGCAGTCACACATTTGAGTAAATCCAGCCACACTCTCCCCCTTCTCCTCTGTCCGGTGTCCAGGATAACAGGTGCTCTTTATTTTATAGGACAGTGCCACAATGACTAATCAACACCAGACCACTGCCCCACATGAGGCAGACAGCAGGCAAAGGGCTGATGTGACAGAACTGTGCCATGGCACCCCCGGCAGATGGCCCTGTAAGGCCCATTGAGCGGAACAGTCAGAAAGCGCTCTGGCCACCTTCATTCAGGGCACTCACAGGGGCTGCCAAACAGCTTCATACTTCTCAACTCTCTCACCTTTCTTGTTCCCTAAACATTTTGTCATACGCCCACTTTCTCCATTCTGTTGTAACATTTACCCACACATCATAAATGTAGGAGTCCATGAATATTACCTAAAGCAACACTGACCTGGGAATCAGACCTGTGCTCCAGTGTGGACTACGAAACTAATTGTTAAGCCTTGAGCTGGTTATTTCATCTCTCTGGCTTCAGTATTTGCATTTGTAACCACACAGGGCAATGCCTTTTTGCCTGCAGATTATGCCTGAAGCTCCATGCAGCCCTCACATGCATGGGTCTTTGACTTAGCACCTGCAACCTGGGCAGTATCTTCTCTCATTGTTCTTATCCCTTAACCCAACTTTCCAATCCTACTCTCTCATATTGTGTCCTCTGCCATTCCCTTGGCCTTAAATATTCTCTTCTTGTCTCTCTGCCAATCTCCTAGGCAGTTTTCAAGTTTCAGTGCGAGTCATTCCTTGACTTCCTTGAGTTTAGGTGCTCACTCCTCTATGCTCCCAGTGCACTGGGTATGTACCTGAAAGTGCATTACCCTCATAGATTTGTTCACATGTCTATCTCCCCAAAAGGCTGTAATACCTTTAATGCAGGAATTACATTTGGTAAGTTTCAGAGAACAGAATCCACTCTAACCGGTTTAAGCAGGAAGGGATATTAAATGGCTTGTAGCATCATTGTGAGGGGAAAAGAAAGACTCAAGATGAAGCTTCCAGGAACCACTCATGGAGCTACACTGCTGAACTGGGCCACTAAAGGAGAGCTGCTAAATCTTTTGGTATCAGGAAGTCTCCAGCTTGACAATTGCCCCACCATTAACACAATGAGGAATTAAATCCTTTCCACACATATCTCACAGTCAAATTCTCAAAAGGAGCTAGAGTCTGTTTAGCTCCCTCATTTCCATATGGATAATATTTCTTGCACCAGGCCACTCCCTAAATTTCTGACCAATTTAGAGATTGTTTGCTCTTGGGCTAGATGCTAAGTGTGTCCAAAGAGCTTCAGCCAAAGAAAGTCAAGTTCATCTGGTACAAACATGGTGAAGGGACATTGGGGATGAGAGTGTGGCCAACACATTTCCTCTTTCCTACTGTTGAGGAGATTAATTTTCCCATTATCAATACAGTTCTTTGGTGGTGATTGGTGACAAGTCAATCATCTGGTTGGATATCAATTAAAATCTGCTCTTAACCCTAATAGTCCCTTCACCTAATGCCTGACACAGAACAACAACCTCTTTAACAAAACAGGCCAAGATCATAGAATCTTAGGACTAGGAAGAAATTCAGGGGTCATAAAATCCAGTGTTTACCGAATACCACTTTGTAACACACAGAGAAAAATAGGACAATGTAATGAGTTTTATTTTATCTAAATGAATTCAACGTAAAGACCTGGCTTTATTCTGGGATTTTTTTTTTTTTTCCTCCTATTTCTTCAGCGATACATGACTTTTGTTTGTTTAGGCTTTTCTTGGCAAAATAAAAATTGGGTTTTCCTTTGGGAATCCTCTCTTCAAGTTGCCTGTTGCTTTTTGATCTTATTCTGTTCATACTCTCAAAGGCCTATACCACAGCTTTACTATGACCTCGTGTCACTGTTTCTTTGTCAATTTCATCCTTTATTCCCCATCACCTATCAGGACATGGACTCCAGCCTCTCAGCACACTGAATTTGTGCCTGAGCGTGTGGTAAAACCTCGAGATAAAGGTTTATCTTTTGTGATTCTTTGTCACTGCTTCATCCCATGTCACATCTCACAGGGAAGTATTTTGACACTCTCCCCTTATAAATGAAGCCCAACTCATTTGTGAGAACTTGAGCTGTAATTTGTAGTTTGTCGTGGCATGTTTTATCTACTTTGACTCAGGTTATTTCTCTCCGTCTTATCATTTAACAAGTACGTGGTCTATTTTTACTTCTCCTAACTCTAGCTTTTATTCTACCTATCCTTCTCCTGCTATATTTTCCAGAACTTCTTTTTCTGGAATGATTTCTCATTATCTCACTTATCTTAAATCCAAACTTAATCTTTAGTTACAAGAATCTGTGACTTTTTCCACCCATTCACAAACATTTACTTATTGATGATTTCTTTTTAGGTTGCTTCCCTGGGCCGGTGAGCTCTTGGACCCATTTCTTGCCCTCCTGCAGTTCTGCCCTATGCCACAGGGCTGTGTGACCCCATGCAGGCTGAGCTTTTCAGGGCCCTGAGTCCCTTGGTTTCCAGCTGGGTTTGTGCAATGGGAGACTGGCTAGGGGGGCGGGGAGAAGCTCAGGCTCCAGCAGCCATGTCTCTCCCCACTGGCCTCACCACTGCCAGGCAGGCCCATCAAGGTCCCAGCTCTGATGGCACCACCTCTTACCCAGGTCCCCTCAGCCCAGCAGCTAGAGGGCTTCTTGGTGGTGCTCAGCTCTGGGGTGCAACCCTTACCCTAGCAACCATTTCCCTGCGTTGATCTCTGCTCTGAACACTCAGAGAGCTTTCTCTTTTCCAGGTTAGACCCTGACTGACATAAAGGTAAATTCTCAGAAGTGGAATTGCTGCATCACAAACTTTAAGACTTTTAAACGGAAGGTTAATGAGATGTCTTTATGCTTTCTTACTCTCCCCAAGGCCTTTCTTCCACCTGTAACTTCCTGAGCAAGCTCAGGGCCCTTCCCTTCTACCATCTTCTCTGTTTACACATCTCAGCCTCTGGGCATTGGAATATCTGTCTGATCACAGTTCATTTTTAAAAATGATAAACAAAGCAAAGAGGTGAGATGGAAAGTCACCACTTCCTGTGGTAATTGTTATTTAGACTTTCAGAATACGCCCAGGCAAGTGGAAAGAATAAGCAATTATCTGTGTAATTCAAGCAAACATTGACTCCCCTTATCTGACATGAGTGGCTAGTGGAAGGAAGGGAGAATTGCAATTAATTATTAATGTCTTTGACATCTCAGGAATTAGCTAGAGAGTTGCTGAACTCGCGACGTCATTTTTTCACGACGTCATTTTCTATCGGGAGTCTGGTGAAGGAATGGCATCTGGATGGCCATTTCAACCATTTCACCAAGTTTTGAATTTTGGCAGGACTAAGTCAAAGAACAAAGTGACTTTTGTGGTTTCTGGAGCAGAAAGACTTAGTGACTTTGACTCAGCAAGCCAGATGAGAAGGCTCCAGGCACTGCCTCCCCAGGCATGGAGATGGCTGCCTGTAAATCTGAGTTACTGCATTTTTCGCTTGCATCAGACAGGGCCCTCGTTAGAAACAAGGCTACCGTCAAATTTGGGTCAAGGTCTGGCTTCGTGTTGTGATTTACCAAATAAAAACTATCAACTGTCTTTTTCAGGCTGCTGATTTATCTTTAGCTTTCTCTGAATTTGTGACTCTTAAAGACTGGTTATTTGGCAATGTAACATAATCACGAAAATAAATTGTATAGCAAGCCATTCTTTGAATGCAGACATAGGGAGGCAGCTGCAGTGGAAAGAGCCCTGATCTTGCAGTCAAGAGATCTGAGTTTGAGTCCAGACCTTGCCACTCACTAGCTGAACAACCACACTCAGCCACCAA
Source organism: Pongo abelii (assembly GCF_028885655.2). Classification (NCBI taxonomy): domain Eukaryota; kingdom Metazoa; phylum Chordata; class Mammalia; order Primates; family Hominidae; genus Pongo; species Pongo abelii. Next base: position 60,174,802 of record NC_071991.2, read on the forward strand.
ATCACAGTGAGTTTCTTATCTATTAAAATTAAGTGCTATGCAAGTGAAGAAGTTAACATGAAAGAATAACATACAAGTGTAAATTAATATTATTATTAAATTTTTCAGTTCCATTTTTTCAGTGTTGGTTATGGACTTGTGCTAACTCTCCGGCTACTTGCATCCTTCCATTAGCCCATTGTTAAAAGCAATGGATTAAACAGCACGCATGTCAGGGTAGCTAGTCAGGGGCTACCATTGACATGGCTACACGGGGGCCAGGGTCTGAAAGCCACAGCTAAGTAACCCTCTGTTTGATAGTCTGGTTTCAAAATTATACACTGACAGAGCCTAGCCAGGCTCAGATGGGAGCACATCCCATTTCCTCTGCTTCCTCCCTCAGTTTGCCCTTCCTGACTTCCTGTGAGTGCCACTATTTGGACATTTTGAGGTCCTAGCAGCTCTCCTCCCATACAGCTGTGGGGACAGGCTACTCTCAGCAAGCCAGACCATCTCAGGCCGACTGGACACAGTGAGCATGAACACAGTGAACAATCTTTTAAAACAGACCCAGAAAATAACATGAAGCCAAGAACAAGGTAGATATCATTTGCAATTTAAAGTGTGGTATCATAGGAACAAAAGCGTTTTGACTGTCACTGAAGCTTTGTTTTCCCAGGCTAGAAAAACTGAGAGAACAACTAGAAATGAATGTACACGTATTTCGTTTTGTTCTTATAAACGCTGGATCAGAGCATACTGCCTCAACTGCCTACATCCTTTCAGTCCAGAAGAATAGCCAGCAGACATCTATCTTCTCTGCAGGATGAGAAACTAAGTTTCACGGACATTCTTCAGAGATTGTTTTCATTCCTTCTTTTTCCCTTGAGACAGAGTCTCACTCTGTCACCCAGGCTAGAGTGCAGTGGCACCATCTTGGCTCATTGCAACCTCCGCCTCCCAGGTTCAGGCAATTCTCATACCTCAGCCTCCCAAGTAGCTGGGACTGCAGGCGTATGCCACCATGCCCAGCTAATTTTTGTGTTTTTAATAGAGACAGGGTTTCCCCATGTTGGCCAGGCTGGTCTCGAACTCCTGGCCTCAAGTGATCCACCCGCCTCAGCCTCCCAGACTGCTGAGATTACTCCAGTAGGATTTTTCTGAGTGTTCCTAGGATTGTGATCAAATATTATAAGGCCATGAAAATGGCATTGATCTAGGCTTAATGAACTGATGAAACAAACATTTATGGGTATCTTCTATATGCCAGGTGCAGTTCTAGTCAGTGCACTGAAAATACAGCAATGAATAAGAAAGGTGATCCCAGACCTCAAAGAGCTTATATTCTGGTGGGGGCGGGGGGAGGTAGATAAAAAAGCATACAAATAAACATGCAATATAAATTCTAGTAGCAATAAGTTTTAGTAAAAATAAATAAATATGTAAAGCCTAGAAACTTATTATTTATAGTAAGTATACAAGAAAGAATTTAGAGACTATTTTAGATGAGGTTGTCAGGGTAGGTATCTCTGAGTGACATTTGAATTGAGACCTAAATGAGGTGAGGAAGTGGCCTCTAAGGCTGTTTGTGACAGGAGGAGCAAAATCTAATAGGATCAGCATGAGCTCCTGAGGTCGGTGTATTTGCAAAACAATGAGGCAGCCAGGGTGGCTGCTCAGAGTGTGATGGGGAGAGCGCTAGGAGATGGGTCTGAACCCAGCTCCTACTGCTAAGTAGCCACAGGACTTGGCTCAATTTACTTAAATTCTAGGTGCTATGGATTTCTTGTAATTATTAAGGTTTTTGATAGCTATTAACAGAACCCAATTTTGAGCTAGGTTAACTAAAAAAGAGAATGTATAATAAGTATACAAGAATGCCTCCCAGAAAGCAAGGGCAGGAGACCATCTAGTTCTCAGGACAGAACTAGAACCAGGACTAGTGGCTAACAAGACATCACCACCACCTACAAAGCAAGACTTTCACTCTTTCTCTCATCTTTATTTCTCTCTTAATGGCATATTTCTTCTTTTCTCTCTACCGTCCAGCTTTATCTGTTCCTCTGCCAAGAGGTACCTCCTATAACCTCTGAGTTTGCCCATTTAGCCCAAATGCCAGCCATTCCCCTGTCTAGCCCCTGTTCTTGTCTCACACAAGCATGGACACAGGGCTCTGCTCTCACCAAAACATAAGAGGCCCATCTGACTTTACTGAGGAGTTCGCAGGACAGTGCAGGGGTTACCCTGCATACTCCCAGGCAAATTCTTCAAACCCATTCTCTGCCTCCAAATCTTCCCAGCAGCACCTCTAATTAGGGTCCTTCTCTTTTGCCCCTACTGTAAATACGTCATCCAGTGTGCTCCTGGGTCACCCCCTTCTGCACCCAACTCCACCAGTCTCCTCAATCTCTCAACCCTTCCATGCAGGGGCACCAACTTTCCCCTGGCTTCTACAGCTGAATGTGAACACTCAGCATTGCCTGTCCTATCTTGGGAGTCAGCAAACAAAGATTGTCCAGATCAGGACCCAGTCTCTCAGAGGGTTAACTCACTCACAAGTTACAGTTCCAGCCCCTGCTGTCACTGAACCTTGATTCCAAACTCCTGGAAGAGAATATCTGATTGGCTTACCTCATGCCATATGCACACTGGAGCAAGCTGACTCTGGTTCAGTTCACTCTGACCAGAAAGGAAGGACAGATATACCAAAGGTGACATTACATTCCTCATGTATGAAACAGAGGCAATGATACATTCCTTTCAGCAATGTTGTGCTAGCTCAACAAAATAGTATCTGATAGGGGGCATTCCACAGTAACCTGCACTCAGTAAGTGTTACTCTCCTCTTTTCAAGAAACAAACCAAAATCAATGTACGCGTATCACTAGCACTGCTATAAACCAACAACAGTTAAGCTGAGAATCAAATCAATAACTCAGTCTCTTTTACAACAGCTGCCAAAAAAAATAGAATACCTAAGAATATACTTAACCATGGAAGTGAAAGATCTCTACAAGGAAAACTACAAAACACTGCTGAAAGAATACATAGATGACACAAACAAATGGAAACACATCCCATGCTCATGGATTGGAGGAATCAATATGGTGAATGAACACACTGCCCAAAGCAGTCTACAGATTCAATGCAATTCCCATGAAAATACCAACATTATTTCTCAAGGTATTAGAAAAAACAATCCTAAAATTCATATGGAATCAAAAGAGAGCCTGAATAGCCAAAGCAATCCTAAGCAAAAAGAACAAATCTGGAAGCATCACGTTACCAGACTTCAAATTATACTACAAGGCTATAGTTGCCAAAACAGCATGGTACTGGTATAAATGTAGACACATAGACCAAAGGAACAGAATAGAGAACCCAGAAATAAAGCTGATTACTTACAACCAACTGATCTTTCACAAAAGCATACAAAAAATGTAAATTGGGGAAAGGACAGCCTATTTAATAAATGGTGCTGAGAAAACTAGATAGCCACATGTAGAAGACTGAAACTGAATCTCTCTCACCTTATACAAAAATCAACTCTAGATGGATCAAAAACTTAAATCTAAAACCTGAAACCATAAAAATTCTAACGGCAAACCTAGGAAAAACTATTCTGGACCTCAGCCTAGGCAAAGAATTCATGACTAAGACCCCAAAAGCAAATGCAACTAAAACAAATAAATAAATGGGACCTAATTAAACTGAAAAGCTTCTCTACAGCAAAATAAATAATCATTAGAATAAACAGACAACCTACGGAATGGGAGAAAATATTTGCAAACCTGTGCATCCAACAAAGGACTAATATCCAGAATCTACAAGGAGTTCGAACAAATCAGTAAGAAAAAATAAATAATCCCATCAAAAATTGGGCAAGTGACATGAATAAACATTTCTCAAAAGAAGATATACAAATGACTAACAAATATCCTCCTGCCTCAGCGCCTCGAGTAGTTGAGATTACAGATGTGCACCACTACACCCGGCTAATTTTTTGTGTTTTTTGTAGAGACGAGGTTTCGCCATGTTGCCCAAACTGGCATTTAAGTATTTAAACCTGTATCCCCTAAATATAGTATATGCATACATGCATACACATAGGTATATATGAATATATTATATATTACATATATAATATGACATATAATATATATAGTTATGTAATATAATATATAATATCAGATGGGGGCATTTCACAGTAACTTGTGAAGTAATTGCATAAGTAATTATATAATATAATATTATATAACAATATAAGCAGGAGCAAACAAAAATGCTCAACATCACTAAATATCACAGAAATGCAAATTAAAACCATGGTGAGATACCACCTTACTCCTGAAAGAATAGCCGTTATTTAAAAAGTCAAAAACAGTAGATATTGGGGTGGATGTGGCACAAAAGGAACACTTATACACTGCTGATGGGAATGTAAATTACTACAACTTATGAAAAACAGCATGATTTCTTAAACAACTAAAAGTGGATCTACCTCAATCTAGTAATCCCACTACTAGGTATCCACCCAAAGGAAAAGAAGTCACTTTATCAAAAAGACACCTGCATGCATATGTTTATTACAGCACAATTTACAATTGCAAAGATATGGAACCAAATTAAGTGCCTATTAACCAATGAGTGGATAAAGAAAATTTGTTATATATACACCATGAAATACTACTCAGCCATAAAAAAGAACAAAATAATGTCTTTTGCAGCAACTTGAATGGCGCTGAAGGCCATTATTCTAAATGAAGTAACTCAGGAATGGAAAATCAAATACCGTATGTTCTCACTTACAAGTGTGAGCTATGGGTACAAAGGAAGCATACAGAGTGATATAAGGAACTTTGGAGACTCTGAAGGGGGAGGGTTGGGGTATGAGGAATAAAAAACTACATATTAGGTACAATGTCCACTAAAATCTTAGACTTCACCACTATACAATTCATCCATGTAACCAAAAGCTACTTGTACCCCATAAGCTATTGAAATAAAAAAAGTTTTAAAGAAAAAAACCAGTAAACAACCCTCAAAAATCTCTCCCTTGATTTTCCAAAATCCAGCTTTAATATGCTGCCCAGTTCTAGACCTTGTATATAAAAATTCATCTGAAAAATATAGTCTCTGTAGACACATTTAACAAGTACAAAATATTATGACACAAAAGTGTCTAGATCTTATTCCATCTCTTGTGCCCTTTTCCCTTGTGCTGAGGAGCTCTTAGTGTCTGATAGGATTGTCTCCTTCCATCTCCTGGTCCATCTTCCCCTCTGCCCCCATTCTAGGATCCTAAACTACAGAACCCAGGTAATCCAGTGGGGAAGAACAGAGAAGCAAGGATGGGAATTGGCTTTGAAAAGGGAGGGACTCTAGGCTTTGAAAGGGGAGGGACTAGAGTGAGCTATAGGGAGACAGGCTCTTCAACAGATTTTTGTGGTGAGGGGCAAGAAGAGGAATAAGGAAAGAGCATTTGTTGTTACCATAGGCTATGCATTGGATCCTCTCTAATGATATTTGAGAGATTTGAGAGATGCCAGTAAGATTGCGATTACTTCTAATTACCTTTGACTGCTGGGATCAACCTGTGACACCCTGCTGAGACCAAGCCAGGTGAGTGCCTGGGGGGGTTAATTTGTCTGTGGGTGTGTGTATAAAACCTTTATATATAAAAAATATATTAATATATTGTACATTATCTAATATATAACAATAACATGTCATATTATATATGCAATATATAATATATTCATATATATACCTATGAGTATACATATATTTAGGGAATACAGGTTTAAATACTTAAACACCAGCCTGGACAACATGGCAAAACCAAAACCCCGTCTCTACAAAAAATACAAAAAACTAGCTGGGCATAGTAGTGTGCACCTGTAATCCCAACTACTTGAGGGGCTGAGGCAGGAGGATGGCTTGAGCCCAGGAGTTCGAGGCTGCAGCGAGCTATCATTGCACCACTGCACTCCAGCCTGGGTGACAAAGTGAGACTCTGTCTCCAAAAAATAAATAAGTACGTAAGTATTTAAACTAATGAGGTGTGAGATGATTGGAATACACGACAAGACAGAATATAGTAATGTATGGAACTGAGTATAATAAAAAATTTAACATATATCTGGGGGGTAGAGGCAAACCTGATTTACAAAATCTTAAAGCAACTGCTGTTTTCTGGGTATGAATGGTATTTATGAAAACTATGGAAATTCCTTCGACATTTAGACACATAATCCATTCTGTGTGAAAAGCAAGTTTCCTCAGGGGAGTTTCTAAATAATAATTTTGCTTTTCTACTGTACAAACAGGAGTCTTTATTGATGTAGCATTTAGTATAAGAATGCCTTCCAGATCACCACTGCACCCTTTCACAGACCATCTTTGATGAAAAATTAAACAGAGACTAAGAGACTTCCTGCTTCACAGCTAATGAACAGGCAGGGACACATTCAGGAAACTTGAAGCAATTTGAAAATTTGCATCTAAACCCTTTTAAAATTTGTACTTTTCAAAATTCTGATTATGAAAGCAATGTGTACTATTGAATATTGTGTAGTAAAGAATACTGTGTAGAAAAGATCTAGACATATTGACATTCAAACAGCTTATTTGGAGTGTGTGGGGGCGTGTTTTGAAGCATTTCACAAAATATTAAGGAAATCCAATGTGATAAACACAAAAGCACAGAGGCCAACAGATATGAAAATGTAAAGGGTCAGGCATGTGACAATAGGTGTTAAGCAGTTTATTTGGTAGGAAAGTACTACTTGTGTAGCTATGCGACTGTTAAATTATTGTGTGTGTTAAACGGCTCCTTCTTGGGTAGGGAGAAGGCATTGAGTAAGGCTCTGCATTCCCAGTATTTTCCAGCATAGACTCCCTGAATTGGATCAATGGAATGCATGCCAACTAATGAGGAGATTTCTGGAAACTTCCCTCTGTCCTGGAGTTCTCAGCCAGCCACAGGACCCAGAATTGTCACCATTAATATTTAAGCTAGAGTGGAATTGCTACCAGTCAACATCTATTAAAAGCCAAGGAATGGAAACAGATTTGAATAAAGCAGCGAGAGAATCTAAGCCACCTTGCATAGGCTTATTCCAGTCACTTTATTGATGTTGCAGTCATTCAACACACATTTTATACAGTTGAAATCATTGAACCCCACTTACTGTGCTATGGCAGGATATTACATATATATGGCAGTATGGTTGACTTCAAATCACTATAATGCATGGCCCTTCACTATTCCAAATATTAAATCCACAGATACAAAGAATATTCTGTATTTGGATTAGGAAGAGACAAATAAAAATATTTACTCCTGATTGTAATTCTAATTTTCTTGCTCTGGAAAAATTATTTGGACACTTGGGTGGTTCATGAGAGTAGCCGCACAGGACTTGCCCCATGAGCTGATGTAGGATAGCAGCCACCAGCCCTTTACTTCACAAAGGGCTCCACTGAACTCTTCACTACGCCACTCACAGCCATCTGCCATGCACATTATTTCTTCCAATATGCCAGATACAAAGGTAGGATTCCCACACCTATGCAGCTTCAATGACAGTGTTTTGTAAAGAGGTGGCAAGTACCAGTGGGATAGGTAGTCAACTATTTTGCTCAACTTGAGGGGACTCAGGAAGACCTCTACCCCAGATATCTCCCCCTACTCAGATGCTACAGTTCTCAACACCCAGTATTAAAAATTCAGTACTTTTGGGCTAAACATTCTTGTTTCTCTTTAGATGTCATTTAATATGTAAATCTGGTTTTGGAGGTGCAAAGTCATTAACACCTTAGTTGAAAATAGTTTCTCAAAATTAAAGAAACTGACGCTATTTAAAAACGTAAGCCCTGGGGATTGGAGAAATCCTCTGAAAGGGGTGTTGGGGAGGAGGAAACGGGAGAAACTGTGGAAGGCAAGTTGACTATTTCGTGATTTGGCCAGGCACAGCCTTAGATACAGAACCATGACTGACTTCATATAAACCTTTATACATGTTTATTGGTGTTATTTCCAGACATTTTATACTTTTTTTTTTGATACAGTGTCTTGCTGTGTTGCCCAGGCTGGAGTGCAGTAGCGCAATCTTGGCTCACTGCAACCTCACCTCCTGGGTTCAAGCGATTCTCCTGCCTCAGCCTCCCAAGTGGCTGGGACTACAGGTGCCTGCCACCATGCCAAGCTAATTTTGTTTGTATTTTTAGTAGAGATGGGGTTTCACTATATTGGCCAGGGTGGTCTTGAACTCCTGACCTTGTGATCCATCTGCCTCGGCCTTCCAAAGTGCTGGGATTATAGGCGTGAGCCACCGTGCCCGGCCAACATTTTATACTTTAATTAACATTATTAGTACAACTTTTAAAAAATTTATCTCCCCTTTTGTTAATCCCTTCTTCACCAAGGATTTATTGGCTGCTATTGTAAATCCTTTATATTTGAGAAGACTAATGTATTAGTCAGGGTTCTCCAGAGGAACAGAACCAATTAGATGTGTGTATATATCAGGAGAAATAGATTTATTTTAAGGGATTGACTCACACAGTTATGGAGGCTGGCAAATCCCAAATCTGTAGGGTGGGCCAGCAAACTGACTCAGGAAGAGGTGATGTTGCAATTCATGTCTGAAGGCCGTCTGCTGGCAGAATTCCTTCTTATTTGGGGGCAAGCCTTCACGTTATTAAAGCCTTCAACTGATTGGATGAGGTTCACCTACATTTTGGAGGATAATGTGCTTTATTTAGAATTCACCAATTTATATGTTAATCCCACCCACAAAAACACCCTCACACATATATCCAGAGTAATGTTTGGCCAGGCCAGGCACGGTGCCTCATGCCTGTAATCCCATCACTTTGGGAGGCCAAGGCAGGAGGATTGCTTGAGCCCAGTGGTTTGAGACCAGTCTGGGCAACATAGTGAGACTCTGTCTCTAAAAAAAAAAAATAAATAAATAATAATGTTTGGCCAAATATCTGGGCATCGTGGCCCAGCCAAATTGACACATAAAATTAACTATCACAACAAATTTCCCAGGTCTGTCTCCAATCCTTAAATTTAATATAGTGCAGATACAATTTAAATAAAAACTCCAAAGGTTGCCTTGAGCTAGCGCTGCTGGTAAAGGCCAGACTCACTCACTGGCTAAGTAAAATGATGCTGCTTGCTATCAACTCAGAACCAATTGTTTCTCTATTTGTTAGTCTAGCAGTTCTCAAAGTTTTTGTTCCAGGACCTCTTCACACTCTAAAAATTATTGAGGACCCCAAAGAACATTTTTTTTTGCTTATGTAAGGTAAATTCTATGATATTTACCATATTGTACCATAAAACTAATAGATTTTTAAATGTTTACTAATGCATATGCAAACAACCAATAACAAAGTCAGTCAGTGTTAACATAGCAACATTTTTATGTTCAGTAACTATATTTCTCAAAACAGAAACAAAAAATACTGAGAAGAGTGGCATTGTTTTACATTTTTAGAAATTTGATGCAGTGAAAAGTAACTGGATTTTTATAGCTGTTTCTGCATTCAATTTGTTACCATCTATTAAAGTACATGGAAACAATCTGGCTTTGCACAAACATGAAATTGGAAAAGCAGAAGTATTTTATTAGCCTTTTTAGATACTTGGATATTCTTCTTCTAAACCATATGTTACATACTACCGAATACCCATTGTTTATCAGCCAGTAGTCTTTTTAAGTAAAAATAATGTTCCACGGGGGAAAAAGCGAGCAAATACAAAACACCTAGCTCAACTCACAACTCAAATACAAGTAGTCTAGAACCACAGATGTAGTCCTGGGTACAAAGGAGAGTGCGGAACAGTGGGGAGCGACTCTGAAGAGGAGAGCAGATGAAACCCAGCCCATCCTCTTTAGAGCTGATGATGAAAAAGGATAGCTGTTTAAAAGGCTTGTCATTCTGGAGGTCATCAGCACATGTCCCCTTTGGCTGATTTGGGGCCCCAGAGTGCTTTCTGAGGCCCCCTGACCATTTTGGCTTCCACCAACTGCTTTGCTCAGATTCTAAGACCTGCTTACCAGGAGCCTGACTTTCACCTTAGCTTCACCATCTGGTTTTGGGGGCTTCATCCAAGCTCAGAGCGCTACTGTGCTGGGCTCAAGCTTGTCCAGCTTCTGAACCCGGACATGTTCTCCACAACCATGTCCCTTTGAGTCTGATGTGCTGATCCTCCCTTTGGTTCTAGAGCTTTCTCTTTTTCCTTAGAATTTATGACCCAGCAATTGCAAGACATAAGCCTGTCTTTTGAATTAAAAAAAGTTCTAAAAATGGATATTTCCTCTGTTTTAAAAATCTCTAAGTGGCTAAACAAATATCTACTACATGATATATTTGGGGATGGAGAAAAATTTGTATTTCAATAGAAAATATACATTGTCTAGGGCATATCCTTCTAAATGATCAAATGATCAAATCCTTGTTCATTGTCCTTTGTTTTTTTTTTTTTTTGAAACAGAGGCTCACTCTGTCACCCAGGCTGTAGTGTAGTGGCATGATCTCAGCTCACTGCGACCTCTGCATCATGGATTCAATAGATTCCTGTGGCTCAGCCTCCTGAGTATCTGGAATTACAGGCACGCCCCACCACCATACCTAGCTAATTTTTGTATTTTTAGTAGAGACAGGGTTTCGCCACATTGGCCAGGCTGGTCTCAAACTCCTGACCTCAAGTGATTTGTCCAACTTGGCCACCGGAAGTTCTGGGATTACAGGCATGAGGCACCATGCCTGGCCTCATTGTCTTTGACCCCTATTCATTGTCTTTGTAAGTTGTAGGTATCTGATAGATATATAAATTCTGTCTTGTCTGGCAGTGATTTTAAATAACTTCCTCCTTATGTGGAAAAACCAGCTTTGTCTTTCTTTGCAATTATTTTGTGAGATAAACAATGTTCCTTATTGTTTAAATTCGGTTTTCTATTACTTGCAGCCAAAAGCCTCCTAAATGACATATCCCCTGTGAATCAGGGTCAGTAATACCGTGCTGCTTATCTCCACAGGTTTATTGTATAAAAACTCTGAAAGATGCTTGATGAAACTTATTTTAAATGATGACAGATAGTAAGTGGGAAGGATGACACATGTGTGCCCTTAGGTGGCTCGATGCTTTTTTTTTTTTTTTTGAGTCCAAGGATTAGAAAAGAAATTAGTTCATATATACTCACTCTAGGCTTTAACATAGTTGCAGTTTTTATTTTTGATACTAACTTACAAAACCAAGTCTCACTCACATATTTACGTTAAACTGGAAGTAGCCACTGGAATTCAAGGAAAAATGGTCAAGTAGAAAGTCTTCAGTTAATGGAATATTAATAATACAGTGATCGATACTACAAGGTGTAATTTATTGCCATTGCATTTTATTGTCAGCGCTTCATCTGTTGATCATTTGTTTCAGTCCTGCAGGTGGCTGAGTTTGTAGCTCACCATAGAACTGAGTGCTAGTTTCTAGCATAATACCCAAGACCCTTCTGTCATCTTTAAGGGATGATACTTAGTTACAGTTTGGGCAAGCTTTTAGTACATATACAAGAGACCATTTATGAATTCCCTTTGTTGATTACAGTTACCATAAAACTTCTCTCCAACTATAGAAACCACCCCTGCCCCCCAATTTGCAGGCACTTGTAAATTAGAGCCTTTCTTTTTTTTTTCCTATTTGTCTAAGCATCCCTTGAAAATTGGGTTTCCATTTAGGGTGATAAAAATGTTCTGAACTACCTGGTTGCTATGTTTGCACAAAATTGTGAATGTACTAAACATCACTGAATTATACATGGTTGTACATTGGCTGTACATTGTAAATGGTTAAAATGGTAACTTTAATGTATGTATATGCATTTTATCACAATAAAAAAATAGCTTGGGCTGGACTCAGTGGCTCATGCCTGTAATCCTAGCACTTTGGGAGGCCGAGGCAGGCGGATTACCTGAGGCTGGTCAGGAGTTCAAGACCAACCGGCCAACATGGTGAAACCCCTGTTTCTACTAAAAATACAAAAACTAGCTGGGTGTGGTGGTGTGTGCCTGTAATCCCAGCTAACTGGGAGGCTGAGGCAGGAGAATCATTGGAACCTGCAAGGTGGAGGCTGCAGTGAGCCGAGATCGTGCCACTGCACTCCAGCCTGGGTGACAGAACAAGACTCCATCTCAAACAAACAGACAAAAAATTGCTTGACAAAAACTTAAAAAATCCTTTCCAATGATTTTGATGTGAAGCCAGGTTTCAGAAGATCTGCATAAGAAATGGAAGATACACCCAAGAAATAACTAATTCTAAGAGAAGAGATTTGAGGTACCCAAGCTTGACCTAAGAAAAGTCCTCCAGCTCAGAGAGGAGGGTGAGTTGTAGGCACACTTGGTTTCTGTCACCAAGCCCTTATAGGTATGAATGTTAAATGCATCTTCAATAAAAAAGCAAATATTAATTAGAAGATGCAATTCAAAATGGCCGACTGAGCGGGCATTGACTTACCCTTCCTTTCCAATCCCTTTTGACAGAATGAAAATGAAAGCGAGGAGACAAAGCAAGACAAACAAAATCTAATCAGCATCAGGACAGAAGAATGCACTCAACTGAAAATCAAATCAGAGGAAGACTGAGCTGAGGGGTTCTCCCAAAATGATGGAAACTAAGAGAAAAAAGTCAATTATGAAGGATAGATCTAAAGTTTCTAATAACTTTATTATAGGTCATCCAGAGATGTTGAAAAGGTAAAAACAATCAATAGAATATTTCTTTTCTAAATCCCATAGCTGAAGAAACAAGAGTTCCGTTTTAAAAGGGCTCCCTAAGTACCTAGCAGAATTAGTGACAAAAAAACTGTCATTTAAACATCCTACTAAAAAATCTGAACTACAAAAATAAGGAAAAAGTCCTGAGAGCTTATAGTCAGGAAAAAGGAACAGATTACCTATATTGAATCAGAACCACCAAAAATAGATTGTCAGAGAAAATGGAGTAATGCACTACCCTGCCAAAATATAAATCAAGAATGAGAAAAAAATAAACATATTTTCAGATATGTAAGGACTTGAAAAGTTCATCCTTCACAGACTCTACATTAAGAATTACTCAAAATTGAAGGTATCAAAATGAAAAATAAATCCAGGAACGAGAAAGACATAGGATACAAGGAAAATGAACAAAGATACTAGTAAAACTTATATTTAAGTCCAAATAATTCTTGATAATATGGATAAAAACCTTAAGGCAATTGTTAGGAATTATTCCTAAGAAAATAAAAGCCTTATGTTAAAAATAAAAACTACTATCACAATCCATAGTAGTACTGTTCAATAAAAATATAATGCAACCTATAAATATGAGCCATTTATATAATTTAAAATTTTCCAGTAGCCATATTAAAAACAGTAAAAAAAAACAGGTAAAATTACTTTTAATAATGTATTTTATTTAGCCCAATATATCAGAAATATTATCATTTCAAAATATCAGTATAAGAATTATTAGCAATAGATTTTACATTTTTTTCATACTATGGTTTTGAAATCTGGTGTGTATTTTATTCTTACAGCACATCTCAATGCAGTCTAGCCACATTTCAAGTGCTGCACAGCCACAAGTGTCTGGACCTATCGTATTGGACAGCATAAATCTAGAGTTAAGAGTTCAGATGATTTTAAGAAAATGAAGATGTAGGTGGGGAGTAAAAGCATGTAAAGAGTCTTTTCTTATTCTCAGAGTAGGCAGCAAGGTAAAAATGCTGACCAAAAAATGTTAAGAATTAATATTAACCAATATAAATATAATGTATAAATTCTAAAATACTGAAGAAAAAAGTAGAAGTCATCAAACAAAAGGCAGAAAGTGAAGACAAAATAAAAAAAAAAAACAAATCATGGCTGATATTTTAAAAATTATAGTCCATTCAAATTTGGGAATGCTGTGCTGCAGTTAAAAAGAATGAGGTATGCTGTGTATGTGTCATAAGCAGTGTCAGACAGTACCCAGTGATCCCTGCTCATTGACGTTTATGCCCTTGTGTAACTGCCTTTCCTTAAGTGTAGGCTGGACTTACTGGCTCTCTTCTTGAACAGAAGTAATGAAATGTCACTTCCATGATTAGGTCATTAAAAGGATTTGGTTTCCATCTTGAGTGTACTCTCTCTCACTCTCTTGCACTCTCTCAGATCACTTACCCTGGAGGAAGCCAGTTGCCATGTCCCGAGGCAACTCTGTGGGGAGGCCTGGGTAGCAAAGGCCTGAGGCCTGGCAACAGCCACATGAGTGAGCTTAGGAGAAGATTCTCTCGCTCCCAGTCAAGCATTCAGATGAGACCACAGCCTCAGCCAACAGCTTGCCTGCAGTCTCATGAGAGACTTTGAGCCAGGTCACCTAAGTGAGTTATATGTGAAACTTATCCACAGAAATTGTGAGATAATGAATGTTGGTTGCTTTAAACCCCTAAGTTTTTGGGTAATTTTTCTGCAGCAATGGATAACTAATACAGTAGCTATAATTTAACATTAAGTATAAAAACTCAATTACTGTTTAATACATGTAGTAGGATCCCATATATATATATATTTTTTTTTTCTTTTTTTTTTTTTTGAGACGGAGTCTCGCTCTGTCAGCCAGGCTGGAGTGCAGTGGTGCGATCTTGGCTCACTGCAAGCTCCGCCTCCTGGGTTCATGCCATTCTTCTGCCTCAGCCTCCCAAGTAGCTGGGACTATAGGCACCCGCCACCACGCCCAGCTCATTTCTTCATATTTTTTTTTAGTACAGATGGGCTTTCACCGTGTTAGCCAGGATGGTCTCAATTTCCTGACCTCGTGACCCACCCGCCTCGGCCTCCCAAAGTGCTGGGATTACAGGCGTGAGCCACCGTGCCCAGCTGTCGGATCCCATATATATTAAAAACACAAAAATAAAAATGTATCGGAGGTAGACAGAGTAAGATTAATTGATATGTAATTATTCCTGCCTTTCCTCTCCTCCTTATCCTCCCTCTACACACTAAAGTGAGTCTTTGCTCCTCCCACCCTGCTTTTAGATACTGAATTGAGAAAAAGCATATAAAGGGATGTGCCTGAAAGTAGGGAGGATTTACTGAGAGGCCAAGCTAGTCTACCCAGTACACAGCCGAAAATTAGGGAGAAGAGAGAGGAGAAAGACAGGTACAAACTGAGGCTTGAGAAGAGTTTTGTAATATAGCATGTGAGATCCCTAGAGCAGCTTGAAAAGTGGAGTGTGTGGTGTGAATTGGGGCACCTTTAAGGGTTTTCAAAAGATCAGTACAGGGGTTGTAAATGCTTTTTAATGAGCATTTCATGCATAGACTATATTTCTTTAAATTTAATTTTGTTTAGAGACTGGACTATGTGGAGAATAGAATTTATTAGAGTTATGTATGTATAGAGGTAAATATTGGCACATAAAAACCTTGTAAGGAAGCAATGAAAATTGTAGTCTATGTTCTTCTTTTAGATTTGAAATTTCATTAGCAAGCATTTATTGATAAAAATTTGAAGGAGCGGTTTCACTAAAATCTCTGTAAGATGTTGATGGCATAAGAGTCATCAATTATGACATAATTTGCACCAATAGCTATGACACAGACAGGGATGAGTGTTGGTGGCCCCAGTGGTGACATGAGATACAGCAAGAGAGGAAAATGGTGATACCACCAGTAGCCAAGAGGCCTTTGCTATAAACACCTGTGAAACACCCAGAATTCATTAAAAGGAACTTTGAGGAGTGCCAAAAAGCTAGCATTTGTGTACTGTGGGAGAGTCAGAGAAATTCTGTTTCCTGACTGCTGGTGATCCAGTTTTAACCCCAGGATTGCAAAGCCTGGAGAAATAACAATGACATTTTCATAAGACTACTGGCACCCCCAATCATCCCCTAAGCAATGCTCCAAAAACTATCAGTAAATGAGGTCAGCTCCAGAGTGTAGAGAAATGAGAACTCTCAAATAGTGTGATGACAGTATAAATTGGGAAAAAAATAACTTAGTAGATGGCAGCTTGGCTTTTAAAATATCTGAAGGAAGGTAATTCTCCATCCATATTCCCATTCCTACATTCCCTAAACATCTTAATCGTTCTTTGCCTCTGAAAGGTTGCAAACCCCCAGGGGCATTACACTCCTCTGGTGTAATAGCTATGTGTTGCGTGTCTCCCTTGTGTTGAGCATGGTGCTGGAAACCATGGGATCCAAACATCCTGCAGTGTGTGCCCCTGCCCATCAGTTCTTATAATCTGGTCAAGGAGAAAACACACACCCAGTGAACAGTCAGCGACAGTGCTGGGCATATAAGACTATCTACTGACTGCCAAAGTACAGAAATACAAGTACAGGAAAAGCTTTCTTTCTTCCTTCCCTACCTCTAGCCATTTAACAAACGTTTATTGAGCACTCACTATGTGCCAAGCTCTGTACTAAGTCCTGGGGAAAAAAAGTTGGCAAAAACCTTGGCATTCAAATATGTTGATATAGGTTGGGGAGACAGATGAAATGATCATACAAATAAATATGAAATTATATAAAGTGAGGAAGAAAAACAACATAGTGATTTGAAAATACATAACATATGTATGGATGATAACATGATGTAGTAGAATAACTATGGGCTTTGAAGCCTGAAAGACCTGGCTTCAGTCATTATTTCTCTACCTGGGGCAAAGAGCCATTTTTGTTCCCTGGGACACTGGGCAATGTTGAGTACAGTTTTGGTCATCTCAGTTGGAGGTTGGGGTGGGGTGGGGAGATGCTAACAACATCTATTGGGATGCTGCTAAACACCCTACAATGCATACAATGCTGCACTCCCCAACAAAAATTATCTGTCCCAAAATGTCAATAGTGCTAAGATTGAGAAACCTTGGCTTAGACCCTTGAATATGAGATTCAAGTCTAATTTGACTCCAAATTCCCCGCTCCTCTTACCAACCACCCTTTGCCTCCTACTAAGTAACCAAAAGATGATATTGCTCATCTTGCTTCTAAAATTTCCTTTACTTCCTTGAACCTGTTAGGCTAGTTCCCTAGATTTGCATCACAGTTGTCATTGCTGTGGTGTAGCAGCATGAGGTCAGACTTCAGATTTCAAGAGCCCCTGTTTCAAACTTACTTTGTCACTTTCTATCTCTGTAGTATTGGACAAGTCATTAGACCTCTCCGAGCCTCAGTTTCCTCAACAGTAAGATGAAAATGATGGCACATGTCAAGCATGTGGGCATAATACACATGCAAGAAATGGCTGCTGTTATGATTATTTACAGCAGAGAATGTCATTGCCTGTAAATATGGACTCCTAGATCCAGGGAAATAGGATAGTTTATCCAGAATTAGAACCATATCTGACATGTAAATTAGAATTTTATACTTTCGTTCATAAAATCTTTTTGAGATATGAAATAAGCGTTGTAGGTTTGAAGAGAGAAAAGCATTGGAAATACATATCTGTAAAAGAAAAAGACAGGACCTTTGGCGTTTGTGTATACAGAGCCATTGTTTTCTGTTAAAGAAATCTATCTGAGTAAGAAGCTTCCAGCTAAAGCACTTTAGCTGTAACTTTTGGCAGCAGTGGTGTTGGGACTCTTAAACACCCAGTGTTTCTGGAAAGCTGGAGTCAGGGTTTTTGTTCCTGGAAGCGACATTAGATTGTCCATTTACATCCAGTAAGTCTATTAACTACTGATTGTAATGCATCACAGCACTCTGGAGATATTTGGGCATCAATTCTATCACAATCTTTCCTCCTGGCTACTACCTTTTTTGACACTTTATCCAGATGAGCAAGTTGCTGTCAATGGATCTGCATAATTCTGATCAGCTCTGTGCAAGGAGGCCATGGAAGTGCAAGTGACCCCTCCAACTGAATGGTCAAGGAGGCCGTACACCCCTCAAGCTGGAGGCTCGGAGGCACGTAAAGGATCATGTTTGGACTAGATTCTAATCCTGCTCAGCCACTCACTAGTGGTGCAACCTGAGTTCACCAACCTTTCTGAACTTTAGCCTCCTTATTTTGGTTTCCTGTGCCTGGCCCATTGTGAGTACTTTTAAAAAGTTTTAGGTATTACCACTGTGACATAAGTATTATTCTCCCCATTTTTATGTGGGAATATTGAGTGATATTCAGAAGGGTAAGCTCAAAGCCATATATTTGGTTGGTGATGCAACCAGTATCTAAACCAAAGTTTCTCAATCTTGAAGTACTATTGACATTTTAAACTGGAATGTCTCATTAATATATTTTCATTGGTTGCATGTTGAAACAACAACGTTTTAGGAACATTGTATAAAAGCAAATATGTTTTTTAAAAATAAAACCAGGCTGGGTGGGGTGGCTCATGCCTATAATCCTAGCACTTTGGGAGACTGAGGTGGGTGGATCACCTGAGGTCAGGAGTTCGAGACCAGCCTGGCCAACATAGTGAAACCCCCATCTCTACTAATAATACAAAAATTAGCCAGGCATGGTGGCGCACGCCTGTAATCCCAGCTACTTGGGAGGCTGAGGCAGGAGAATTGCTTGAACCTGGGAGGCGGAGGTTGCAGTGAGCCAAGATTGCACCATTGCACTCCAGCTTGGGCGGCAAGAGTAAAACTCCATCTCCAAAATAAATAAATAAATAAATAAAAATAAAACCAAAAACCATAGTGAATACACAGACTCATTTTTATTTGATTGGGCCAAGGCCTCACTGACATGTCTTTGACAAATTTTGAGCAGCCCTGGAAAGGTTTCCACACCAGCTCCCTCAGTCTAACTACACACGTCCCAACAAAACATCGCTTCATTCCTGAAAGAAGCCGTGTGGGTCTTGCCATGAATACACAGCCAAGACTATAAAGAGGTCCTTGAAAGTGCACCTGCTCAGTCTTCTCTTGAGAAAGAAAGAATGAAATTTTTTAATTCAATAGGGTTAGCATGTAGACAAGCCACAGTTGGAGCGTAGAGAAGAGGTGCAGAACAGATTTAATTGCTGGCCTAAAACTGCTGTCCTTAGGAAACGCCTGCTTGCAAGGTTAGCCCTGGGCTGGCACCTAGGAACTCAGATGTAGGGAGGGTTCCCACAATTCCTTAACTGGTAAAAGTGGCCTGAAGTGTCTGTGCAAACAGTGTGGTTGATGCTGTACACCTGCCTTCCTCTGGAAGTCTGGTATTTTAGTATATGTTAGGCAAAGGGTGCCTATGTGGCCATCCTCCAACAAAAACTCTGGGCCCTTGGCCTTCTTGGTTGGTAGATCTTCATGTGTGTTGTCACAACTTGATGCTGGAGAAATCAAGTGTGTCCTCTGTGACTCCACTGGGAGAGGACTCTTAGATGCTTGTGCCTAGTTTCCTTGAGACATCACCCCAGTGTATTTTCTCTTTACTGGTTTTGCTTTGTGTTGTTTTGCTGAAATAAATCATACCCATGCAGATGACTCTACACTGAGTCCTGTGATTCCTCCTAGAAAATCCTCCAACCTGGGGATGGTCTTGGAGATCCTTGATGCAGAAGAGCAGCTGTCAGCAGAAATAAAAGACCTTTTAAGCTAAATACTTACAAAAACTTGACACTTGACATCATTGGTACCTTTAAATTATTCAAGCAGTAGCACTCCAGTTGGGATTACTATAGCATACAATTGAGTACATAAACAACAATTTTCTGGATTAGAAGCAGCCCAAGGCAATCAAACATGTGGTAGGTTGTTTCTACCTTTTATGTAAGACTCTCCTGAGAAAACCATGAGAGAGCTGGAAGCAGGGCCCAACCAGCTGAAAATTAATTAGAAACTTTTTTCTTCCCCCTAAACTGTTAAAAGTCACTCAATCTCAGGACATAACTTACTTGGAAAATTCAAATTTCTCTTGAAGATTTAGATTCAGCCCTTCTTTACTGGAGTAACAGCTACTGAAGAAATATATACAAATGTTGTTATCTGAGGCTTGAATGCAGTCTCTGGAAAAAACTTTAGAGCAATGTCCTTTTAAAGAACAGTCCAAAGCACTTTATGAAAGGGAAATAAAAATGAATAGTGAATAACGAGTATGCAGGAAACTGAGGATGACTGTCCTGAGGGAATTGTTTACTGAATCTCTGATTTTAATGTGTGTTTCTCAGAGATTCTTTAGAATTGAGTGTTTCATCCAGTCTTGGTGTTTTAGGACTTGGAACTCTGCACCAAACCCTGAAATTTCTCAGTGCACTTTCTCACCAGTTAGATCATACTCAGAGCGCTCAGAAGGAATGCAGGAGCCAAATGGTCTGCAGTCAGATATGTTAATGGAGTTGTCCCCACTTCTCCCATTTCCCCTCTTCTGGAGGGAGAGCCACATGACACAAAACATGTCAGCTACAGGCACCAAGGATAATTCTCTACTGTCCAATTTTGGGCATAAAAAGTCCAGGATGTTTCTGGTGACTCTTGTGGTGCTGGAATACATGGCTGACAGTTTTCGTGTGCCCCATTTGCTTTCTCTGGAGAACAGAGAGCTGTCTGGAGTTGCATTGGCTAGGAGGACAGAGTCAACTGTAAGCAATGGGACCACATTGCTGAGAGCCTTAGGTGTACACAGCATGACCTGAGGAAGTAGGAACTGATGAAGATAGAGGAACCATTCTTGGCCTTAAAGCTGGTGCAATCTGATTTGTGTATCATACCAACAGGATAAAAGGAATTAATCAAGAAGCGTGAACTCCTTATTGAAAGATTGGTTATCCAACAATGTCAATTTTCTGGAACCCAGATAAAACTTAGAAATTAAACACAAAATGGAGTCTGTCCCAAGATGGCCGAATAGGAACAGCTCTGGGCTGCAGCTCCCAGTGTGATTGACGCAGAAGATGGGTGATTTCTGCATTTCCAACTGAGGTACCTGGTTCCTCTCACTGGGACTGATTGGACAGTGGGTGCAGCCCACGGAGGGTGAGCTGAAGCACGGCAGGGCATTGTCTCACCTGGGAAGTGCAAGGGGTCAGGGCAGGATTTCCCTTTCCTAGCCAAAGGAAGCCATGACAGACTGTACCTGGAAAAATGGGACACTTTCGCCCAAATACTGCACTTTTCCCATAGTCTTAGCAACTGGCAGACCAGGAGATTCTCTCCCGTGCCTGGCTCGGCAGGTCTCATGCCCATGGAGCCTTGCTCACTGCTAGCGCAGCAGTATGAAATCAACCTATGAGGCTGCAGCCTGGCGGGGGAGGGGTGTCCGCGATTGCTGAGGCATGAGTAGGTAAACAAATTGGTTGGGTAGCTCGAACTGGGAAGAGCCCATCGCAGCTCAGCGAGGCCTAGTGCCTCTATAGACTCCGCCTCTGTGGGCAGGGCATAGCTGAACAGAAGGCAGCAGACAACTTCTGCAGACTTAAATGTCCGTGTCTGACAGCTCTGAAGAGAGCAGTAGTTCTCCCAGCACAGTGTTTGAGCTCTGAGAATGGACAGACTGCCTCCTCAAGTGGGTCCCTGACCCCCGTGTAGCCTAACTGGGAGACACCTCCCAGTAGGGGCCAACAGATATCTCATACAGGCAGGTGCCCCTCTGGGACGAAGCTTCCAGAGGAAGGATCAGGCAGCAATATTTGCTGTTCTGCCATATTTGCTGTTCCGCAACCTCTGCTGGTGATACCCAGGCAAACAGGGTCTGGAGTGGACCTCCAGCAAACTCCAACAGATCTGCAGCTGAGGGACCTGACTGTTAGAAGGAAAATTAACAAACAGGAAGGAATAGCATCAATATCAACAAAAAGGCCATCTACACCAAAACCCCATCTGTAGGTCACCAACATCAAAGACCAAAGGTAGATAAAACCACAAAGATGGAGAGAAACGAGAGGAGGAAAGCTGAAAATTCTAAAAACCAGAGTGCCTCTTCTCCTCCAAAGGATTGTATCTCCTCACCACAAAGGATTGTATCTCCTCGATACAAAGGATTGTATCTGTTTAACCGAACAAAGCTAAACAGAGAATGACTTTGATGAGTTGACAGAAGTAGGCTTCAGAAGGTTGGTAATAACAAACTTCTCCGAGCTAAAGAAGCATGTTCTAACCCATCGCAAGGAAGCTAAAAACCTTGAAAAAAGGTTAGACGAATGGCTAACTAGATTAAACAGTGTAGAGAAGACATTAAATGACCTGATGGAGCTGAAAACCATGGCACGAGAACTTCGTGAGGCATACACAAGCTTCAATAGCCTATTCGATCAAGTGCAAGAAAGAATATCAGTGATTGAAGAACAAATTAATGAAACAAAATGAGAAGACAAGATTAGAGAAAAAAGAGTAAAAAGAAATAAACAAAGCCTCCAAGAAATATGGGACTATGTGAAAAGACCAAATCTACATTTGACTGGTGTACCTGAAAGTGACGGGGAGAATGGAACCAAGTTGGAAAACACTCTTCAGGATATTATCCAGGAGAACTTCCCCAAATTAGCAAGGCAGGCCAACATTCAAATTCAGGAAATACACAGAACACCACAAAGATACTCCTCGAGAAGAGCAACCCCAAGACACATAATTGTCAGATTCACCAAGGTAGAAATGAAATAAAAAGTGTTAAGGGGAGCCAGAGAGAAAGGTCGGGATACCCACAAAGGGAAGCCCATCAGACTAACAGCGGATCTCTCAGCAGAAACCCTACAAGCCAGAAGAGAGTGGGGGCCAATATTCAACATTCTTAAAGGAAAGAATTTTCAAGCCAGAATTTCATATCCAGCCAAACTAACCTTCATAAGTGAAGGAGAAATAAAATCCTTTACAGACAAGCAAATGCTGAGAGATTTTGTCACCACCAGGCCTGCCCTAAAAGAGCTCCTGAAGGAAGCACTAAACATGGAAAGAAACAACTGGTACCAGCCACTGCAAAAACATGCCAAATTGTAAAGACCATCGATGCTATGAAGAAACTTCATCAATTAACAGGCAAAATAACCAGCTAACATCATACTGACAGGATCAAATTCACACATAACAATATTAACCTTAAATGTAAATGGGCTAAATACTCCAATTAAAAGACACAGACTGGCAAATTGGATAAAGAGTCAAGACCCATCAGTGTGCTGTATTCAGGAGATCCATCTCATGTGCAGAGACACACATAAACTAAACCAAAGGGATGGAGGAAGATCTACCAAGCAAATGGAAAGCAAAAAAAAAAAAAGCAGGGGTTGCAATCCTAATCTCTGATAAAACAGACTTTAAACCAACAGAGATCAAAAGAGACAAGACCATTACATAATGGTAAAGGGATCAATTCAACAAGAAGAGCTAACTATCCTAAATATATATGCACCCAATACAGGAGCACCCAGATTCATAAAGCAAGTCCTTAGAGACCTACAAAAAGACTTATACTCCCACACAATAATAATGGGAGTCTTTAACACCTCACTGTCAACATTAGATCAACGAGACAGAAGGTTAACAAGGATATACAGGACTTGAACTCAGCTCTGCACCAAGTGGACCTAGTAGACATCTACAGAACTCTCCACCCCAAATCAACACAATATACATTCTTCTCAGCACCACATCACACTTATTCTAAAATTGACCACATAATTGGAAGTAAAGCAGTCCTCAGCAAATGTAAAAGAACAGAAATCACAACAAACTGTCTCTCAGGCCACAGTGCAATCAAATTAGAACTCAGGATTAAGAAACTCACTCAAAGCTGCACAACTACATGGAAACTGAACAACCTGCTCACGAATGACTTCTGGGTAAATAACAAAATGTAGGCAGAAATAAAGATGTTCTTTGAAACCAATGAGAACAAAGACACAATGTACCAGAATCTCTGGAACTCATTTAAAGCAGTGTGTAGAGGGAAATTTATAGCACTAAATGCCCACAAGAGAAAGCAGGAAAGATCTAAAATTGACACCCTAACATCACAATTAAAAGAACTAGAGAAGCAAGAGCAAACACATTCAAAAGCTAGCAGAAGGCAAGACATAACTAAGATCAGAGTAGAACTGAAGGAGACAGAGACACAAAAAACCCTTCAAAAAAATCAATGAATCCAGGAGCTGGTTTTTTGAAAAGATCAACAAAATTGATAGACTGCTAGCAAGACTAATAAAGAAGAAAAGAGAGAAGAATCAAATAGACACAATAAAAAATGATAAAGGGGATATCATCACCAATTCCACAGAAATACAAACTACCATCAGATAATACTACAAACATCTCTACGCAAATAAACTAGAAAATCTAGAAGAAATGGATAAATTCCTTGACACATACACCCTCCCAAGACTAAACAAGGAAGAAGTTGAATCTCTAAATAGACCAATAACAGGCTCTGAAATTGAGGCAATAATTAATAGCCTACCAACCAAAAAAAGCCCAGGACCATATGGATTCACAGCTGATTTCTACCAGAGGTACAAAGAGGAGCTGGTACCATTCCTTCTGAAACTAGGCCAATCAAGAGAAAAAGAGGGAATCCTCCCTAACTCATTTTATGAGGCCAGCATCATCCTGATACCAAAGCCTGGCACAGAACCCACAAAAAAAGAGAATTTTAGACCAATATCCCTGATGAACATCAATGCAAAAATCCTCAATAAAATACTGGCAAACCGAATCCAGCAGCACATCAAAAAGCTTATCCACCATGATCAAGTGGGCTTTATCCCTGGGATGCAAGGCTGGTTCAACATACACAAATCAATAAATGTAATCCATCACATAAACAGAACCAACAAAAAAACCACATGATTATTTCAATAGATGCAGAAAAGGCCTTTGACAAAATTCAACAGCGCTTCATGCTAAAAACTCCCAATAAACTAGGTATTGATGGAATGTATCTCAAAATGATAAGAGCTATTTATGACAAACCCACGGTCAATATCATATTGAATGGGCAAAAACTGGAAGCATTCCCTTTGACAACCAGCACAAGACAAGGATGCCCTTTCTCACCACTCCTATTCAACATAGTGTTGGAAGTTCTGGCCAGGGCAATCAGGCAAGAGAAAGAAATAAAGGCTATTCAATTATGAAAAGAGGAATTCAAATTGTCCCTGTTTGCAGATGGCATGATTGTGTATTTAGAAAACCCATCGTCTCAGCCCAAAATCTCCTTAAGCTGATAAGGAACTTCAGCAAAATCTCAGGATACAAAATCAATGTGCAAAAATCGCAAGCATTCCTATACACCAATAACAGACAAACAGAGAGCCAAATAATGAGTGTACTCCCACTCACAATTGCTACAAAGAGAATAAAATACCTAGGAATTCAACTTACAAGGGATGTGAAGGACCTTTCCAAGGAGAACTACAAACCACTGCTCAATGAAATAAGAGGACACAAACGAATGGAAGAACATTGCATGCTCATGGATAGGAAGAATCAATATTGTGAAAATGGCCATACTGCCCAAGGTAATTTATAGATTCAATGCCATCCCCATCAAGCTACCAATGACTTTCTTCACAGAATTAGAAAAAAACTACTTTAAAATTCATATGGCACCAAAAAAGCCGGCATTGCCAAGACAATCCTAAGCCAAAAGAACAAAGCTGGAGGCATCATGCTACCTGACTTCAAACTATACTACAAGGCTACAGTAACCAAAACAGCATGGTACTGGTACCAAAACAGATATATAGACCAATGGAACAGAACAGAGGCCTCAGAAATAACACCATACATCTACAACCATCTGATCTTTGACAAACCTGACAAAACAAGCAATGGGGAAAGGATTCCCTATTTAATAAGTGGTGCTGGGAAAACTGGCTAGCCATATGTAGAAAGGTGAAACTGGATCCCTTCCTTACATCTTACACAAAAATTAATTCAAGATGGAGTAAAGACTTAAACATTAGACCTAAAGCCATAAAAACTCTAGAAGAAAACCTAGGCAATACCATTCAGGACATAGGCATGAGCAAGGACTTCATGATTAAAATAGCAAAAGCAATGGCAACAGAAGCCAAAATTGACAAACGGGATCTAATTAAACTAAAGAGCTTCTTCATAGCAAAAGAAATTACCATCAGAGTGAACAGGCAACCTACAGAATGGGAGAAAATTTTTGCAATCTACCTATCTGACAAAGGGCTAATATCCAGAATCTACAAAGAACTTAAACAAATTTACAGGAAAAAAACAAACAACCCCATCAAAAAGTGGGCAAAGGATAGGAACAGACACTTCTCAAAAGAAGACATTTATGCAGCCAACAGGCACATGAAAAAATGCTCATCATCACTGGTCATCGGAGAAATGCAAGTCAAAACCACAATGAAATACCATCTCACGCCAGTTAGAATGGTGATCATTAAAAAGTCAGGATAAACAGTTGCTGGAGAGGATGTGGAGAAATAGGAATGCTTTTACACTGTTGGTGGGAGGGCAAATTAGTTCAACCATTGTGGAAGACAGTGTGGCGATTCCTCAAGGATCTAGAACTAGAAATACCATTTGACCCAGTGACCCCATTACTGGGTATATACCCAAAGGATTATAAATCATGCTACTACAAAGACATGCACATGTATGTTTGTTGTGGCACTATTCACAACAGCAAAGACTTGGAACCAACCCAAATGTTCATCAGTGATAGACTGGATTAAGAAAATGTGGTACGTATATACCATGGAATACTAAGCAGCCATAAAAAAGGATGAATTCATGTCCTTTGCAGGGGCTTGGATGAAGTTGGAAACCATCATTCTGAGCAAACCATCACAAGGACAGAAAACCAAGCACTGCATGTTCTCACTCATAGGTGGGAATTGAACAATGAGAACACTTGGACACAGGGCAGGGAACATCACACACCGGGGCCTGTCAGGGAGTGAGGGGCTGGGGGAGGGATAGCATTAGGAGAAATACCTAATGTAAATGACAAGTTGATGGGTGCAGCAAACCAACATGGCACATGTATACCTATGTAAGAAACCTGCAAATTGTGCACACGTACCCTAGAACTTAAAGTATAATAAAAAACAACAACAACAACAACAAAAAGGTATTATTTGGAAGCCTTGCATTTTGGATATTAAAATTCTACTTTTACCCTATTTTTCAAGGTATGAAATATCTTATACTTAAGAACTTTCAGTTTATAAAATGGTATAGATAAGAGGAAATCTATACAAGTGACTTAAATGCATGAACTCTACAGGAAGATTTGCAATTACTGAAAATTGTATAATTTTAGCTTGATAAATACTTTTGGAATCTAACCATTGTATAAGCAGAGAAGACACTCTCAAGTAGACATTCGGGGGCTGGGTGGGGTTTAATAGATAAGGAGAGATCCCATTAGGTCCTACACAGTCACATTTGAGAAAAGCACTTTATTAGGTTTTAGACTTGCCCTTCTTCTGTTAGCTTGTGTTTTTAGTTTATTGAAGTGCATCACAGAACCCAATTAAAAAGAGAATAGAGCCAAAGGAAATTCAATTCTTATTTGACAATTCATTTCTCAGAGAATGAAATCATGTCTTTTTAAGGCAGCACAGATGAAACTGGAGGCCATTATCTTAAGTGAAACAACTCAGAAACAGAAAAAAAATACCACAGGTTCTCACCTATAAGTGGAAGCTTAATAATGTGTACACAAGAACATAGAGTGTGGAATGATAGACAGTGTAGACTCAGAAAGGTGAGGCGTGGGACTTAAGCGGAGGATGAGAAATTACTTAATCAGTACAATTGTACTTCGTTCTGATGATAGATACCCTAAAAGCCCTGACTTTACCACTACATAACATATCCATGTGACAAAATTACATTTGTATCTCAGAAATTTATATAAATAAGATGAAAACATGAAATTCATATGTAAGCATGATTTCTTATAAAAAAATGAGACAGCAACCAATATAAGGACTAATTAAACAAAACAGAAAATTGAAAATATAAACAAAAGCAAAAAACTAAAAAGAGAAACATCTTTCTGAAGACTGAGAGTAAGAAGACACCTCATAAAATTATTTAATTCTTAAATTATGGGTCAGAATATATTATTTGAAAACTCTTCAGCAGTTCAAAGTAAGAAAGTATAAATTCAATAAAGTTAAACAATTTTAAGGCAGTAACAAGTGAGCTAAAATGTAGC
Source organism: Pongo abelii (assembly GCF_028885655.2). Classification (NCBI taxonomy): domain Eukaryota; kingdom Metazoa; phylum Chordata; class Mammalia; order Primates; family Hominidae; genus Pongo; species Pongo abelii. The sequence goes on from NC_071991.2 coordinate 60,202,891, forward strand.
CGGGTAAAATGTATAATGATACAAATGAGATGAATATATGATAATAAACAAAAAAAGCATTAAAGTACTTAATAGAGAAAACAGGATTGAGAGTAAAATCAAATGAAAATGTGAAGGTCAAGTTTATAAAGTTTTCTCAAAATGTATAAGAAAATAACTAGATGAAAATACACAGATGTTACAATTTAAGAAACCAAATACAAAAATTTTAAAAACCAATCATTAACATGTTCTGCAATATTTAAAACTGAAACTACAAATTAAAAAATAATACAAATACCAAGTCAGTTGATTAACATTGTTTTCCAAAGAATGCCATTTTAAAATTGTACTAAATCCAATCCGCAAATATTTCTTTCTATAATCTACTGAAAACTTTTTGCTTACTTTATTTCCATTTTTTCTAATTTTGTTCATGATTGATTGTAACATATTTAGAAAATCGAACATATTTATAATAGGTGCTTCTTATGTATCCTTGCTTCCTAACTCGAATTTTCTGTCATTTCTGGCTCCTTAAAAACACACATTTTTATAATTCTGGAACATAATTTCCTGTTTGGGAAAATGTGTATTAATATTTTATTAGATGATAGAATTTGTTTTTATACATAGTTGAATGCAGAATTTTGCTATATTTTAAAAATGATGTTGGACATTCTTTTAATCACAACTTCTAGAGAACAGCTGTAATCTAATGAAATTTTATGAAATCCTTATTGTGCGAGAGTACATAATAAAGCTGCTAGTTGTAAACTTTTACTTATTTTCAATATTTTCATGTATTTTTAGGACAACAATTAAAATCTTGTGTGGAAAAAAGAAGAAATTAAACACAAAATACTTCTTAACAGTCAGAAAGAATGTCAAAAAGTTCATATGCTTTCCTCAAAAGCGTTCCTGCTTTGGTCCTCACCTAGAGTACATTTATTCTTATTTTATGGGAAAAAAAAATCTGACTTCAGCCTCCACTAAAACTGCTGTCAGTGGACATCAGTGCCTTCCTTGAGAAAATAATGTCCTTTTACTTATGAACTAATTCTCTTGGCAGCATTTTTAATGTTGAATCCTTTCTCCCTTTCTTATGACTTTTAATCAATTAAATAATTGGATAAAGAAAATGTGGTACATATACGTCACAGAATACAAAGCTGCCATAAGAAAAGAATGAAGTCATATATTTTGCAGCAACATGGATGAAGCTGGAGGCCATTTTCCTAAGTGAACAAAATCAGAAACAGAAAATCAAATACTGCATGTCCTCACTCATGCATGGGAGCTAAACAATGAGTACACATGGACATAAAGATGGATATAACAGACACTGGGGACTCCAAAAGGCGAGAGGGTGGCAAGGGGACAAGGGTTGAAAAATTACCTGTTGGGTACAAAGTTCACTATTTGGGTGATGGGTATGCTAGAAGCCCAGATCTCACCATATCTCCATGTGATATATTCATGTAATAAACCTGCACATATACCTCCTAAATCTACAATTTTACAAAAGAAAAATGAATAATAAGTTAAAGTAAAATTTAAAAAATTAGGCTAGGCATGGTGGCTCATGCCTGTAATCCCAGCACTTTGGGAGGCCGAGGCAGGCGGATTGCCTGAGGTCAGGAGTTGGAGACAAGCCTGGCCAAGATAGTGAAACCCTGTCTCTACTAAAAATACAAAAATTAGCCGGGCGTAGCGGAGCATGCCTGTAGTCCCAGCTACTCGGGAGGCTGAGGCAGGAGAATCGCTTGAACCCGGGAGGCGGAGGTTGCAGTGAGCCAAGATTGCACCACTGCACTCCAGCCTGGGTGACAGAGTGAGACTCTGTCTCAAAGAAACAAAAAACCAAACCAAAACAAACAATAAATTAACCATTTTAAAGTGTACAGTTCAGTGGTATTTAGAACATTCACAATGTTGTGCAGTGACCACCTCTATCTAGTTCTTAAACATTGCTGTCACTCCAAAGTAAAATCCTGAACCCATTATGCAGTTTCCCCCATTCTTAGCCCCACACAGTCACAAATCTCCACTTATCCCTATGGATTTATTTATCCTGGACGTTCTCTATAAATGAAATCATACAGTATATGGTCTTTTGTATCTGGCTTCTTTCACTTAGCACAAAGTTCTAAGTTTTATTTTTGGGAGGTAGCATGCATCAGTACTTCATTCCATTTTATGGCTATATTTTATGGAATATTATTTATGTATAATGTTCCATTTTATGGATATGCCAAATTGTGTTTATTCATTCTTCACTTGATGTACGTTTGAGGTGTTCCCACGTTTTTGCTGTTATGAGCAATGCTGTTGTGCACATTTGTGGGGTTCCTAACTTTTCCACCTCAGTTTTCTCATCTCTAAAACTGAGTTGGTAATGGTAATTACCTCATGAAATTGTTAGGATTAAATGAGGCTTAAGCACTTAGAATTGTGCCCAGAACATGGGAAAGGCTCAATAAATCTTTATTATTTTCATAATATGTAAGCACTCAAAAAGTATCAGAAGTTGGTTTGTGGTAGGACAAATGACTTTAAACATCTCAATTCTTGAAGTCATCATTATCTTACTTTAATAATTAATGTAAGAAATAGTGACCCTGAATTATATGTGAAAGGTTAAAATTTCAACTGGGGTCAGCATTTTTGGGAGGTAAAAAGGCAGGGATGAGTCTGATACCATCTTGACGGATTTCCATCAAAACATAGCATTAGACAGGGGAAATAAATAAGGCCTTACAGAGAGCCAAATGCCTTTTTAAAAGTAATAAGCTATGAGTTTGAAGAGGCAGCATGAAGATTAGGTCATGTTCTAAGGGCCTTTGAGTGCCATATCTCAAGCAGTAGAATTATGTGATGAAAATTATAAATGAAGAAGAGCACCCTGGAACTTCTGAGCCCAGCAGATGTGAGATGTGAGTGGAAGTAGGAGGACCAGAATGGATATTTGTACAGAGGTTGGGGGATTGTCCTGGAGAGGCGACTGGGCATATGAAAAAGAAGCAACGTACCTGGCAGCCACCTTGTATGAAAAATTGATAGAAAATGGGAAGAGACCAGCAGGAGAAGGGAAGATTCAGAACAAATGTTCTAAGCTTATGTGAGGGAAGGGCAGGAATGTCACACATTGGAAGTTGGAAAGGGCAGGAAGGACTGCTTTGACACTTCTGTCTTCCCACACGTTTTACTTTCCATTTAGGATTAAAAGGAGATATAGCAACACTCTTGGCTGCATTCGCGAGATCTATTTCCCATTTCCCCCTTGCTGTATCAGTCACAATGTGTTGAGGCCTCACTGACACGGCTTAGCACCCTTTCAGCAGCCCTAGAAAGGTTTCCACACCAGCTCCCTCAGTCTAACATGCATTTCCTAACAAAACGTCATTTCATTTCCTAAAACAAGCCATGTGGGTCTTGCCATTAATACACAGCCAAGACCGTAAAGAAATACTTGAAAATGCACTTGCTCAGCCTGCTCTTGAGAAGGAAACAATGAAGTTCTTTCCTTCTTCAATGGGGCTCAAGGGGCTTGGCTTGTGGACAAGCCACACTTCAAATGTAGACATGTGCAGAAAAAATGAATGGCAGGCCCAAGACTGCTTCCTTAGAAAGCCTTGCTTGCAAGGCTGGCCCCTGACTGGCCTCTGGGAACCTAGATGTAGGGAGGGTTCTCACAATTCCTTAACTCATAAGAGTGGCCTGAAGTGTCTGTGCAAACTGTGTGGTTTATGCTGCACACCTGCCTTCCTTCTACATTTACTAATTGAACTCCAGTTTTCTGTTTTGTTTTTCAGGTATGAACCCTATGGTCTAAATCAGTCATGGCAGAAATTTTGTCTTGCCTAATGTCTGCTGTAAGTATGAATGGGCATGGGCCCCAATTCTGATCAATGATACACAAAGGTAATTCACCTGGGGGCTTCTAGGAGAGGTTTTCGTACTTATAGAATGTGCTCAAGGAAGGTGTATTCTTTTCTGCCTCTGGACATGAATATTTCCTGACATGATATTGATAACTGCTATGTACATCCAGACTGAGGAGAAAATCCTCATGGTAAACTTGGCAAAGCAGAGATACAGAAAGAACCTGAGTCTTTTGCTGACATGTTTGAACTACTGAATGAACCCAGGCTGAAATCACCATATCTCCAGACTTCTTGCTGTGTGATAATACATCTTGTTTAAGTGATCTTTAATTGAATGTCTCTTATTTGGAGCTAAAGTATCCTAGCAGACAATTAAAATATAATTCCACTACCTTGTTAAGTGAATTTAGATGGTAGTGTTTTGGTGTTTCATAGAGAAGAGGCCCTTGCTATGTTGCCTAGGCTAATCTGACACTCCTGGGCTTAAGCAGTCCTCCTGCTTTGGCCTTCCAAAGTGCTGGGATTACAGGTGTGAGCCACTGCACCTGGCCTAGATTGTTTTTGAACAAAATGTATTTATGCATTTGTTTAACCAACAGTTTATGGAACGTCTCTTATGTGCTATGTGAATGGAGGACATCCAAGAAGAATAAGAAAAAGAGCTTACAATTCAGAAGGGAATATAAATTCCCACATTTATATTCCCAAATATAAATAAATACACAATTGTTTACCCAAATAAATATATAATAAATATCAATATGAGGCATCTTAAGTCACATGAGATACTACAACATAATGCTGGTGTTATGTAAGTTGTTTCATACCAACATTGTTCTGAGTTCATGTTATTCAGGACACAAGTTATTCCACAGCCCTGAGCAGAGCTACCTTCCTGTCTTGCTGTCCAGAATTGGGGCATAAGCCCATTCATGCTTAGAGCAGTCACTGACAAGTGAATGCCCACCATGACAGATTGAGTCTTTGGGAGTGGTGATCAGGACAGAACTTATAAAGTTGAGGTCTTTTTGGTCTGCTTCCCCCAGTAAGAACAGTACCCACGTGAGGTACTCCCCTGGGTTCAAGCTCCTTAAAGTGACAGTTGCTTGTGGTTCAAGCACACGCTAGCTAGCCTTCAGCTAAACACAAATGGTCAATCCAGCGAAGAATGTTCAGCCTCCCAGAGCTCAGGCTCCTTCATCCTGTGGAGCTATTATGATTTTCCATTTCTCTTAGTTGGGAAGAAGTTGCCCAGGTACCATCCTATTCAAGGAATACATGGTTCAGCTTACTGGATAAACAAGCAATCTTTCTGACTCTTATTGGTTCAATGTATACTTATTGTTCACTTCCTTTAGAAATGTGGCTCTATAACGTGGGAGAGGATGGGGTGAGAGCAACAGGCTCCAACATCGCCACAGCAACACCAGCTAGCACAGTCTGGAGGAAAGCAATTTTCAGAGCCATATTCGTGGCACATCTGTTAACCCAGTAACTCCACTCTAGAAATTTCCCTAAGAAGGAACTAGTGGGCAAATAGATACTTCATTGTAACATGATTAAAAGAGAGATCAATTAGATTTATTTGTGAAAGGGAGGTTTATTAAAAGTGAAATTACTAAAAAATAAATTTTTATAAGTATCTTCCTTTCCTTAAGGACCTACCTCAGCTGATCACATTATTACTTTCAATCCCCGTAATAAACTATGAGGCAGCTATTAGGAACTTCATTTTTAAAATGAAGAGGCAAAAATTGAGAAAGGTTAAATTACTTGCCCAAGATGAAAGAACTACTAAATTGAAAAAATAGTACTTAAACCTAGTTTTTTTTGTATTCAAACTTCAGTTATTTCTGTTATGGTACAAGTTAAATTGATATTATACATATTTTTCAGGGCTTTTTGTAGTCTTCATAAAGATCATTTGAATGAATATATAATATTTTGTTGATAATCATGAAATAACAATTAGGAAAACATATATAATATCAAATCAAAAATATAACTTAAGTGTGTATTTACTCTAAAAATACAACTACATGAAAAAATATTAGAAGGAAACATTGAACAATAAAAATAGCTTTTTTTGTAGGTAGCATTATAGGCAATTTTATTCATTTTCTTTAACTTCTATTACTATTATTATTAATATTATTTTAGAGACAGGGTCTTGTTATATTGCCCAGGCTTGTGTGCAGTGGCTTTTCACAGGCATGATCATAGCCCACTACAGCCTTGAGCTTCTAGGCTCAAGTGATCCTCCTACCTCAGACTCCCAAGTAGCTGGGACTACAGGTGTGTGCCACCACGCTTGTCTAACTCTATTGTTTTTTGTTTTTGCTATTGTTTTCATGTTATTTTGTACACAGTTTCTTTTGCAAGAAATACTGGGGTAAAGCAAACACTGAAAGATCATTCTTTTGGCATCATCAGACTTTCTTCCCCATCTCATATTCCCAGCAAGTTGCACTCACTTTGAGGAAGGAAAAAAAAAAAAAGGATTATATAGGTATTGATATGTCTCATTCTAAGCATATACTCTTCATAGACAAGTTTATTTTTGGTTACAGGAATTCAGTTTATTATCTTAAGAGTCTGTAAGAGCAAGAGCAAGAGCAAGATAGTCACAGTTTCTTCCCTGAAGTGCTAATTTCATCTGAGTGTGATATTCAATTGCTGTGGATCAGTAGGGAATTGCGTGTAAGAAATAAGCATCAGGGAACAGGGCACTTTCTTTTGATGAAACCACAGGTTGAAAAAAGTTTTTCACCTTTGTGCTAGCCTTTTTCATATCTCCACAGTGTTGTTTAACCAGCAATATATGGAATGTCTTTTATGTGCTATGTGAAAGGAGGACACCCAAGAAGAAAAAGAGCTTATAATTTAGAAAGAAATATAAAATGGGCACCCAAATAAATATATAATAAATATAATATGAGGCATCTTAAGTCACATGAGATACCACAACATAATGCAAAAACACAATTTTCACCTTTGTGAAATACTCTCGAGTTATCGTGAAATGACTCTTACAATTCCCTACGGATCCACAGCAACTGGACTATCACACTCCACAGTGTTGTGGAGTTAAGAAGAGGCTAACACAAAGGTGAAGAATTTACTTCAAGTAAAGGTAACACTATACACAGACATGGAGGATTCCTAGTTTTCATTTCTGTAAATAGGGAAAGGTGTATGTGAACCCGGCTATGGCAGGATGGAGGCAGCCAAACTAAGCCCACTTCTGCCATTTCTTTTGATACATTTGGCAGAGTTGATGTGGACATTTTAAGGAATAAGGAAATATATTGAAGAGGAAAGGGATAAAATAAAAATCAGTTAACTTATGACCTTGGCAAAATAGCAACTTTATAAGAGGCAGCATCTTTCCGTTGTCAAATTGCTACAAAATTATCTCTATGACCTGAACACTAGCACATTAACTCTAATAACATCTCTGCTCACTGGGCCTGGGGTGGGCATCCACCTCCCATCTCCCCAGCTCCAGCCACCATTCAAGTTTATTCTTTGGGATTCTGTTTATTCATTCAACGAATATTTGAATGCTTACTAGGTGCTAGGTATTGAGACAGGCACTGAGAGTGTGAAAGTTGTCAGAATCAAAATGGAGTCATTTGTGTTATAAAAACTCTGACAAATAGAGGTGGGGAAAACCATGAAGGGAGAGTTCCAAGGCTTGTATGCCTGATACCCAGAACTATCCCCAAAGACTCTGCAGAAACCACAACCTTACACAAAAAAATACCTCTGCAAGGGCGTCTACCCGGCAACTGCCTGTCCAACCTCAAACTGGCGCCACCTTTGTTATTGATCCTTGAAGCCAAGGATAATTATCTCAGAAACAATTAATGTAATTCTCTTCACTTTTCCCTTAAAAGCCTTTACCTCCCTGAATACACACATAGGTGACTATGGCACACATAGTCCCACTGGAATGCCCTGTCCATGAATAAATATTTTCTTTTAGAGAGCCTCTCTGTTTGTTATTTAGGTTGGCAGGAGACTAAAAGTACACATGATCTTCACCTTGTGGAGCCTACAATCCAGCTAGAAGACAGAAATTAATCAGAAAAATCACAAAAATAAACATAATTTCAACTGTGATAGGTGCTACCAAAACAAACAACTCCTCCACACCCCTCCAAAAAAACACACAACTTAGTTTCAACCAGAGCAATGATAGGCTGAGTTGACCTGATTGTGAACGTCAAGGAGGACTTCCCTGAGGAACAGATGACTGAAGGAGGTCTGAAGGAAGTCTGCATTAATTAAACGAAGAGAAAGGAACAGCATATTCCAGCAAAGAGTGGGAAAAGTTTGTCCAAATGCTCCATGCCAGGAAGGAACAAAGTCCTGGAAGCAGATCAATGTGGAAAAAGGGAAAGGAAGAAGGGGGAACTTGACACAGGATGAAGCTGGTTAGATGTCAGACCACATGGAACGTTGAGAACCATGTAAGTAGTTTAGTCTTTATCCTAAGAGCAATGGGAAACTGTGGAAGATGTTCATGATCAGATTTGGCTTAAAAAAAAAAAATCACTCTGGGCCAGGTATGGTGGCTCATGTCTGTAATCCCAGCATCTTGGGAGGCTGATGTGGGCTGACAGCTTGAGCCCTGGACTTTGAGACCAGCCTAAGCAACATGGTGAAATCCCATCTCTAGCAAAAAATGCAAAAATTAGCTGGGCATGGTGATGTGTGCCTGTAGTCTCAGCTACTTGGGAGGCTGAGGCATGAATATTGCTTGAGCCTAGGAGTTTGAGGCTGCAGTGAGCCATGATTCTGCCTGCCACTTCACTCCAGCTTGTGGGGTGGAGTGAGACCCAGCTTCAAAAAAAAAAAAAAAAAAAAAAAAAAAAAAATCACTCTGGCTTCAGAGTAGAGAAGGGCTTATAGTAAGAGCAATGGTGGCTCCTGGTCTGTTGCAATTTTCCAGGCAAGAAATGATGGTGGTTTATACTACAGTGGTGATGTTAGTGGATATGGGGATGGGAAACGAGGGAGAATTCACAAAGGTCTTCTGGGTTACTCTATAAAAAAGGAAACATACCCAAAAGCATAACACATAACGACTTTTTCTGCCAACATATTTGTTGGAGATTTGGAGGAAAAGATATGGTGAATGCTGTGGCTGGGATCACTCAACTTCTAACCCAATTTCCTTCTAATGTGCTTTTCTATAGTGTAGAGGCCAGAGAGATAAAATTGCATTGCAAATCCCCTGCAGTTAGATTTGCAGATGTGGTTTAGAAGGTACCAACCCAATGCACTTACGTAAGACATGAATTCGGGAAAGAGGTAATAAAGGAAGAAGCAGGATTCAAAGCACACTTTTTGCTGGTGTGGCTTGTAACAGAAGGAGTAGGGTTCTGGCAATTCTGCCAAATCTTTCTGATTTGACAGGCGGCCTCCTAATGGTGGCAGGAGCTGTGGCAATTGGCAGCCCAGTTTGACAATGCCTGGCACATAAATGCTTAAAACTCATGGGCTATTATTATTACACTTAGGATATACAGCAGATAATAATATAGTATGTCTATGTGCTACAGAGACAGAAACTAAAGGATAATTAAATGCTCACCCCAACTTCTGAGGTAGTTCAGTCGTGAAGGGAATATCGTTTCATGGTTTAATAATGTGTATGACATTGGTGTCCCTAAGCCCGTGTTATATTCCTTTTTGCAAGTAGCCTATGCTCCACAGTATAACATGCTAAAAAACCTGATTCTGTCAAATGCTTGGGAGAAAGCTAGTCTGTTGAAACTAAAGGAGGGCTGGGTGCAGTGGCTCATGCATGTAATCCCAGCTCTTTGGGAGGCCAAGGCGGGCAGATCACTTGAGCCCTGGAGTTTGAGACTAGCCTGAGCAACATGGTGAAACCCCATCTCTGTGGTTAGCGGTGGTGTGTGCCTATAGTGCCAGCTACTGGGGAGGCTGAGGCATGAGAATCACTTGAACCCAAGAGTCAGAGGTTGTGGCAAACCAAGATCACACTGTGGCGAGCCAGGTCTCACTAATGCAGGCCTCCATAACAACTGTTTCAGTACTGACTGAGTGGATAAGTTAAATATTAAAAGCCAGTGCCCTTATACAAAGGCTGGGGTATAAGAAAAGCCCACCAAGAGTTTTGCCTAGGCCTTTCCTGGGCCTTAAAGCATGACAAAATAATGAAGGAATTCTTAACAGGACTCATTTAGGATTAAACAAGTTTTATTGTGGGTCTGAAGAAACTCCCCAGGCTTCCACAAACAAGCTTATTGTGGGGGTTGGCAGGAACTCCCCAAACCTCCATGATTTAGCAGAAGACAAGATAAGGGTAATCATTCCAGCACCTGGACCCATTTAGATTAAGTAAATTTACTCAGGCTCCAGAGGAAGGTCTTCAGGACTCAGACCTTAGTTACAGATTAAAAGAAGTTAATTACTTATGTCTTAGATGAATGCACACTTACATGTAGACATATAACTTAGAAAGTATATAAGCTCTGGAAAACTTTGTAATTTGGAGTTGGTCTGGCGATGATTTCCAGGCCTTCTCCCCATAACCAGTTGCAAAAATAAAAACTCTTTTCCTCCCCAGTTCATCTGCATCTCATTATTGGGCCACGAGAAATAGCAGCCCAACACTTAGTTTGGTCTGGGAACACCACCACAGCACTCCAGCCTAGGCAACAGTGAGATCTTGTCTCAAAAAAAAAGAAAAGAAAAGAAAGGAAACTAAAGGTGAGCAATCTTCCTCTAGACTGTCCCAGAAATTGTAAACAGCTGATGAAAAACAATTTAGAATTAGAATAACCTGTGACTTTTAGTTGCACTGATCGTATTGACTTAAACTAAGCAGGAAATATATCTGAACCAGGAAAACTAACAATGTTGCAACTTCCTCTACAAGGATAACTTTACTGTAATAAATAAATTTTTGTTCAAAAGTTAAAAACGTTAACAAAGACATGCAGGAACTGGCTCTCTGCTCCTAATTCCCAAAATAATTTCTCTCTGCTCTGAACACATTTTTGGTACCTCTTAGGACATTTTCCATTTTTTAGCTTGTGTTGTAGTTATTTATGTCCACATCTGATCTGCCCAATATAGAAAACTATAAAAGCACTGAAGGGACACTCACTGATTCATTTTTATTCACTTTAAAGTGCTTGCTAAGAATGATCCCTTATACAAAGCAGGCAATCTATATTTAATAAAGAAATTGGTGAATTTTTGAACAATCCATATCAAGAATTATACTAACCGTTGTGAAAGAATGCTTACAAGGTGTTTATATGTAACTAAATACTTTGATTCATTTTTCAGATAAAAGTGAAGGAGGAAGAAGATGAGTAGGGCTGTACAGGGTGGAGAGGGTGGCAACTCTGCTTTAGGTAAGTGTTTTTCCCACTTTCCATAGGCAGTAGATGTGGCAAAAAGATGGCTCTTTAAGAGGGTTGGAGACTTAGCCTCTGACCATTCATAGGCTGTATGATTATGGTCAAGACACTGGGAAGTTTCTGGGCCTTGCTCCGCCACCCCTTCATAAAAGAAGTTGATGAAGTGATAAACAATAGTTCCTCCTCACTTGTAATCGTATCAGAAGACTGACACTATTAGGAATCTTAAAGTTCATCTAGCCCCAGAATGGCAATTCAGCATTATCTTAGATGCTGATCTTGGCCTATCAGTGGCAGCTTCTTGCAGTGTTGAGAACGATTCTGAAGCTCTATTTGGACTTAGCGGAAAAGCGCCTCCTGTAGGCACTTACTATGTGTTATGCCAGTGGTTCTCATTAGGTGGGATTTTGCCCTCCAAAAGACTTCTGGCAAAAGTCTGGAGATTTTTTGTTGTTACAACTGGGGAGGACAGGGTGTTCCTTGAATCTAGTAGGTGGAGGCCAGAGATGCTGCTAAATGCACAAGACAGCACCCCCACCAACCTTTACCTCCAGCAGGAAAGAATTATCTCCCTAAAATGTTAATAGTGCTAATAGTGCTGAGGTTGAGAACTCTGCACTAGACTATGTGGAAATTGTTTGCAAATGGATGATCAAACTCTTCCTGTAGTCCAGCAGGTACATAAGTATCTCCATTTTACAGACAAGGAAAGGTGATCGCAGAATCAGGTGGTCATCACAAGAACGAACTGAGGTAGTCTGATTCTAGAGGCCCTCATTTCCTTTACTGTCAAAACATGCAAACTCAAGTAGCACCCGCTTACCTATTACCAATTTCAGAAGCTAAGACCACTGTGCCAAATGTGAAAAATTCCCACTGTGGTGGGCGTGTCTCCAAAGAGAAAAATTATTTGTTCAACAGTTCAAAGAAGAGGGTCTCTAGGAACTCTTAATATGGAACCACTGGTCTTTATTAGACATTCAAATCGTTATTTTAAAATAAGACTCTGAGGAGAAAGCTAATTTTAGAACATTAACAAACTTTTTCAAGAATAATTAGCTCTGCGTGGGTTTCAACTTTTATTTTTATTTTTTCCTTTTGATTTTAGGAGCTGGAGAGCCTGGAAGCTTATTTAGGAGCAGAAGAGGAAATGAAACTATGAAAAGCCACAGTACGATTCCTCCTTTACTTGGAGACAAGGCACAATGTGAATAATTCTCTCATCCTGTCCAATTAACTGCCTCAAGTACACACACACACACACACACACACACACACACACACACAGAGAAAGAGAGAGAGAGAGAGAATGTACACTCTATTATTATTTGATTTGGAAGACATTAATGAAAAATCCCAGAACAGGATGCTAAACAACAAAGCCCTATGCAAATCACTTCCTTTCGGATTGAAGGCTTGTCTCCTACAGAAAAACCAATGCTAAAGAAACAGGCGGAGAGGCTGAAGGTGGTAAGCAAAAGCAAAAGAAAGAAAATAGCTTGAACGAGGAAAGGGACTGGCAGGAGGAGGACAGAGCAAGCCTCTCTCAGAGAGAAATTACAGAAAAACGGAAGGAGGTTTGGGAAAACCCAGTCTAAGCTGCTCCGACGCCAGGGCTGGGCGTGGGCAAGGTGCCTCCTTGGACGGTCCGCGCGCCTGCCAGACGCGTCCTTCCACTACCCGTCCAGCCACCTGGCGCTGGTCGGGCTTTGCGAGGTGGTTTAGGAACCGCGGAGTCATTCGATTTGAAATCTTCTCCAATAAGCTTCTCCGTGTGCCGACGTGGGCAGCATGACAGTCGATTTGCTCAGCAGCATCTCTGGCGCCTCCCGCCCTCGCCCGCCGCCTGCCAGATCCGAAACAGGCAGTCCTAGACATTTCGCGAGGAGGATGGTTCCAGAAAGCGGAGATCTGAGCGTGGTGAATGAAATGTGAACAGAATAGCTCCGGAAAAGAGTCTCAGAAACCTTGAACTGGGGTCAGTTTGGAGACTGGAAATGCGTCGAGCGCTGCAGATGGTGGTTGGCAGGGGGATTTAACACTGTGGAGCCCTTACTCTGTCCCAGGCGCCGAGCCCAGCGAGCCACGCGCGGTGCCCAGCTCGGTGAGGTCGGTTAGTTGGGTCTTCAGGGAGGCTAAATATCCTGTATTTGCTATTCCCTTCGCCTGGAACGCTCTGTGCGAGACTGGGTGTGACAGCTCCTTTCCCAGGCTCAGGAATCTGGGTAAAAGCCACCCTCGCCTAGAGGCCCTCAGGGTGAGGGCCCCATCACGCGCTAAACCACTTTCGAAAGTGGACTTGGCCTTCCTCTCAGTACTAACAGTCTGTCAGCCTTTTATTTTTTGCATAGATAAGTATATTCTCTTCTTTATTGTCTGCCTTTCCACAAAAAATGCAAGCCCCGTGAGTACTGGAGCCTGGTGCGCCTTTCTCACAGTTGAAAGCTCGCAACTGCTCCTGGCATATACTAGGTGCTCACTAAATGCTCATGCCCTTCCCACCCGCCACCTGCGGCACTCGACACATTTGCAGTCTGCAAACTGACCCCAAACCATCAGCTGCTTGCATTCGTCCTAGGATCAAAGAAGGCCATTGGGCTAGTGGGAAGTCAAGTCGGGTGGACTTTCCCGTCTTTCAGGGAGATTTAATAGCAACGACGGTGCTCTCCCCACCCCCTACCCCCTTGCACATAAACTGCACAGAACAAAATCACCCCGGCACGAATCTGCACGGCTGCCTCTGGAGGTAGGGTCACGGTCTCCGAGCCCCGGGTCTCACACTGATGCTGTCCTTTGTCATCTCGTGCCTAGAGTGCTGCCTCCCTATGTATTTCCTCCGTTCTCGACTCCTCTGCCTCAGTCTGACTTTCTCGGGAGGTCGAGTTCTCCTAGCCTATGCGACCGCAAGGGTCCCCTGGAGCCTTCTCCGTAAACCGGCCCCTCCCGCGCTGGCCTCACTTTTTCCTCCTTCCCTGGCCCGGAAAAGCCACTAGAAGAACATTTACCGAACGCCTACCGCGCGCAGGCACAGAGCTGGGCCACCGGGAGCCCCACCCAGTGCCCCGCCACAGGACTCGCCTCCCTCCGCCCTCCCAACCCGTCCGGAATCCGGGGTCCCTAGTTCCCCTCCCTGCGTCATGGAATCCGCTGGCTTCTTCCGAGGGTATCGCCCCACCTCCTTCCCGAAAAGCGACTTCTGATTGGTGAGATTGTGCGTCACTCTACCGCCCTCCCGCCCCCTCGGGGCCCCGCCCCCGGGCCTCGCAGGCCCCTCCCCTGTGCTCCCGCCCTTGCGCGGCTCCTGGGGCTAATCGCCGGGCGGCGCGCGCGGAGAAGTTCTGGGCAAAGTACTCAGAACTGGCCGCGTGCTGGTGGCGCCCGCCAGCCGGCCCGGGAGAGGGGACCCGAGCGCGACGCGGCCGGTGCGCAGCGCGGCTCCGGCCCTGCAGTCTGTCCGCAAGTGGCCATCCCCGCCCCCGACTCCTGCGGCCGGTGCGGGAGCTGTCAGCTGCAAGTTGCGGGGGGACCGGAGAAGCCGGGGTTGCCTTCTCCCGGTTCTGTGCGCTAACCCCGGAGCCCGGCCCCGGGGAACTAGGGAGCGTCTCCGGCTGCACAGCGCTCAGGTGAGCGGCGGGGCGCCCGCCTAAATTGGGCCGGGGTGTCGGGGGTGCCTGGCGGCGGCGCGGGCTCGGAAGGGCTGCGGTTTGGGGGGCGCCGCGGGTTTCTGCAGGACCGGGGTCTGCCCGTGTGGCCCGGGGAGGATCCGGCCCTGGGGCAGACCCAAGCCTGGGAGCTTGGGTGCCGGCTGCAGCTCCCGGGGAGGGAGGACCCGGGTCTCACCCACCCTAGGGCACCTTCCCTCGAGGGACGGCTCGGAGGATTGACCGCCAGGAGGAGCCGAGCGCAGGGGCCGGGGCGCAGGTGCGGGAGGACAGGGCGCGCGGATCTCTCCTGGGCAGCGGGGAGGCGCTGCGCCGGGGCTAGAGGTGCTGCGCCGGGGCTAGAGGTGCAGGAAGCCTGGTAAATTGTACCGAGCGCGACGCTTTACCACATCCGCGGGATGGGGCGCGCCGGAGAGACTGAGACAACGCTCGCGGGGCAGGCGCTCCGCTCGCCAGCCTTTCCAACCCCGGCTTACTCAGCTCACCGGTGCCGGGCTGGAGGCCCAGGGCACATTCCTTTCTTGTCTAAATTTACATATTCATCAGCTTTCTTGCCCTTTCTGGAATTTTTTTTTTTGACTTTCCAATTACTACTGTTCAGATCACCTTCAGGCTCACCCTAACTCTTGTTTCAGTGTCTCTCACATTGGTCCTTTCCTGGAGGCCCTGCAGCATCTTAGTTCAGGGTCTTAGGGACTTATGCACTCTGTCTGAACATTGTCTACAGTTGGGTTTTCCTATCTCTGTCTCTGTTTATTCCGTGGTCAGGTAAATTCTTTAAGTACTGTCATCATAAGCCAGAAACTCCCAAGCAGCCTGTTAGCGCTGCCCAGCTTCCCGGGGAGCGTTTGTGGCCTCTGGAGTCGCTGATGGGCACTGTCGCAGGTCGTCCAGATACTTCTTAAGCAGGGGCGCGCCGCCCCTCCTTCGGCAACGCAACTTGCTTGCTGCCTTCTGCACACTTGTGCTTGTCCTTCTCCACCTAACAAGCCACCAGTCTCCTCAGTCGGGACTCTTGGAGCTGAGGGGACTGTGAAGTTGTCGGTTTCCATGTGTCTGCATATTGCGCAGAGGTGCTTGAGACCCCCTAGGTGTTGCTCTGACCCTCAGAGTTTGAGTATTGGGATGAGGGCATTTAGAAATATTTTAAACTACAGCTGCAAAAGAGATACTTCCACAGATAGGTGAAAGCGAAGGCCTGTCTTCTAATCATCTGCACTGTACCCCGCAAGTATCATACAAGGTGAGGTCCTCCTGGCTATAGGAGATCAGTCAAGCAGGCCTGGGTTCTTATGCATCCAAGCTAAATGACCATCCCCTCCAGCCAAGCCACATCACCTGTTTGCTGTTGCTCACAGCACTTAAATTTCTCTCTGAAATTGTCTCCTTGGGTTATTGGGTTATCTGCCTTCCCTCATTAGAATGTAAGTACCATGAATTCAGAGACCTTGTCTGTCTTGTTCATCACTTGATCCCGTGTCAAGAACACGCAGTAAGTTTGCAATAAACATTTATAGAATGAATAAATGAAACCTTCTCTGTAAATATGAGGAATGAGAATTTCATAGCTGATTTTGATTTTCCATCTTTATCCTTTTTTTACTGTTGGGAAAATTAACAAATAGCAATACTAGGAACTTTTGTAGATTACCGCATTAAACTTACGGAAGTCTGTTAGCTAGGTATTTTTAACCAGATGGGAAATTGAGGGTCCAGCAGGTTAACCAGTGTTGCCAAGGTTATCCTGGCAGAACTAGGATTCCAGCCCATTTTGTCTCTATTGTGCTTGACCTCTTCCAATAAACTAAAATGTGGTTTCCACCATTACAGCTAATAGACATTTAGCTTTATTTGTATCAAAAGCTATGGCTTAGCCAAAAGATTTACTGTTTTATTATTGAGATATATTTTCAGTAATCGTTAATAGTTACATCATAAGCCAGATACTCCCAGGCTGCAGTAAGCTGTAATTTTCTTTTTTCATTTCTTTTTTTTTTTTTTTTTTTTGAGACGGAGTCTCGCTCTGTCACCCAGGCTGGATGGAGTACAGTGGCGCGATCTTGGCTCACTGCAAGCTCCGCCTCCCGGGTTCATGCCGTTCGCCTGCCTCAGCCTCCCGAGTAGCTGGGACTACAGGCGCCCGTCACCACGCCCGGCTAATTTTTTGTATTTTTAGTAGAGACGGGATTTCACTGTTTTAGCCAGGATGGTCTCGATCTCCTGACTTCGTGATCTGCCCACCTCGGCCTCCCAAAGTGCTGGGATTACAGGCGTGAGCCACCACACCCGGCCCGTAAGCTGTAATTTTCACCATCTTGCTGGGCAGTGTTTGAGGTTATCTCCATTTTTCAGGTGAAGAATTGGAAACCGAGGTTTAGGAGCTTGCCTAAGGTCACCAGTAAATTGCTGAGCTAGATTTTTTAATAGTCTGACTTCAATTCTTGCCCCACTAATTAGATGTTAAGTCATGATAGAGTCCAATGATACAAATATTAAAACCATCTGAGATTGGGCTGTAAACTTTCTGGTGCTGATATCAAGTGTCTAGTTGTACTGTTTTCAGAATCCCTGAGACTCTTACTGCCATTGATTTTTGTGGTTGGGTTTATGGTTTGTGGGCCTGGTAGACTGGGGACTTTTAATACAGAAGGAAAGGAAATCCTCCTTTCATCTAGATCTAAAGAGAAATCTGATTGGTTTTACCCATTGTGGTAAATGAACTCTGAACAGTAATGCTTTATACCTCTTAAAGAAAGTGCTGGAAAGCCAGCTAGTTCCTCTGTAAGCAGAGTGGAGAGTTAGAAACCGCTGCTAATTCCAAAAGCTTCTGCAGTAGGCTTTCAGTAAAACAACTACATTTCAACTTTCCACTCTTGCACTGACACTGAGGGTGAGAAGTTGGGCACCTAAGGGGCTCATGGCGAAACAGGGGATGGGGAAGGAATTAGTGATTCCTTCTTTCTTCCACTTCATTCCAGTTTGGGTGCTGGTGTAACATTTCCCCCTGCATAAGGGTTTGGATAATGCAGTTTTATGTATAATGTGCTTCTCGGCAGTGCTGTATTTTCCTATTTGTTAATTCTATTTCAGGAGTACTCCAGGGAGGGTTGGAGAACCCTGCGACCTAGAATGCCTGAGGAAGAGATTGAGGTGTAGGATACTAGGGAAGATGGAAACTGTTAAGTGGAAAAAGTCTTCCATGCATAATTGAGAGTTGTTTATGGTTCTCTGCACATTCCTTTCCTGTCTAAATTTACATATTCATCAGCTTTCTGGCCCCTTCTGGAAATTTTTTTTTTTGACTTTCCAATTACTACTGTTCAGATCACCTTCAGGGTCACCCTAACTCTTGTCTCAGTGTCTCTCACATTGGTCCTTTCCTGGAGGCCCTGCAGCATGTTAGTTCAGAGTCTTAGGGACTTATGCACGCTGTCCTAACATTGTCTACAGGTGGGTTTTCCTATCTCTGTCTCTGTTTATTCCATGGTGAGGTAAATTCTTTAAGCACTGTCATTATGTTGTTAAAAGTTCTTGGGTGGCTTATATAGTGAATAATAACATTAATAACAGTAGTAATAGCGCTGAACTTTTATGTGCCGAGTGCTGTCAGAAGTTCCTGTACATGCATTATTGCATTTAATCCTCAGGGTAACATCAAAGCAGGCATTGTTATTAGGCCTCCAGTCTCCAGATGAGGCTAGGAAAAGTTAAGTTCACAACTGCTTTGCAGCTAACATATGGTGGATCTCAGACTCAATCCCCAAGTTATTTTCTCTACTTATTTGCATATGGATTCCTTAGCCTAAAGTCACGATCCAGCAGACTGGGCTCAGCTTTGGCCTCATCCCATCATTCCCCAACCCTGTGAGCTGGTAGTCTGAGTTTTATTAATCAACAAAGCGTTTTGCCTTTGTCCATGCACTCCTGTTGCCTAGAAAGCTCTCTGTTCTCTCCGTGTGAAAACCTAAGTCTTTGAAAGCTTAACTCAAACTACTTTTGTCAGCATAATCTCTCTAAACCCAATTTCCCAGATCATTTGTTTTTTTAAAATATGAGAAACTTCCCAGTTCAGTTTCTGATCACAAAGTATGTTGCTGATGTCCTTCCTTCCTTCAGCATTTCTTACCTTTTATCTTCCCCTATTCCTTTCACCCTGTTGCCTCCTGTGCTAGTAATTTATTCAAACTTATTGCCTCCTTTACTAGATTTTAAATGCTTTGAAGGCAGGGTGAGTGTGTATTCCTTAGGTTTCTATTCCTCACATCACTAAACATGGTGTCCTATCTATAGTAACTGCTCAATTGAAAAAATAATATTAATTATATTTGCTTGCATTTTGTTAGAGTATTCTGTGAAAAGGTAATTGGAATGTGACATTTTGTTTTCTAGTTTTCTAATTTGTTTTGATTCGCAGTATTTTATGCCATCATCATTTTATGATGAAGTAACAGAATTCCTAGTTAAGTCCATGAAAAGCACCTGTTCTGGTTGCTCTCATCTTTGGACCAAGGAGATATTACAAGGAGATCTCAAATTCACACATGTAATAATCATTGTCTGTAGAATAAATATTTTTCCTATGTTATGTACTATTTTTTATATCTATGGTAATGCTGTTACTAAAAATGTACTAAAATTGTTATGGAATTCAAATGGAATTTTTGTGAATATTTTATGGATCAATGAATATTTCACATTTTAAAGCAGATTTGAAAGACCCTCTCTGAATCAGCTCCTGCTTCCCTGTCTAGACTCATAGCTCACCACTCACCATTGAGACACAATTCACATATTATACAAGTCATCCGTTTAAAGGTACAAAATTTAAAGGATTTTAGTATATTCAGAGTTGTGCAACCATCACCATAATTTTAAAACGTTTATCACCCCCTAAAAAACGTTTGCACCCATTACCAGTCATTCCCCATACTGCCCGTCCATTCCCCCAATCCCCACCCACTAATCTACTTTACGCCTGTATGGATTTGCCTATTCTGGACATTTCATATAAGGGGAGTCATATAGTATGTGGCCTTTTGTGTCTGGCTTCTTTCACCTAGTTTGTTGTTTTCAAGGTTAATTCCTGTTGTAGCATGTATCAGTACTTCATTCCTTTTTATTGCCTAGTAATACCCCATTGTATGTATATACCACGGTTTTATTTATCTATTTGCTAGCTGATGGGACTGGCATTTCTAAAAAAGTTTGATTCTAATGTGACCCTAATGTGTAGTCCAGAAGTTCCTTTGAGCCCTGTTCGCTGTTTTATCTTGGGGCTAGAACAGAACCTGGCACAAGATAGATGCGTAATAAACATTCAGATGACTGCAATATTTTACTAAAAGTGTAACTCCTATTATGTTGCAGTCAGCAAAACGTCTTGTCATTAAAAAGAGGTCCTCATAGTTGATTGTTTAGATACTGATTTGAACAACTGTTAAAAAGAGTCAAGGAACTTTGAACATGGCTGCAATGCTACAGTTTTTAGGATTTGCTTTGAAATAATCTGGGGGTGAGGAGGGAGTACAGAGGAAACAAGGCTGTCCATGAGCTGACGATTATTGAAGCTGGGTGATGAATTCTCTATCTGTGCTGTCTGCTGGGCAGCCATTGGTCGCATGTGGCTATTCAGCCTTTAAAATGTGGCTAGTCCTTACTGAGAAGTGCCGTAAGTATAACGCATACACTGAGTTTCAAAGATTTAGTATGAAAAATAATGTAAAAATACCTCAATTTTTAAACATCACATGTTGAAATGATAATATTTTGAATATATTGTAATAATGTATAATTAAAACTAACTTGTTTTCTTTTACTCTTTGTCTACTTAAGAAATTAAAATTATATCTATGGCTCCTATTACATTTCAGCTGGGCAGTGCAGTGCTATACTTTTGTATATATTTGAAAGTTTTCATAATAAAAAGTTTAGAAATATCAAAGCCATCTTTTTTAAAGTCTGGAGTATCATATTTTTTATAAAGGATTCCTCTGGTATGAAAGGATTGGGAAATACTGATTTTTTTCAAAGGTGCTTCTTTGCAGAAGCTTGTAGCAGGCAGGCTATAGCCTTCCAATATCATTCCTGGGCTTATTTAAGCTATGTGAACATTTAAAAATTCTTTTATAATAATAAATGGAATAGCAGTGTGAAGAATTGCTTCTTTAGTTATTAATCTAAATGATTTTGTTTTGAAGTTGATGATATATTTCCTTCATCTCAGAAAAATACAGAAGACTCACTGGTAATTTCCTTGTTCTTAGCCACTTGTTTGTACCCCTGAAATTGAATTTTCTCTGGACTTGGTTTATAACTGCCTCTACCGAAGTCTGTTGTTTGAGAGCCAGAATATGGTTGTTTCTAGATGCTCCAAGACCCCTTGAGTATGAGTGGAATATGATTGTTAGGGAATAATAATAATGTGTGGGTTTAAAGCCAAGAAGCAAATTTCTTTCATAAAAATTTCTTTAGATGAAAATTATGTTGCTGTCTATATGTCTGTGTTTACTTATGAAAAAAATATCTGAGATAATCAACCTAGTTCTCTGAGTGGGTGTGGGCTGGATGAACAATCTTAGCAGAATTTTCATCTGTGATTTCTGAGATTGTGTGAGAGTAGATCTGAGTTAAAAAATAGCTTAAATGTAAAGCAGAACAGAATAAAATTGCAATGAGCAATCCAGTGTGGGATTGGCAGAGGATCCCTGACAGTTACTATAAATAAAGTTTGCTATTTTGTTTACCCTCTACAGTTAAAATACTAAAATCTTTATTTTTAGTATTGTGTGGGTCAGATACTTTCCTCAATGTAACATTTCTCCAAATATGTATTAAAATGTAGTACTTGTAAAGATTCCCACACTGGTTTCCTGTCTTGATATCAAATATCGTAATAGTTACAAGAACTTTAAAATTATAGTTTATATCTTATAAAACAAATATTTCTCCCTCCCCAAGTAATTTGTGGTGGACAGTCATCTGAAATGTTTAGAAGCTAAAGCTAATATATATATTTTAATCTACATATATGTATATGTATATGTGTGTATGTATATTTATGTATATATTTTTTAATCTCAGCAACTCTTATTAAATTTGAAGTAGATGCCTCCCTAGAATTAAAGCGTGCACTAAGATTTTTGCTCATACATTTCACAAATATTTATTAAGCACATGCCATGTGCCAGACACCAGGCTGGGTGCAGGGGATGTGGTGATGAATTGAACAGATGTGGAACCTCCCTTCAAGGAGCTTACAGACTAGAAGGGGATGTAGACATTAAAGAGTTGCAGATAATTCATTAATTACAGTGGGGAGATGTGGCTCAAAGGGAATGAGTCTGGCTTTTAATTGGGACCCTGGAGAGAAAAGTTCCATTTTTTTGTAGGTTGTGATTCAGGCTGCTGAAGGAAGAGAAAAGAGAATGTGGCTGGGGAATCCTCAAAGGGGGATGAGATGAGCAGAGTCCTGCCCTTTTGTGCCTTTCTGCCATTGCTGGAGGCCATGTAGAACTGAATGGGAGGAGGCCTTAACAACTCTTTTGAGGTTTTGAATTTCTCTCTCTGATGCAACACACAGGTTTGTTTATTTGCTAATGGGAGTTGAATCCAAAATTGAGTTTTTAACACCTTTATAGCAGAAACAGAATGATATCTAACAACCTGTCCTCCAGCATAGCCGTGCATGTAGCTTAAAATAACTTGCTGGCTAGATTCTAGTGTAGCTCAGTTGTCTGGCATCTGAGGCAAAGTGGGTTAGGGGTATGTGACGCCTAAAAGAATACAGGGAAGCCCACTTGGGTTTTTCCCAAGTGTAGGGCTGCTTCATGCAAATTCCTGGCATATATAGAGTTAACTGAGGTTTCCTTCGGAGCTTGTTGGAGTTATTAGGGAATGGGAAACCATCCTTCCTTTGAAAGTGGAGGTAATTATGAATAACAGTGATAACAGTGGCAGCCAGTAGCTGTTGGGCACTCCCCATGTGCCAGGCTAAGTGCTTTACTTACACTACCTCGTTAGATCTTACAACTTAGGAGGTGGTTACTATCATTCCAGTTTACCAATGACAAAACAGAGGCTGGGGAGCAGTCACTTGCTCTTTGGTTTTTCCAACATCCCTTTACCTTTCCTGATTTCCATTTGAGAAATCACTTCTGCCTTTGGATATAGTCTGCTGGGACCAGAAGGAGTGGCCCCATTCCCCTCAGCTGTGGCCCTGTGAGCCAGGTCAGTCACATGCCTCCCTCTGGACTCTGGGTGTGGGAGGGTCATGGAGAGTCTGCTGTGAGATGTGTCATGGCCAGACCATCTGTGCATACAGCTTTGTTGTGGTGTAGCTTTCCATCCTACGGAGCTGTGCCCGGGTTTGCCTCTCCAGCCTCCTCTTAGTTCCTTGAACTGATTTTTTTTCTAATACATTTTCTTTGGCTTCATTTACCAAATTGCTTTCTGTTGCTTCCACCCAAAGAACCCTGGCTATCCAGGCTTAGAGAGGGTGAAGTAGTTTTCCTATGGTCACACAGAGAGCAAGCGGCAGAACTGGGGTACAGTCAGGTCATTCGGCCTCTGTTGCCAAGCCCTTGACCAGAGACCCCCTCTGTGTGCTGAACAGCACTGGGCTGGAAGTCCGAGGCTCGGAGGATGGATGTAGTTCCTGTGGTACCTGCCTCTGGGGCCTTGGGCCACTGCCTCTTTGAGCTGGACAGGGTAGACAGGATGAAATCTATACATAACTGACACTCAGTTTGAGAGGATTTTCTTGTCCGTGAGACTTTTGGACACATTTTGCCCCGGTTTTCTAAAGGCTTTTACTTTGAGGTTTGAGGAACGGTCTGAAGCAGTGGTTTTCAAAGTGTGACTCCAGGAGATGTATCAGTGTCACCTAGGAACTTGTTAGCAGAACTTGGGTGGGGCCCAGACCCATGCAATTGGAAACTCTGGGGGTGGAGTCCAGAAAACTGGTTTTAACCCTTCAGGTGATTATGATGCACACTAACGTTTTAAGCTCCAGACATTTTCGTTTTATTAAAAACAATTTATTATGTACAAGGTGCTGCCTAGAAGCAGGGAGCAGGCAAATGTTAATTAGCCACAGCCCCTGACCTCAAAGAATGTTCACTTCAGTTTGGGATATATATGTTTATAGTACTCCTCCTTCTCCCTACAATTGTGTTTTTTATATCTATCTATCTATCTATCTATATCCCTATATATTGATCCATCTTTTCTCTACTTATATAAACAAGATATTAAAGTGCTATAGGAGCTCAGGAGGAGTGAGGGAGATGCTTTTCCAGAGAAGTGAGTGTTTGAGACATGTCTTGAAGGGCACATAGGATTGAGATAAAGAAAGGGATGAAGGGGCCGAGTGCGATGGCTCATGCCTGTAATCCTAGCACTTTGAGATGCTGAGGCGGGTAGATCACCTGGGGTCAGGAGTTCGAGACCAGCCTGGCCACGTGGTAAAACCAAGTCTCTACTAAAAATACAAAAATTAGCTGGGCATGATGGTGGGCACCTGTAATTTCAGCTACTCGGAGGCTGAGGCAGAAGAATCACTTGAACCGGGGAGGTGGAGGTTGTAGTCAGCCGAGATGGTGCTACTGCACTCCCTGGACGACAAGAGCGAGACACCATCTCAAACAAAACAAAACAAAACAAAAAAGGGATGAAGGGAAAGGTAGGAAGGACATACTAGGCAGAGGTGGTAGGTTAGGTAGGATGAAATAAGGCATGACATTTTAAGACTTGGTGGACTATCCAGTTTGATGAAGAGAAGGACTGTGTAATGGGAAAAGTAAGAGCATACAGGAATGGAGAGGTAGATTAGGGCCCAAGTAGTATAAGTCCTAAATCCCATAGTAAGTCCAAAGACTATTCTGTAAACAGTGAACAAGGAGGTGACACGGTAAGAGCTATCTTAGTGGAAAGTGTTCTGGTGGTGACAGAGAAGGGCAGAGGCTGGGAGTACAGGCACAAAGTGATGAGACCTGAACTGGGATGGTCACAGTGAGAGGAGAAAAAAGACAGATAATATCAAAATACTGGAAAGTTAGAATGATAGTCCCTAGGAACTAGGGATTGGGAGTAGGGTTGAGGGAGAAGGCAAAGATGATTACACAAGGGATAATTAATGGTGTTGGTACAATCAGGCAAAAAATAAATTCCACATGGATCAAAACTTTAAAACAAATAGAAATACAAAAAAATACAATACACTTTTAATAATAAGAGGAAAAATCCTTTCTAGATAGGACAAAAAATCCAGACGCTATAAAAGAAAAGATTGGTTTATTTGATTACATATCATTTTTGCGGGGTCAATTTTTAAAAACTATGTCAAAAGGCAATCAACACATTTAGGAAAATAATTGCAATTCGTATCACAAAGACCTACTTTTATCAATATGTAAAGAACTCCAACAAATTAGTACGAGAAAGGCCAGTTACTGTAAAGGCAAAGAGTTTGAACACTTAATTCACAAAATGGCATACAGATGACTGTTAAACATTTGAAAACTTTAACCTCACTTATAAAAGGAGAAAATGCAAACGAAAACTTCATTGAGATGCTATTTTTCACCTATCGGGTTGGCAAACATCACAAAATGTGATAACAGTGTTGGCAAAGGTTTGAAGAAACAGGTATTCATACATTGTGGATGGAAATGTAAATTGGTCCAAACTGTAGCAAGCGATTGGCAGCATCTGTCAAAATTGCAAATGCGTGCACTCTCTGAATCAGCAATAACAGTCCTAAGAACTTTATTCTACAGATACGCAAAATTCACAAAATGATATATATGCAAAATTGTTTCTTGGAGTATTTGAATAAATACCAGATTGCAAGTAACTTAATTTTCATCAATAAGTACTAATTAAAAATAATAGAGCCGTTAAAAATGAGGCAGCTCTACATTTTCTGACATGGAATGATATGTGAGATTTATTGTGAAGTTAAGAAAAAAGTGAAGTATAGAATATCCATATATAATATATATTTTATATGAATATATGCATATACACATGGACATATATTCATGCATATATGCACACATGGATAAAATTGGTGGGCTGAGGCTGGTGCTGTGGCTCACACCTGTAATCCTAGCACTTTGGGAGGCCAAGGTGGGCGAATCACCTGAGGTCAGGAGTTCGAGACTAGCTGGCCAACATGGTGAAACCCTGTCTGTACTAAAAATACAAAAATTAGCTGGGCGTGGTGGTGTGTGCCTGTAATCCCGGCTACGCAGGAGGTGGAGGCAGGAGAATCACCGGAACCCGGGAGGCAGTGGCTGCAGTGAGCCAAGATCTCGCCACTGCACTCCAGTCTTGGGTGACAGAGGGAGACTCCGACTCAAAAAAAAACAAAAAAACTGGTGTGCTGAAGCCAGTTTACACCGGCATGTGGGAACCAACTGTGCGTGACTTCCCAAGCCCTTGGCTGATTACTTCATGTTGGTAGTTTGAAGCCAGCCACAGTGGGAGTTTTTACACCATGGAAATCAGGAAACATAACACATGAGGATATTTTTGTTTTTGTATTTCCAGAGAGCTGGTTGATAAACCTTTAATTGTACTCACTGTATATATAAAAATATAAAATATCTTTTTAAGGTTATACAAGAGGTTGCTATAACATCAGACTCTCCTAGGAAGGGGTAACGGAAGGCAGGATAGGTGTGAAGTTGAAATTATACCTTTTGAATATTGTTCCAAGTAAATGTGTTACTCCAAGTAAATATATAAAGCAAACCAAAAAGTAACTGCAGAGTTTCAGGCCTATGTGACTGTGTTATTTATGGTGCCATTGACTACTGCTGGGGAAAATAGGAAGATGAGTAGATCTTAGAGGAAGAGAGTGCTTTTGGTTTTGCATATGCTGAGCTTGAAGTGTATGGGTGGTATCAGCACAGACATGTCCAGCAACAGCGCAAGAGAGAGGGCAGAGCTGTTGATCAGTTCTGGGAGTCAGCAGTTTAGTTAAAATTGTGACAGTTAAGGGGGCCTTTACCTGTAGAACCTTTGAGGCAGGTCCCAGGAGAGAAAGGGGGAAGCATGTAGTACCTTGGGGAAGGTAAGCCAAGAGGTAGGTAGGGGAAGGGTAACTAGTCACAAAGATTGGAGGACCATAAAATAATAATAATGGTAGTTTCTTAATGAAGTATTTGCTGGAAGTGAGACACTATTCTCCGTACTTTTTGAAAGAACATCACCTGATTTAATTCTCACAATCGTTCTCTGGGGTGGGTACTTTTTCCATGATAACCGTTGAGTTGGGGAGGGTAATTTCAAAGAATAAACCAGGAGAGATCTCATGGGAAGGGTGTTAATAGAGCAGGACCTTGAAGTGTCCTGGTACAATTTCAAAAGGTAGAGAAATGGGAGAGAAGGACATTTCAGGTAGAGGGGAGTGATGAGCAAAGGTGGAAACAGTGTTATCCCTTGCAGCTGTAGGGTAAGAATTCATGGGAACCCGAGGGTGGTGCCTGGCTACTTCATCCTCCGGCCATTGGAGAGCTACAGAATGTTTTGAGCAAGGGAATATGTGTTAATCAGTTCAACTGGTAGTCAGATACAAAAATTAAATGTTGTATGATTGGAAGATTTGTGTGTGTACATTGTGGGAAGGAGGGATGTTAGGAAACAGGAAAAATTGTCATAAAAATTTGAGATAATGTAGATGACTTGTGAATACAGATTTAGAGTGTCTGCAAACAGGCATTGTGATGGCTCATGCAAATTCAGTCTCTTAAGCTGAATTTGCCTGTGTGGCAGTGTATTGCTTATCTTATGTATTAGTCACTTAGGGGATGTTTTTCATATATTTTCCAGAAGACTGTGAATGGGGAATAAGCAAAGTGGCGGTAAATAAAAAAATGATTATTTGTTGACATAAATTTGTATGTACGTGATTTATATATGAGTTTTGCCTGGGAAGTAATGATCAGCTTCATGAGGCACACACAAGCCCAGCCTCTTTAGAGAGGCGTTGTGTTTGTACTAGCAGTTCTTTTGCCTTATAAACATACATATACACAAACATAGTGTAAAACTCCACCCTAATTAGGTTTTCAGCTCAGTCTTTCTCTGGGCCAGTGTCTTCTTTAAGTTTGTTTTGTGTGTGTGTCATTAAGGAATGATACCAATAATAGGGTGTCAAAAAGGAAAGGCTTTGGCCTAAACATGGCTCAGAAAAAGGACTGCCTGGCCTTCTTCATGCACACCTGCCAATGCATCATACTTCTGACTTGTAATTCCTGTTTTTCTAGTCTTTGATTCCGTGGGGCAAAATAACATTCCAGCTTGTTTGTTACTTTGAGTTCTGCATCATTTGTTCCTTGATTAAGGGCCTGGAAGCCCCACTTGTTTATGGCATCCAGAGGTCTTATTTTCCTGGGTGCGTGTAGCTAGGTGTAGATAGATCTTTATATTAGATGACTGCCTTTTCTGACCCACAGATAAGACACCTTTGTCTGACAGATGCTAGGGGTCAGAAGGACAGGATGTGGGAGTTTGGTTTCTTTTGTAAAATGTGCAGTGTGTGGTCTCTGCAGGTGCTGGATTTCTCTTTGTGGCTAAGAACTTACCAGTCTGGGGAAAATACCCATGTAGGAAGTGAGATCTGTGGGTCTTGCTGTAGCTAGTTAACTCAGGCTGAGGTTTAGCAAGTCATGGACCTTCCACATCCTTTTAACAGTACTGTTTCTCCTCCTCTCTCTCTTAGAGGACTTGTGTGAGACTTAGCCAGGTGCCAGTGGATGTGAAGGGGGTTTGGAGGAAACAAGGGCAAGACAACATTCTGGCTGGGCAGGGAGCCAGCTGGAGGGGTGGGGCCACGTGAATGGGACACACCCTTGAGGGAAGTGGTTCTAAACCTCAGCAGTGTCAGAGTGTCCTGGAGGGACTGGTAAAACACTGAGTTGAGTCCGTCACAGTGGCTAATGCCTATAATCCCAACACTTTGGGAGGCTGAGGTGGGAGGATTGCTTGAGGTTAGGAGTTCAAAACCAGCCTGTTTAGAATAATGAGACTCAGTCTCTACAAAAACAAACAAATTAATTATTTAATAAAACAGATTGCTGGGCCCCACCCCCACAGTTTCTGATTTAGTGAGTTTCTGAGTTAACGGGACCTGAGATTCTACAATTCTAATAAGTTATTAGGAGATACTGACTCTGGTTCACGGACCCCTTAGCAAATCCAAGCATTGGTTCAGCAGGCAAAAGACCAAGTCTTGACCAGCCTGGAGTCCATTCTGATTCCGAGAAGAACCAGAGAATTCTGGTTATCATTAGATTGTCATAACCCCCTTATTTTATATAACACTTCCACATTTGTAAATCACTTTAATATATGTTGCTTCTCACAACAAAATAACCCTGTGAGGTAGGCAGAGGAGTTATTAACCTTGTTGGATGACTAAGGAAAATAAGATTGAAGACAGATGACTGACTTACCCTAGGGGCAAAAATAGTTGAGCTCATACTTATATCTACATTTTCTTACTGTAGATTTATTGCTCCTTCTACATTGTCTTTTTTCCTTGGAAAATACTACATTTTATTCAAATGATTTTGAGACAAAACAAAATTAGGGAGATGTAGAATCCTTTCCCTCATGCATTCACAGTAAATATTTTTTGAAGACATAATACAGAGCACATACTTATTGTTGAATAAATGAATGAATGGTTTCCATAACTTCCCTAACTCTACTTCTGAACTCATGCACTTTAGTGACCCAGTAGTATCAATTACAAATAATAAGAAAAGCACAATAATTAATTAATACAACATGCCTATTAAAAATACTTCCCAAAACATTGCCTTTAAAGCTAGTAAAAAGCTTCGAGATCATCTGCTTAGGTATTGCTCAATGTTTGTCCAACTTTACTTATTTTAATCACAGCTCCCAACACAAAACAACTTTTAAGTTTAGAATAGTTTTAGAGGTAGAGAAAAGATGTGAAGATAGTACAAAGAATTCCCATATGCCCCAAGTGGTTTTCCCATTGTCGATATCTTACCTTAGTATACTTTTGTCACAATTAATAGACCAGGACTGTTGCAGTATTAATAACTAAAATCTATACTTTATTCAGATTTCCTTAGCTTTTCCTTAGTGTCCTTTTGCCGTTCCAGGACTCCATGTGGGGTTCTACATTATCTTAGTTGCCATGTCTCCTTAGATTCCTCTTGGCTCTATAGTTTCTCAGGCTTTCCTTGTGTTTGATGACCTCGAGAGCTTTGAGGAGTAGTGGTAAAGTATTTTGTAGAGTATGTCTCCACTGGGATTTGTCTGATGATTTTCTTGTATTGGACTGGGGTTATGGGTTTTGGGGAAGAAGATTACAGAGGTAAAATGCCATTCTCATTACATCATATCAAGAGTATATGTTATCAGCATGATTTATAGTTTTGGTCATGTTGACCTTGCTCATCTGATTGAGGTAGTGTTTGTCAGGCTTCTCCACCATATGGTTATTTTTTCTTCCCCTTTCCATACTATACTCTTTGGAAGTAAGTTATTATGCACAGCTCATACTTAAGGAGTGGGGAGTTATACTGTACTTCTTTGAGGGCAGTGTAGCTACATAAATTATTTGACATTCTTCTGTGAGTTGGATTTGTTTCTTCTTCTCCATTTGTTTATTCAATCAGTTTTTTTAATCAGTGTGGATCCATTGATATTATATACTTTGGATTATAATTTAGTAGTACTTTATTTTATTGCTGAAGTTCGTCCAGCTTTAGCTATTAGGAGTGCTTTTGGTTGGCTCCTGTATCCCTTTGATTTAAGTCCATCATTGTGGATTTTTTTTAGCATGTCCTTACTTTTTGGCACTACAAGGTACTCAGGCTAATTTTATATAGTCCTTGTCCCTCCTCTAGAATCATTTTTTGTATGGGTGATGTTGGTCTTCATCCACTAAATTGATTTCATCACCCACTACATGGTTTACTACCCACGGTGAAAAACACTGATCTGTTTCCACTCCTCACATGTTAAAGATAAGAAAATAGACACCTCAAAAGGTGAAATGGTTTATCTAAGGTTACGCCTCTTTGGTAGCAAATCCCAGGCTAGGACCAGGTCCTCTGAACTTGCAGTCCTGCCCCTTTTTTACCACTCCATGCTATGTTGGCAGATTCCACCACTCAGAGTCTGGTTCAGTGTACTCCCATCTCACCCAGGTCCTTGTGCATAGGCAGTCTGATGTGCACTCAGACGGATGTGCTGCTGTCTGCCCTGGGCAGATATCAACAAAAAAGGGAAAGTGGGCTGGCCAGATTCTTGGTGGAGGCTGCCATGGTGAGTCTGTGTTGCCTGGTTGGAATGGAGTTTTGTCATGGTGAACCAATTACAGACCCACAGAGTGGCACTGCTGACATCAGCATTTTGCAGCTGTGATTTGACCACATGACTGGCCTCTGTGTTCTGGGGAAGTTGGCAGAAGAGTGGCTTTTAGAATCCAACACCCCTTTCCTTTCCATGGGGGAGGATGAATTCAAGAAAGAAGTGAATTCAAGCAGCAGACCCCTCAGATATCACTTTATCCTGTGAGCTCCTGACATCCACAAAAATAGAACTGAGCAGACAGGTTTTTACTGCTCTAAAAGCCCAAACAACCTGGTATTAGGATCGGATGTGAAAAATCAGTTATGCCAAGAAGCTTATTTTCCTTTGTAAGCGGAAATAATTCAGTCATCAAAAAGTTCTGAAGATGCAGGGAATAATAAGGGACAACCTTATTTCATATTCATTTCTCAGAATGTTACATTTCAAAAATATTTAAAAACTTTTTATTATAATTGAGGGTGGGCACTCTGGCTGAAGAATTATTCCTATAAAGGGTTTTAAAAGAATTCAACAATGGTGCTATATTAGGGCATTTGTTTGCAAGTGACAGAAACTCATCCAGCATAAGGACAGTGTAAAAGAAAATTTACTGGCTTATGTTGCTAAAACATCCAAAAGTAGTGCTAGCTTCAGGCACGGCTGGACCTAGGGGCTCAAGTCATGCCATTAAAGCCCTGTTTCTTGCCATGTCTTAGCCTGTTTTCACATGACTTCGTTCTCAAGCAGGCTTTCTCTGTGTGTGTCTTAGCTACAGGCTTGTCTCCTATATGCCCAGCAAATCTTAGTTCTACAGATGCTTCTTCGCTCTGGTTGTTCCCACCTGGGTCATGTGCCTAATCCTAAACCAGCTACTGGGGCCAGAGTTGTCAGGGCTGTTACTGGCGAGGCATGGGCCAAGTGTCTCCTCTGCTCTCCTCCTCTCTCCTCCTCTCTCCTCCTCTCTCTCCTCTCCTCTCTCCTCTCTCCTCTCTCCTCTCTCCTCTCTCCTCTCTCCTCTCTCCTCTCTCCTCTCCCCTCTCCCCTCCCCTCCCCTCCCCCTCCCCTCTCCTCTCCTCTCCTTTCTTTTTCTTTTTCTTTCTTTTCTGTCTCTCTTATCTTTCTTGTCTTTCTTTCTTTCTTTATTTCTGATAGAGTTTCACTCTTGTCGCCCAGGCTGGAGTGTAATGGCGTGATCTTGGCTCACTGCAACCTCCGCCTCCCAGGTTCAAGTGATTCTCCTGCCTCAGCCTCCCGAGTAGCTGGGATTACAGGCATGCCCCACCATGCCTGGCTAATTTTTGTATTAGTAGAGATGGTGTTTCACCATGTTGGCCAGGCTGGTCTTGAACTCCTGACCTCAAGTGGTCCACCCGCCTCAGCCTCCCAAAGTGCTGGAATTACAGGTGTGAGCCACCAGATGTCTCTTTATTAAACAACAGGAAGGTTGATGTGCTGGTACCAAAATGGGGAGTTGGTTGGGCAGACAAAAATAATGTATATCTGTCCTTTATGATGTTGTGAACACTGAGGATAAATGCTTGATGAATGAGTAAATGGCCAGCTCGATGCTATCCATGCATTTGTTTATTTAGTCCTTTACCAAGTTATACTCATTTATTGTATGGACTTTTGAGCCCTTCTAGAGAGATCTCCTTGTTTAATGCGCTATGCTAACTGCCAGTCCTTGGTGCGCCCTGTCTTAGTGTGTTCAGACTGCTATAATAAAATGCCAGAAATGGAGAAGTTTATGAACAGTAGAAATTTGTATCATTCAGTTCTGGAGGCTGGGAAATCCAATATCAAGGCACCAGCAGATTTGGTGTCTGGTGAGGGCCTGCATTCTCATAGAGGGCACCTTCTAGCTGTGTCCTCTAAATGGTGGATGGGGCACAGCAGCTCTCTGGGAGCTTTTTTGTGGGAGCGCTAATGCCATACAGGAGGGCTCCATTCTTAAATCACCTCTCAAAGGCCCCACCTCTGAATACCATCACCTTGAGGGTGAGAATCTCAACATATGGTTTTTGTGGGGTACGTAAACATTCAGACCATAGCAGGACCTCAGCAGATGCTTCTTCTTGTTAATTTCAAGGTTAATTTCAACTAGACTTGGCTAGATCATGGTGAGCCTCTCTCCCCTGATCCTAGTCAGATATTGGTCTAATACTAACCAGGTCGGTATTAGACAGTTTATGATTGGTTTTGGCTGAATGGTCAGCCAAAAGACCATCTTTATTAAAGACGTAGATGTCCTTAATAAATCTGCTTTGCTGTTGAGGGGAAAGAAGGTATCTTCCTTTTTCCCTTCGTGCCATTCTTAGCTCACATTATCAGTGGTTAATTCTAATCCTTCCTTTTGTAAGGGGGAGAAGAATTTTTTTTTTAAAAATCATTACATGAACAAAGAATTGTTCCAGGTTTAAAAAAATTATTTCGAAGTTTAATTATTCAGATCCCTTGCTGGTTTTCCTTGTTGCTACCTGCCTTTTGCAAATTTCGCTGCTTATTAGAACCACTTCCCGAAGGTGGGTAAGGTAAGATCGAGGGGTGTAATTAAAACCTTGATGGCATCCTATCTTTTTTCTTATTTCTTTTTGGAGGGACTGTGTACTTGGTGATACTTCTGTGCAAAACCAGGTTTGTGCATTGACCAAGATGAACTGTGATGGATTATCTGTGAAATTCAGCTAATTATCTTTTTGTGTTTCCTTTTACAACAGGAAGTTTAAAGTTGGCTGTGAAGTCACCCCTGGTGACCGGTGGTCACCTAGAGTTCACATCTTTTTCTTTTTCTTTCCTTTTGAGTTTTGTTGGGATCAAATTAAAAATGAATTAATGCCAGGTTCAGAAGAGGCTAAGTGTTTGGGCCTGTTCATCTGTCTCAGAGTGCCTGTTCTATATTTCACAGCCCAATAGGAAAGATTTTTAAAAATCTGCCTCCATTAGCACAGATAATTGAGTTTACGATATATTGATTTTGTGTTGTCCAGCTTCTGCATTTATTTCTGCTCTGCTTCACTAGCTTAGCACCATCAATTTATTTTCCTATTTTTAATCTCCAAAGGATTTGTATGTGGGTTGTGGTCAGGATTCATAAAAACCATTTTGATTAGGTTTCTCATTCATTTATATACCACACAATCGGTGCATGCCTTTGTATTATGAGAATATTTTTAGAAGACTAATGAGGTGGAAGGATCTGTGTTTCATTTCTCTTAGTTTCCCACTATTCAGACACCTGCAGTTGCCATTGATTACTCCTCCTGTGGTACTCTCACACTCTCTTTGTCTGTTGTGCCGTGTTTTAAAATAATATTGGGAGGGAAGCTGGGTGCTGAGGCATATATCTGCATTGGAATAAATAATCTTTTTTTTCTTAGTAGTTCAACAGAAGGTTCATTTAAGAGTAGTAGCTATTTTGGTACCATTTAAGGAAATTCTTTTCTTTTATCTTTCTCTGCAATCTTTGCCTACTCTCAGTAGCTGATCTCCGTTGGTCACCTCACTTTATTCTTAATCAAAAAATTTGAATACCATTTGTGACTCATGCATTGTTTCGGAAATAGAACATTCTTTTTTGTCCAAGTTCTCTTTTCAGTGGTAGGCTCTTTGGTCAAACCAGTGCAGGTCAGCTGTGTTTTACAAGTGGCCGATAAGCACGTCAGCATTTAGAAAAACATTTATTCATGAAAGGTATTTTAAAAGGAATATATTTTCTTTTGGAAGTTTCACCTATTGATTTATTTTAGGAACATTTTTATTAAAGTATAATATGCCCGCAGAAAAGTATACAAAGCATCAACATATAATCTAATGAGCTTTCATAAGATAAATAACCTGTGTAACCAGCATCCAGAACAAGAAACAGATTATTACCAGCTCTTCCGAAGTCCCTTTAATATAGCCCCTAGTCCCTATCCCTACCTGCAATGGGTAATTTCCATCCTGATTTGTAACACCATCAGATCAGCTTTGCTTGTTTTTGTAACTTATGTAAATTGACTCATGTCAACACTTTAGGTCTGTGAGAGTCACTCATATTTTGTTGTGTGGTTTTTAGTTTGTTTATTCCCATTGCTGTTAGAATCGCATTGTGTTAATATGCCAAAATTTATTTATCCATTCTACTATTGATAAATATTTGTTTTTTTTCTGTTTGGGGTTTTTATGATTAGTGCTGCTGTGAATATTCTCGTACATAACTTTTGGTGAACAAATGTGTGCGTTTTTATTGAGTATATACCAAGGAGTAGAATTGCTGGGTCACAGAGTTAATATATGTTTAGCTTCAGTTGATTCCCCCAAACAGTTTTCCAAAATGGTTGTGCCCATTTACGTTTCTTCCAGCAGTTTATGATAGTTCTAGTTGCTCTACATCTGTACTTGTTTTCTTTTTTGTTTTAGCCATTCTAGTGAATGTTTAAAAATTACAATTCATGGCTTATAGAAAAGAAGTCTGT
Organism: Pongo abelii; assembly: GCF_028885655.2. NCBI lineage: Eukaryota > Metazoa > Chordata > Mammalia > Primates > Hominidae > Pongo > Pongo abelii. The sequence goes on from NC_071991.2 coordinate 60,238,620, forward strand.
AATCCCCTTAATACTTTGATCTTAGTTAGGTCCTTTAGTCATTCAAGTCACGGCCAGAATTTCAGTGTTAAAACAAACATTAAACAAAAAACTTAGAGAAAAGATGATCAGCATTTCAGTGGTGATATGGATGTCTAGGCCAAAGAACAAGTCTGCAGATCTTCACTTTATTTTATTATCCCCATCACTAGATTTACAATATTGGTTTGGAAGTTGAAAACCACATATGCAGTTAGAAATGCACAGTCTTTTTAATTCAGTCTTCCATGGCACATTAATTGAGTGAATGTGCTGAATATCACAGGGAATGCTAAGATGAAGAATATAATCTGGACCTTCAAGAAGTTCATATGTGTACATAGCAGAGTGAAGTGTTCACTCTGCATATGAAGTGTTCATATGTGTACTATTATGAAGTGTTAAAAATGCTCCCTGGGAACTCTGAGGAAGGAGTGATTAAGTCCTGTGAGAGGAATACAGGAACACTTCATAAACATTGAAATGCCTTTGAACTTGACTGTCAAGAAATTTTGTAAGTAAAGTTGGAAGTAATGGGCATTTCCCAAAATGTAGCCCATTTGGAGAATAGCAAATAGCTCAGAGTAGTTGGATCATAGAATGTGCAGAGTAATACAAAGGAAGAAAGTTAAAGGGTGTGAAATAAATTTTCTTAATATTCAAAGAGAGACTATCAATCAAAAAAAGCCAAAAAACCTCATTAGAAAAAGCAATTACAACACATGGAGATAGCATTTTTTACTGTCCTATTGACTGAGATTTAACAACAGTGTTTAATAAGAGATTTATATTGATCAGCATGTGGAGAAATGGTCTTCATTTATGGCTGGCAGGAGAGTAAATTGCTCTAAACCTCTATGGAGGACAATCTGGCAATCTTTTTGAAAATTGAAAACATGCATACTTTTTGACCCAACAATTCTCCTTTTAGAAGTGTACCTTACAAATATGCTTATATGTGAGCAAAAGATTATGACAGTAAAAGACTGGAAATAACCTAAATGTGGGAGAATGTTAAGTAAATAATGGCTTATATAGAGAATGGGGGAGCTTCCTCCTTATTGATATGGAACAGTCTCTAAAATTTATTGTTAAATGGAAAAAAGAATGTGTAAAACAGTGTATGATGGCATTTATGCAAAAATTGGGAAATGAACATGTTTCTGATAAAACAAGTATGGAATTGATTATATTAATTGCTTCCTGAGAGAACAAGATCATGGAGGACTTTGAATTCTAGTCTATTTTTTAGGTTTTACTGAATTCATCTAACTGCCCTCCCTCCTTTTTGGTTACTGTTCTCACAGTAACCAAGTGAGGAAGCAGTTTTTATTTGTGTTTTACAGATGAGAAAGTTGAGACTCAGGAATTTAAGCAAAATAATTCAGTGGTTGATATTAGAGAACATGAAGTATATTATTTAAGAAATAACTTACATTTACTATATTTTGTTACTAAAAGGACAAAAAGCAAAACAAGTTGAAGCTTAGTGATTTGAGACATGTTTGTTATCAATTTTATCTGGATCCTTACCTGAGTACCCTGTTACTACCATGATCAAATTTCAGCTGTTCAACTTAGATTAAAGCTTGGTTTCATACTCTCTATCCCTAGGTGGAAACGTTGGAATTCATTAGGAAAGAAGTAATTGAGGGCTTGATAAGTTTTTGCTTAATGCAACCTGAAGATTTATTTGTTTGGGGCATTCGGAACTGTAATCCTGTTTTTTGTTTTTTGCTTTTTTAATTGACCGGAAGGCAGGCATTGGATTTGATGGTAAGTTTTTTTTTTTTTTTTTTTTTTTTTTCTGTTCTGCCATGTCTCAGCAAAGCGTGGATTAATGGGACTTTAATAGTATTGGCCCCCTTCTTTTAGACTATTAAATTCCTCTCTTATTGGAAGCAATGGGCCTATTCAAGTACAGAGACTGAAACTTTCTAGAGTGGCTTAAACAGCAGTTCTACCTACTTAGTCTTATACCTGCACAGCACCAGGCAAGGCAGATAACATGACTTATTCTAGTTATACTGATGAGCAGACAGAACTCATGGTTGTAAAGGGATGTGCCCAAAATCTTACCACTTTAATTGATGGAACAGACAATGAGTAAAAAAACTAGAAATTCAGTAGAACAAAGAGAACACATTTTAAAAAGGAATTTCAACAGACTAAAAGAACTCCATGAGAAGAAATTAATAATGGTTGAAGGGTGAAAGTTAAAAAAGGATAAAACCTGAATTTTCTTATAAAGAAACAAAACAGTATATCTCCACTGAAAAATAAAATTTTATTAAGGTAACGCAAGTATCTAAAAGACAGATGGGAAAAACCACGAGATGTAGAAAAAGGTCTGTTTTACAAGGAAGAATACAAAGAATCCAGAAGTTTTAGGTCTAACAATGAGACTATATAAACAGAAAATCTTCCTTGATAAATGTATATATGCCTCATGTGTGTAAGACAAAGGAAGATGGCCATTTGATAGTGAAGATATGAAAATGGTAATTCTACTGCTTTACTCTTCCAGTGTTTTACTCTTCAGTTCTTCGTAACAACAAATACATGGAATGGGCAGGTGGGACATAAAGCCAGAGTAGAGAAAACTAATGCAGGATTGGTTTTTAAAAATTAGCTGTATTCTTTTCTGAGTGCCCTTATCTCTTAATGAATAAAACAGTTCTATCCACTGGCATCCTTTGCGCATGTGGAAATAGAACAGGGAAGGGTTGGTTAACTGGGAGCCAGTTGGCACCTTTGAGGCTGAGTCAGGGGCAGGCTTTGCCCTGGGGCAGGCTTTGCAGTATTTCAGTCACAGAGCAGTTTTATTGAAGCTTTCATGGCTAAGTGGGTTTATGCATGATGGGAAGCAGCACTGAGTTCACATCCAGATGTTGACTGTGGGTCACTTTCATCCCAGGAGGAGTCAGTGAGTATTTTCCATGGAGACTGATCCAGGGCCTGATGGAAATGGGCATTTTCATTAGTGATCTAGAATATAAAGTGGAAATTATACTCTTAGGGCTTGCATAATCTCATGGCTACAAATGCAGGGTTTTCTCAGCAGGACCAAGAACTAGTTTGAGTGAAAAAGATCTGAAAGACCAGTGACTAAACTTCACAGCAGTGGCTGTGCTGAAGAAGCTCAATGATTGTATGTTTTTAATCATTCTGTAGATATTTATTGAATGCCTACTAATGCGTCAAGCCCCCTTGTGGGTCCAGGGGATACAACAACAAACAAAGTCCCTGCCCTCATGGAGTTTGCATTATAAGCAAATAAATATATATATCAGGTGATATAGTAAGTGCTGTGGAGAACATTAAAGCAGGGATAAGTAGGTTAGAGTGTATAGGGGACAGGGGTGCTGCTGTTTGATTTTACATAGAAATGTCCAAAGGCCTCTCTGATAAGGTGACATTTGAGCAGAAACCTGAAAAAAGAGGGGAAGCACAGATTGCACAAACATCTACTTAGAGAAAACAGGAAGTGCAAAGGCCCTGAGGCCACCCCAGTAGCCTCTCCTCTACAGAACAACCAGGGAGAATCACTAGAATGGAAGCTCTGTGAGAGCAGGAACAACATGTATCTTGTCTACCACTGTATTCCCAGCACTGGAAAAATTCCCAGCACATTGTAAGTGCTCAGTATATTTTTGTTGTTGGAATAGATTAATTGCTAAATGACATGGTAGCCCCCAAACTCATTATGGGAAAAGTTTGCTTTCTTCCTTATTGGTGGGGAATTAACTGGTAAATTAACCTGCTACTGGCTTTCAGCAAATTCATGAATGATTGAACTATAACAGTTTATTAATTCAAAAATAATTTTTTGGAAGTCTGTTATGTGCCAGACACTGTTCAAATGTTGGTAATATGTATAGTAGTGAACGAAAGAAAATCCCTGCTTTCATGAAACTTGAGATAAGGCTAACTCCCTGGCAGAGTTGACAAATGGTCAGATACTGAGAATCAAGAAGTAACCAAGGCACATTATGGATCTTTGAGGCTGTGATTATGGAGGGCATGATCACATTTCCCTTGCCTGCCCTTTTGCCTCACCCTTTAATCCATCCTTAGATCCATTCCTTTAGTACTGTCTGCATGAACCCTTGGCCAGAAGGACCACTTATCAGACCCCATGGGATACTTTTTATGCTCTTTCCAAAAAACCTTTTCAAAGTGTCTTCCACCTTCATAATTTCTAGGTAATGTGGTTTGGTCATCGTATTCCTGCTAAAAATTTCCAGGTTTGAAATTAAAGAGAAGGTCAATGCAAAACGACTTTTTGTTTGTTTTTTAGGGTCCACATCTTTAATTCTTTTCAACGTACTGTTGGAAGAACCTAAGCTTATTTGTATGAGATGGGGTCAGGAGGATTGCAGACTTGCCTTTTTACATCTTGGCCCCCTCTGTCCCCACACCTTTTTTTTTTTTTCTGATTTGTGTGAGAATTGACTAGGCAGCACTGAGTAACATGGTTGGGATAGAGAGAGTGCTGTTTGTCTAAACACTTTGTTTGCAGCAGAAATGCCAAGGTTAACTGGGTCTCTTGTGGATATGATTATATGAATTCAAGCAGTGTAGATGATTCTTGGCATAAGAGTAGCTGTAACAACATTCATAATTATATAGAACTTTTAAAGCTATTTTGGTCTGATGCCTTACCTTGGGTCTGAAATATTTTGACATCCTTATGGAGAAAGGATTAAAAAGTAAGTCTCTCTTGGTGCAGAGAATAAATAACTTCACGTCTAAAAATATCTTAATATGCAAAAAAAAAAAAAAATTAATCCATAGTGTTTGGACAGACTTTTCAGCACAGCCAGATGATTCCTGGTGCTCAGGAGAGTATTTTGGCTTGAGTGATTCTGTGTTTGGACATTATCGCTACTTTGTTTGCCTAGGTGAAAAGGATAGTTTTGGGAGAAAGTAGAAGAGTGGAATACCATGGAAGAGGAAGGAAGGTCTTGGATGAAGAGCTTCACAGGGCCTGTTTGGAGCTGCCACTTCCAGTGTACTCAGACCCCTTTCTCTGAGTTTGTTCTAAGGTTCATCTGGTGACTGAGGAAGTGTTCCAGACTGTTGATCATCATTGTGATGATTACCATAAGGATTATTTTCTTCATGAGCTGTTTTGTCTCACATTTTGTAGCAAAAGCTATTCCTGGGATACATGCTGCCTCCTTCTAGTTCATGCCGTTGAACATTTAATGGAGAGTCAGGCATTGACCATTTATTAAATGGAGCTCCAGTTGTGCCTTGATCTAAGTGACTTGGAGTTTTATTTTCATTCTTTTGTTCCGCATTTATTGGGCACCTACTGTACCAGGATCTGAAATAGGTAGTGGATACAAATCTGCAGCTTCTGTTTAGAGTAAGCTTCCTTCCCTGGCTATGAACTGTTTGATCACTGACACAATCTGACTGCTTCCTAATGTGCCTAATTCTTTTTCTGATGATCTATTTAGTTTTCATACTGAGAGTAATAATGAGTGCTCAATTAATAAACTTTTAAAGATGAATATTCAAGTCTGATTACAATTCAGCAGACATGTAATACTTTTTTTTTAACACAATACTTTAATAAGACACATTTAAACTCAACTTCTGAGCAGCCTTTCTGGCAGGGATAGGAAATTAGAACCTGCTGGTATAATTTTTTTGAAAGAAACCCCAGGGAAGAGTTGCTTGCTTGGGAAAGATTGGGCTTACTCCTTGGCAGAGCGGACAAATGATGGCATATTGAGAATTGAACTATAGAAGGGTTGCCAGAATAATTAAAGTGATGAAGCAAAACTACTCAAGTGAAGGCTTTAATCTTTTAAGGTAGTATTATTAGCAGAAGCTCAGAGTATGTGTTTATTTACTTTTTAGAGACGGGGTCTCTGTCGTCCAGGCTGGAGCACAGTGGTGTCATCATGGCTCACTGCAACCTTGAAATCCTAGGCTCAAGTGACCCTCCTATCCCAGTCTCTCAAGTAGGTGGGACTACAAGCGTGCACCACCATGCCTGGCTAATTTTCAGATTTTTTTGTAGAGACAGTGTCTTGCTGTGTTGCCCAGGCTGGTCTTGAACTCCTGTGCTCCAGGGATCCTACCACCTCTGCCCCCTAAAGTGCTGAGATTACAGGCATTGGCCATCCCAGAGTTATTTTAAATGAGATTGGGGAGGGGGAGCAGGGTTGATAGGGAATTGGGTAGGGAAATATTTTAAATCTGGGAACCTTGATGGTACGCTTGTTTATAGATTCAGCTGATGGTTTGTGTATTGGTAGGGCAGGCCTAGAATCCTGGAAATAACCTTACCATAATCTCTATAGAGTTGATGTAATGCACAGTTAAGAATGTTGCAGGATTTTGCCTGTGAATATACATATACCTGGCATGAGCTGTATTGAGATACATGAGAAATTTGAGTACCTAGTCTCCAAAGGTGGCTCATATGAGGATCTTTCCATATTTATAGAGCAACATCTAAAATTTCATCCAATTTCAGGATATTCCTTAAGGGTATTAAAAATAATATTTTAGACATGTTAGATTAGACCATACCTTCTGAGGTTTCTGAGGTTTCGGTTTGCTACAGGGCATTGTACTGAATGTTAGGAGACCTAGATAACCAGGTATATGATTAGTGATTACATGACATTGGGCAAAACTTGAGGCTTGTGGGCCTCAGTTTGTCTGTCCTTAAAAAGTTGGACTATTTATGTTTTGCTTAGCTTCTTAATTTTTTTTCTTAATTCTGTTTAGATTACAGATCCTAACCCACATGAAATATCAGCCTATTGAACAGAATTGTGTGCATCATTTCAGTGTCTGGGTAGTTCAAGTGCCTCCTGCCTATCGCATTCCAAGACTAATACTTTACTCAAAGTCTGAGCTTCTTTTTTGAAGCTTGAAAGAATGGCCGGTGGGGAGGCCCCTCTACATTCATTCGTGTTCTTCCTTTTAGTTATTAAATGTTATAATCCAGTTAATAATATCCCCAGGAAGTGTTGCTGTCAACAGTACTAGAACTCTCTACAGTCTCATTCATGTTGGAATAAAATGATTCCTTTTTATGTTTTAAAAAAATGAAAATATTTGAGGTCTCACTGGAAGTGTTTATTCATTTGAGCTGAAAGATGTACCATGGGTGTTGTGATTTTGGAGAGCTTCTGCAGCAGGTTTATGTCTAGAATGTTTTGTCCCTGTTTGTGTTTGTTTAGACTGAAATTAATAGAATTTTTCTTGTAAGCTATGAGGATCATTAATACAGGTTTCTCCCCCGTGGTGTGTTTGTCAGCCCTTACATGGAAGAACAAAATGAAAGAATATTTTTTCTTTTAAGCTCAAAGCTTATGTCTTTACCATTAAATTGGGGAACTTGGGGAAAAAAAAATCCTGTGTGTGTGAGTAGGGGGAAGGGATTTGTGTGTATGCACAATAATTAAGTTTAAGTCATAAATACTAATAGTCTTCTGGCTTTTGTAAACCGATTTCTTTCTTGGATCTAAAAGTGTTTTTATTTTTTATGCCCACATCTGTAGTCGTGGATTTGATGTATATATTTAATAACATTCAGTGATTTATTTTTCAGTTCACCTTTTTCATTTTTCCCCTTTCTTTTTACCAGAAGGAATATGAAGTTACATAAAAATTCTGCATAATTGAAAAAGTGATTTTGATTTCCTTTTTACTTGAGCAAGGAGTTGCTTTTACTTAAAGGCATTTTTATTTTTAAGAAATTTGAAAAAACCCCACTTAAGGATCCACTTACATTAGGCCACTAGCAAATATTTTTAGATAAGATTTTGATTGATTTCTTTCAGTCTAATTCCATAATCTCAAATTTCTTCGTTTCTTTTCTCCTACTTTCCATCCTCTTGATGCTACAATCATTAATAATTTGATTTAGGAGATTCTTTCTTTTTGTTGGGGCTGGTGGTAGGGAGGGAGATTGTTATTTTGAATATTAAATGATCATTTAATGGGGCTTTGACACAATATCATATAAATGCAACTTTAATACATTAATTCAGATTTAAGGCTTAGCTTTATATAAAATATGAAACTTAATTTTTTTTTTTTCAACTCAAGTTCAGTCTCCTCTGATTTTGTAACAGACTTCTAACTGTTGAGCATTGACTTTTAACAGTCCACTGTGGTGACTTGAGTTCCAAATTACATAACCACTTTAATTCTGCACTAATTTGTTCTGAATGACCCTCTTTCTTTCATTTCACCCGTATCATCTTTGGCTAAGAAATATTACATGTTTTGTGTATTGAACTAAATAGTTTCTGTTTTTCCCTTTTGAGACCTTTGATGAGTTTAACTTTTTCTATATTTCTTGGATTTCAAGTTGTAAGCCCTAGTTATAAGGACTTAAATGAATATTGATACAGGCATTTCGATTCTCTAGAAATCTGCTTTCACCAATATGTGTGTGTGTGTTTGTGTGTATTTTTGTATGCACATGTCAACGTGGATGGATATTTGTTCCTGGAGCCTTAATTGCATTACTAATGTTTATTCTGGTAAAGAAAGGCAGTGTGGCAAAATGACATGTTTCCTTAGGAGCTTTTGGGCTGGCACTCCATGCTGCTACAAATACTTTTTATGACCTGGCTTACGAATCTAATCATTTGTAATAGCATTTCTGCGGGGAAAACAATGGATTGCAAATTCCAAGCTGTTGACTTATAAACATATTTTTGAAGCATAAAGTATTGATAAATTGGAGATTATTGAAATAGTCCATAAGGCCTGGGCTTAGTTTGGGGCCCATGAAAGCAGAGCCTGAAGCAAGGAGTTGGGTGCAAATAATTTATTTGGGAGGTGATCTTAGGAAGCAGCGCTGAGGGAGCAGGGAGAGAGGCAGGGAAGGGGGAAGTCAATAATAACAGAGTGTGTTATAGTTAGAGTATTTACACAGCCATCCCTGTACCCCTCTGCGTGAGGTTGTGCACTGGGCCATTTGTACTTCTGCCTTTCTGGGTTACTCTTGCCTTCAGGCTAAGTTGATGCCACCCAGCTTCAAAGAAGGCCCTGGGGACAAAAGAGACACTTAGGCTGTCTTTAGTGGGAGCTGTCAGCTTGAGGCCACCCTACTCTGAACTCCCCGCCATGGCGATGGCTGAAATCAGAGGTGGGTGGAGGGACTACATGACAAGGGGACATCAAGAGTATCTGCTGCCAACATCCAAAATGGATTGATTATATACAGTTCAGTTAACCTATTTCATTGAATCAAAGACTGTCAATTGTAAGATCCCCCATTAATTTATGTACCACTAAGAAAGAAAATGTCCCAGTGAAGAAGGAAAATATGCTGCCAGGTAAACTATGATGGCTGTTAAATGTGAGACACACCCAATATTAGAGATATTAAAATATGAGAAAGAGTGTGTTCCAGAATTGGTGGAACACAGTATGTGATGAGTACTGTGAAGCTATGCTGTAGGTCTGTATGTCATATTATGGAAAGATGTCAGGAATACATTGTTAAATGAAAATGGCAGGTTATACAACAATGTGTAAAATGTGGTTCCGTTAATGTGAATAAGCAGATTGATAAATTCTAGGTGAATTTACACTCAACTACTAATATGAATTCTCCCCAGTGTGGTGAGATTACTCACAATGTTTTCATGGCGAGATATGCCTGGTGTGACGCAGTTTACAAAGAAAAAATAAAGAAATAGAAGTCTAGAGAAATCATGATATGCAGACTCTTTTGGTAAGTCATTAACATCATAAAAGCCAGATCTAAAACCTCCTCCTGGAAATTGTTTAATTAATTTCTGTTTCTGTTGACTAGGAGCAGTGTTGTCATTAGGAACAACTGATTTCCTGTGATGACTCATAATTCAGCCGTATACTTCGTATGCACACCTCGGAACAGCTTGTCCTGAGGGACCCCCATCTACCCTCTCAGTTAAGATACTTCTGATCTCTTTCTTCACTCTTGATGACAGAGGGCTTAGTGAGATTAGCTGGCTTCAATATTAGCCTAGGTAGACAAATACCAAATAAAGATGTAGAATTAAGGATCCTGAGATTTTTAATAGATGATTTGGGAATTATTTACTCAAAGAAAAGATGGAGACACCCTCTTCCATAGAGTGGATAATAGAATAGGGCTTTAAGAAGGTATCATATTATCACCCAATCCTGTACATCTGATTCTGTAATCTACACAACTTTGCTGATGGACATCATTTAGCCTCTGAAAGCTTTTTCAGTGACTCAGTACCATTGCATGAAACCCATTCCAGCTGTGAGCTATCAAATTGTTAGAAGGGTCTTTTTTAAAAAAAAAAAAAGATGAGGTAAATCTGCTTGCTTTGACTTCCACCTGTAAGCCATAGGTCTACCTTCTGAAGTATTAATAGAAAAGTTTAATTCTTTTGTATAGAAGTACTTCAACTATTTCCTCTGAAGTAGAAGAAGTCTGATGTCTTCTGTACAACAGTGCTTCAAATATTTGAAAATACCTTTCTGTCTTCTCCTAAGACTTTCTTTTTAGGCTATCATTCCCAGACTTGAAACCACTTGAGAATCTTCTCTCTCTGTCTTCCGTAGCCAAGGGAGACCGTTTCTCTGTGATCTGTCCTTGTTGTTAGCTCCAGCTCAAGGGATTTCTATATAGGTCTGTGAGCTTGCTGTATGGCATATGATAGGTTGTCTTAGTTTGATTTTTTTATTTCTTGAAAAAGATTTAGAAATGAACATTGGATTAAAAAAATCATTCTTAAAGCTTAATCTGTGATACAGTCTCTTGCATCTTTGGCACACAGTGAATGGATGGAGCTCTTTGGGAACATTATATTGTTCCCCTGTACAGTGTCAAATTACCAACACCGATCACAGAATCTGGCACATGGGTAGTATGCAATGAGAGTGTGTGTGTGTGTGTTGTGTGTGTGATTTAATTGGATATGTATGTATACATATATATATATACACATGCATATATTACTTGTGTTCAGATTATAGTTTAGTTTGTAGCATATTTCTAATGTTCAAATTTAAATACATACTGTGCTATCTACTCAGAAATAGTGATTCCTAGATATTTTTGGCAATATTTGGCTTCCTTCTTACCCATATAGTTAAGTTGTTGGTATGGTTAGGGATTAAATATTATGCTAAAAATGTTACTTTGAAATTCATTTCTTGATAGGGACTGAGGAAAGGTAGTTTCTGTGAAATAAAAATATGCAGCTTCCAGGGGTTGTCACGGCAGGAGCAAAAGCAGCAGTCAGGAGTGATGCTCTGGAGGTTTCTGGTGCCTGGGTAAAGCCAGGCTGCACACATGCTGTGGGCCGATTCCTTCTGTAGCCATTGAACTCTACCTGGAAGAGCTTTATTCAGAGAATTTCCTAGCTGTCTTTTTTTCTATGTTAATACATTTTTGGCAGGAGGATAGTGAATAGTGACATCCCACACATTTATAGGAACTCAGTTTTGTTTTTATTTTCTAAATCCTTTGTTATGGAATTGTAGAAGTCTTTCTTAGGAGGGACCTTAGAATCTTAGAACCTCCATCTGATGTTTTACTCCTTTCTACAACACCTTGACTTGACCATCATCAAGGATGGGGCACTCCTGACGTTGTTTTTAGACAGCTCCATGCCTTGCTAGAACTCAGCGGTCCAGCCTTCTGTGGTATAGATTGTTTTCTTTGTTTTACAATTTAAAGACATGAAAGGGGCAAGAATAATGAACAATAATGCTTATCCTTTTCGTTTTGAGCACAAGCCAAACAGCAAACCTTTATTGGATGCCTGCTGAGTGTTGTGGGAAAGAAAAAGAGTTAACGACAGTTCTTATCCTCACAAAGCAAATGATATAGATGGAGTCAATCTGTCTCTCTCTCCTCACTCTCCTCTTTCTCACATGCATCCCTGCTACTTCAGCTCATGAATCCAAAGCATATGATAAAAAATGATGTGAGCAGAGGAGGGAGAAGTGTTTGCCACATGGAGTGGTTAAGGTGGACCTGAGCCTGCCCTTCTTAATGGCAGGACTCTATGGTGGTGTGGCCTTTTATTGCTTAAGAGTCCAAAGTCCAAAAGCAGCTCTGTAACCCTCGTTAGGCTAATCATTCAGTTAAGCTTAGCGTATTCAACAAAACAAGATACTTGTACTGAGCAAAATAACAGATAATGTCTGTTATTTCCCTCTTAATGTCTCATATCTAAAATATAGTCTCCTACCTAAACACATTTTTTTAACTAATGGAAACTTACCCCTTTAAGCACTGTGGAAGTTTTAAAAACTGACCAGAAGTTCTTTCGTTGATAGGTGAGGTCTGTTTACCCTTCTCTTAAATACGAGTTGGTTTGTGTCTGCTCCAACCAATAAAAGTACGGCAAAAATAATGCTATCTCACAACTTAGTAGTCTAGGTTGTAAAAGGCTGTGCAATTTCTGCTTACTTCTCTTGGCACATTAGTTCTGACCATGCTAACTGCCAAGTAGAAGTATGGCTACTCTGAGATTCCATGCTGGAGAAACCATGTGTAGGTAACCCAGCCAGCAGCCCCAGCTGAGCTCCCAGCTGACAGCCAGCATTAACTACCAGCCTTGGGAGGGAGCCACCTAGGACACCTACCCAGCTGAGCCTTCAGATGACTCTAGCCCCACCTAGCTCCAGCCCCACCTGGCATCTGATTGCCATCAAATGAGAGACCCTGAGCCAGAGCTGCCCAGCCCAGCCTTTCCTGAATTCTTCACCATTTAAATTATGAGCCAGATAAAATAGTTGTTTGAAGCTACTAAGTTTTGGGGTACTTTGTTACTTAACAATACTAACTGAAACAAGTATTAAGAAATAAAAATGTTTGAAATCAACTGTTTATACATCACTCTAAAATGTATTCTCCACTGTACTCTTTCTTTGAACAGAGCCTTGACATAATTCAAACCTCCTATGAACAATGAGCATCTTACCTCTTACATTGTGATTAATGTAGTTATGTCCTCAAGCTGTAAAATGAGTTGCAAAGGGACTCTAGACTGCTTAGCTTTTCAGAGTCTCACGTGTACTTCTATTTTTTTTTTCCTTGCTGCCAGTAATCATTTCACCATATCAGAGTGTGCCACTTTCAACATGTTGAACCACATTTGGAATCATTGTGTTCAAATTCAGATACTGCCTTTCATGCAGGATGTTTTCAATAAGTATGTAGTGAGTGCTTACTTTGTGTCTGGCCTTGTTCTAGGTGCTAGATGAGATGTTAAGCTTTAAGATAGCAGTGATTTTTGTCACTGATATATCTCCAATTCCTAGAATAATATCAATACCTGGTGTCACTAAGTCTATGTTGAATGAATAAATATACAGGACACTGTGTTAGGTGGTCAGAGCACATACTCATGATGGATTCTGCCCTTAGAAGAGTGAATAGGATGGAGAAAGAACTGGAAACCATGTTGTGAGAGAATGAATGAATTAAATGGAGATGTTTAGCCTGGAAAAAAGAAGGGTTGATTGAAGGAGGGAAGGATTATCATGTGGAAGAGAAATGGTACTAGATTTGAAATAAAGTGTTTTTCTTTTTTATTTGTTCCTTTATTATCAAATGATAATATTTAAGATAATATAGGTGGTAAACTCCACCCAAGACTTGATACTCAAGTAATCAAATCTTGAGTAGGGTTTGTCACCAAAATGACGTGGCAGTGGCGGTTTTGGTTTAAGAATGCTGCTTTCTCAAATATGAGGCAAAATGTAGTCATGGAATCCATCAGGAAAAGAAAATCAGATGTTAACTCCATTGGGCCAGAATTATTGTTTCCTGTTTTCTGGTTTCTAAAATATTTTTTGAGAATGATGTGGTTGTTCATTCATTTAAAATATCACTATTAAAGCAAATGAGAAGGGCCTTATAGAGGAGTTATGTACTTTGCTAGATAAGAAAAATACAAATACCATATTCTGGTACAAACCTTTGGATAAAATAGCACATACAGAGGAAACTTTGGCATTCCTTCTCTTTTGAAAGGGAGAGGATGATTTGGTTTATTGAGATTTTATATTCTTTTTTTTTTGAGTTTCTTTTTTTAATTATTATTATTGTACTTTAAGTTTTAGGGTACAAGTGCACAATGTGCAGGTTAGTTACATATGTATACATGTGCCATGCTGGTGTGCTGCACCCATTAACTCGCCATTTAGCATTAGGTATATCTCCTAATGCTATCCCTCCCCACTCCCCCCCACCCCACAACAGTCCCCAGAGTGTGATGTTCCCCTTCCTGTGTCCATGTGTTCTCATTGTTCAATTCCCAACTATGAGTGAGAACATGCGGTGTTTGGTTTTTTGTCCTTGCGATAGTTTACTGAGAATGATGATTTCCAATTTCATCCATGTCCCTACAAAGGACATGAACTCATCATTTTTTATGGCTGCATAGTATTCCATGGTGTATATGTGCCACATTTTCTTAATCCAGTCTATGATTGTTGGACATTTGGGTTGGTTCCAAGTCTTTGCTATTGTGAGTAGTGCTGCAATAAACATACGCGTGCATGTGTCTTTATAGCAGCATGATTTATAGTCCTTTGGGTATATATCCAGTAATGGGATGGCTGGGTCAAATGGTATTTCTAGTTCTAGATCCCTGAGGAATCGCCACACTGACTTCCACAATGGTTGAACTAGTTTACAGTCCCACCAACAGTGTAAAAGTGTTCCTATTTCTCCACATCCTCTCCAGCACCTGTTGTTTCCTGACTTTTTAATGATTGCCATTCTAACTGGTGTGAGATGGTATCTCATTGTGGTTTTGATTTGCATTTCTCTGATGGCCAGTGATGATGAGCATTTTTTCATGTGTCTTTTGGCTGCATAAATGTCTTCTTTTGAGAAGTGTCTGTTCATATCCTTCGCCCACTTTTTGATGGGGTTGTTTGTTTTTTTCTTGTAAATTTGTTTGAGTTCATTGTAGATTCTGGATATTAGCCCTTTGTCAGATGAGTAGGTTGCAAAAATTTTCTCCCATTTTGTAGGTTGCCTGTTCACTCTGATGGTAGTTTCTTTTGCTGTGCAGAAGCTCTTTAGTTTAATTAGATCCCATTTGTCAATTTTGGCTTTTGTTGCCATTGCTTTTAGTGTTTTAGACATGAAGTCCTTGCCCATGCCTATGTCCTGAATGGTAATGCCTAGGTTTTCTTCTAGGGTTTTTATGGTTTTAGGTCTAACGTTTAAGTCTTTAATCCATCTTGAATTAATTTTTGTATAAGGTGTAAGGAAGGGATCCAGTTTCACCTTTCTACATATGGCTAGCCAGTTTTCCCAGCACCATTTATTAAATAGGGAATCCTTTCCCCATTGCTTGTTTTTCTCAGGTTTGTCAAAGATCAGATAGCTGTAGATATGCGGCGTTATTTCTGAGGGCTCTGTTCCGTTCCATTGATCTATATCTCAGTTTTGGTACCAGTACCATGCTGTTTTGGTTACTGTAGCCTTGTAGTATAGTTTGAAGTCAGGTAGTGTGATGCCTCCAGCTTTGTTCTTTTGGCTTAGGATTGACTTGGCGATGCGGGCTCTTTTTTGGTTCCATATGAACTTTAAAGTAGTTTTTTCCAATTCTGTGAAGAAAGTCATTGGTAGCTTGATGGGGATGGCATTGAATCTGTAAATTACCTTGGGCAGTATGGCCATTTTCACAATATTGATTCTTCCTACCCATGAGCATGGAATGTTCTTCCATTTGTTTGTATCCTCTTTTATTTCATTGAGCAGTGGTTTATAGTTCTCCTTGAACAGGTCCTTCACGTCCCTTGTAAGTTGGATTGCTAAGTATTTTATTCTCTTTGAAGCAATTGTGAATGGGAGTTCACTCATGATTTGGCTGTTTGTCTGTTATTGGTGTATAAGAATGCTTGTGATTTTTGTACATTGATTTTGTATCCTGAGACTTTGCTGAAGTTGCTTATCAGCTTGAGGAGATTTTGGGCTGAGACAATGGGGTTTTATAGATATACAATCATGTTGTCTGCAAACAGGGACAATTTGATTTCCTCTTTTCCTAATTGAATACCCTTGATTTCCTTCTCCTGCCTAATTGCCCTGGCCAGAACTTCCAACACTATGTTGAATAGGAGTGGTGAGAGAGGGCATCCCTGTCTTGTGCCAGTTTTCAAAGGGAATGCTTCCAGTTTTTGCCCATTCAGTATGATAGTGGCTGTGGGTTTGTCATAGATAGCTCTTATTATTTTGAGATATGTCCCATCAATACCTAATTTATTGATAGTTTTTAGCATGAAGGGTTGTTGAATTTTGTCAAAGGCCTTTTCTGCGTCTGTTGAGATAATCATGTGGTTTTTGTCTTTGGTTCTGTTTATATGCTGGATTACATTTATTGATTTGCATATATTGAACCAGCCTTGCATCCCAAGGATGAAGCCCACTTGATCATGGTGGGTAAGCTTTTTGATGTGCTGCTGGATTCGGTTTGCCAGTATTTTATTGAGGATTTTTGCATCAATGTTCATCAAGGATATTGGTCTAAAATTCTCTTTTTGGTTGTGTCTCTGCCCGGCTTTGGTATCAGGATGATGCTGGCCTCAAAATGAGTTAGGGAGGATTCCCTCTTTTTCTATTGATTGGAATAGTTTCAGAAGGAATGATACCAGTTCCACCTTGTACCTCTGGTAGAATTCGGCTGTGAATCCATCTGCTCCTGGACTCTTTTTGGTTGGTAAGCTATTGATTATTGCCACAATTTCAGATCCTGTTATTAGTCTATTCAGAGATTCAACTTCTTCCTGGTTTAGTCTTGGGAGAGTGTATGTGTTGAGGAATGTATCCATTTCTTCTAGATTTTCTAGTTTATTTGCATAGAGGTGTTTGTAGTATTCTCTGATGGTGGTTTGTATTTCTGTGGGATCGGTGGTGATATCCCCTTTATCATTTTTTATTGTGTCTATTTGATTCTTCTCTCTTTTTTTCTTTATTAGTCTTGCTAGCGGTCTATCAATTTTGTTGATCCTTTCAAAAAACCAGCTCCTGGATTCATTAATTTTTTGAAGGGTTTTTTTGTCTCTATTTCCTTCAGTTCTGCTCTGATTTTAGTTATTTCTTGCCTTCTGCTAGCTTTTGAATGTGTTTGCTTTTGCTTCTCTAGTTCTTTTAATTGTGATGTTAGGGTGTCAATTTTAGATCTTTCCTGCTTTCTCTTGTGGGCATTTAGTGCTATAAATTTCCCTCTACACACTGCTTTGAATGTGTCCCAGAGATTCTGGTACGTTGTGTCTTTGTTCTCGTTGGTTTCAAAGAACATCTTTATTTCTGCCTTCATTTCGTTATGTACCCAGTAGTCATTCAGGGGCAGGTTGTTCAGTTTCCATGTAGTCGAGCGGTTTTGAGTGAGTTTCTTAATCCTGAGTTCTAGTTTGATTGCACTGTGGTCTGAGAGACAGTTTGTTATAATTTCTGTTCTTTTACATTTGCTGAGGAGAACTTTACTTCCAACTATGTGGTCAATTTTGGAATAGGTGTTGTGTGGTGCTGAAAAAAATGTATATTGTGTTGATTTGGGGTGGAGAGTTCTGTAGATGTCTATTAGGTCTGCTTGGTGCAGAGCTGAGTTCAATTCCTGGGTATCTTTGTTAACTTTCTGTCTCGTTGATCTGTCTAATGTTGACAGTGGGGTGTTAAAGTCACCCATTATTATTGTGTGGGAGTCTAAGTCCCTTTGTAGTTCACTCAGGACTTGCTTTATGAATCTGGATGCTCCTGTATTGGGTGCATATATATTTGGGATAGTTAGCTCTTCTTGTTGAATTGATCCCTTTACCATTATGTAATGGCCTTCTTTGTCTCTTTTGATCTTTGTTGGTTTAAAGTCTGTTTTATCAGAGACTAGGATTGCAACCCCTGCCTTTTTTTGTTTTCCATTTGCTTGGTAGATCTTCGTCCGTCCTTTTATTTTGAGCCTGTGTGTGTCTCTGCATGTGAGATGGGTTTCCTGAATACAGCACACTGATGGGTCTTGATTCTTTATCCAATTTGCCAGTCTGTGTCTTTTAATTGGAGCATTTAGTCCATTTACATTTAAAGTTAATATTGTTGTGTGTGAATTTGATCCTGTCATTCTGATGTTAGCTGGTTATTTTGCTTGTTAGTTGATGCAGTTTCTTCCTAGTCTCGATGGTCTTTACATTTTGGCATGATTTTGCAGCGGCTGATACCGGTTGTTCCTTTCCATGTTTAGTGCTTCCTTCAGGAGCTCTTCTAGGGCAGGCCTGGTGGTGACAAAATCTGTCAGCATTTGCTTGTCTGTAAAGTATTTTATTTCTCCTTCACTTATGAAGGTTAGTTTGGCTGGATATGAAATTCTGGGTTGAAAATCTTTTCTTTAAGAATGTTGAATATTGGCCCCCACTCTCTTCTGGCTTGTAGAGTTTCTGCCGAGAGATCCGCTGTTAGTCTGATGGACTTCCCTTTGTGGGTAACCCGACCTTTCTCTCTGGCTGCCCTTAACATTTTTTCCTTCATTTCAACTTTGGTGAATCTGACAATTATGTGTCTTGGAGTTGCTCTTCTCGAGGAGTATGTTTGTGGTGTTCTGTGTATTTCCTGAATCTGAATGTTGGCCTGCCTTGCTAGACTGGGGAAGTTCTCCTGGATAATATCCTGCAGAGTGTTTTCCAACTTGGTTCCATTCTCCCCGTCACTTTCAGGTACACCAATCAGACGCAGATTTGGTCTTTTCACATAGTCCCATATTTCTTGGAGGCTTTGTTCATTTCTTTTTATTGTTTTTTCTCTCAACTTCCTTTCTCACTTCATTTCATTCATTTCATCTTCCATCACTGATACCCTTTCTTCCAGTTGGTCGCATCAGCTCCTGAGGCTTCTGCATTCTTCACGTAGTTCTCGAGCCTTGGCTTTCAGCTCCATCAGCTCCTTTAAGCACTTCTCTGTATTGGTTATTCTAGTTATACATTCGTCTAAAGTTTTTTCAAAGTTTTCAACTTCTTTGCCTTTGGTTTGAATTTTCTCCTGTAGCTCGGAGTAGTTTGATCGTCTGAATCCTTCTTCTCTCAACTTGTCAGTCATGCTCCGTCCAGCTTTGTTCCGTTGCTGGTGAGGAACTGCGTTCCTTTGGAGGAGGAGAGGCGTTCTGCTTTTTAGAGTTTCCAGTTTTTCTGCTCTGTTTTTCCCCATCTTTGTAGTTTTAACTACTTTTGGTCTTTGATGATGGTGTTGTATAGATGGGTTTTTGGTGTGGATGTCCTTTCTGTTTGTTAGTTTTCCTTCTAACAGACAGTACCAACAGCTGCAGGTCTGTTGGAGTTTGCTAGAGGTCCACTCCAGACCCTGTTTGCCTGGGTATCAGCAGCGGTGTCTGCAGAACCGCGGATTTTCGTGATCTGCGAATGCTGCTGTCTGATCGTTCCTCTGGAAGTTTGTCTCAGAGGAGTACCCAGCCGTGTGAGGTGTCAGTCTGCCCCTACTGGGGGGTGCCTCCCAGTTAGGCTGCTCGGGGTTCAGGGGTCAGGGACCCACTTGAGGAGGCAGTCTGCCCGTTCTCAGATCTCCAGCTGCGTGCTGGGAGAACCACTGCTCTCCTCAAAGCTGTCAGACAGGGACATTTAAGTCTGCAGAGGTTACTGCTGTCTTTTTGTTTGTCTGTGCCCTGCCCCCAGAAGTGGAGCCTACAGAGGCAGGCAGGCCTCCTTGAGCTGTGGTGGGCTCCACCCGGTTTGAGCTTCCTGGCTGCTCTGTTTACCTAAGCGAGCCTGGGCAATGGCGGGCGCCCCTCCCCCAGCCTCGCTGCCGCCTTGCAGTTTGATCTCAGACTGCTGTGCTAGCAATCATCGAGACTCCGTGGGCGTAGGACCCTCTGAGCCAGGTGTGGGATATAATCTCCTGGTGCACCGTTTCCTAAGCCCGTTGGAAAAGCGCAGGATTCAGGTGGGAGTGGCCCCATTTTCCAGGTGTCATCTGTCACCCCTTTCCTTGACCAGGAAAGGGAACTCCCTGACCCCTTGCTCTTCCCGAGTGAGGCAATGCCTCGCCCTGCTTCGGCTGGCGCACAGTGTGCTGCACCCGCTGTCCTGCACCCACTGTCTGGCACTCCCTAGTGAGATGAACCTGGTACCTCAGATAGAAATGCAGAAATCACCCGTCTTCTGCGTTGCTCACGCTGGGAGCTGTAGTCCGGAGCTGTTCCTATTCGGCCATCTTGGCTTATTTTTTTGAGATTTTACATTCGTAAACATCACCATGGCATTTTTTTTTTTTTTCGGAGTCTCGCTCTTTCACCCAAGATGGAGTGCAGTGGCGCAATCTCAGCTCACTGCAACCTCCGCCTCCTGGGTTCAAGCAATTCTCCTGCCTCAGCCTCCTGAGTAGCTGGGATTACAGGCACGCGCCACCATGCCTGGCTAATTTTTTAATATTTTTAGTAGAGACAGGGTTTCGCCATGTTGGTTGGGATGGTCTTGAACTCCTGACCTCCTGATCCGCCCGCCTTGGCCTCCCAAAGTGCTGGGATTACAGGCGTGAGCCACCGCGCCCGGCCACCATGGCATTTTTAACACTTGGAGTTTCTTCTTAACATCACCAACTTAGTCCCAGTAATGATCAGGTAAGTTTAATGCAAATGAGAAAATAGAAGCCTTTGCTCAAAGTCTCACAATAATTTTAGGAGGTGTTATAGCCACTATTGTAACCAGACATCTTATTTTAGAATACGAAGAATCCAGTAATCTCTTCAAGTCAAGATATCTTTTAATCTTTGGTTTCTCCCTGATAAAAATGTTTTCTTAATTTTTTTTTACTTTGGACTGGAAAATTTTAAATTTCTTCCTTGGTTTTTCTTTGCTGATGAAAGGAAATTATTGACTACTTATAGTCTCCTGTCCATGCTAGGAAGACTGATTAAGTAAAGGATTCTTAATTCAACTATTATTGTCTCTTCCAGTTTGTGTTTAATCTGAAACATAAGTAAATTTCACAAATTGACTTATCTGGTAGAGTACAGTGATAAATATCAAGATTCAAAATGGACCAAGCAAAGGCACATCTATTTATGATATTTATTCTGGATAATGACATCTTCAGCAGTCCATCCAATTTAGTTGTGTCATAGTGAAGATATAGTCAGCACCAGGGAACGTGAAAGCTTTTCTTAGAGTCACATTTCCATTTTAGTAAATTCCACTTGCTTAATCTGTTTCAAAATTGAATCTGTTTCTTAGCATGACTCTAATAGTATATGGGTTTCCTTGGAGATATGTAGAGATACAGAGTTATAGTGTTAACTCTGATCTTATCTGGTTTAATGGAAATCTTCTTAGAAAGGTATGCTGTTATTTCAGTCATTAAAATATCCCACCAAAGCAAATATAGAAACTATGCAGGTAAGATTTGAGGTGATAAACTTCAATTTATGAACATGGTGCTTGATTGCTTTTTGTATTGGAATGAAATAACTAAATGAACAGACTGAAATGTTTTTTGTCCTTCCTTTAAGCCTCTAAGGTACAAGCACATATGTACAGGCTGCCTCATAGCTTCAGTATTCTTGTCTCATTCACTCTGTCATGATTTGCTGTGGTGTGACCTAGAGTATTGGGGAGTCAGAGGGTCAGATTCATCAGCATGAATCTAGCCAGTGTACTGGGCATGGCAGTGCACCAGGGCAACCATGGAAGGGACATAAATTAGTGAATTCATGAACCCCTGGGCTGCCATAGCCAGGAGAGTCTATAGTAAGGACTTAATGATCTACAGCATAATGTGGGAAAACTTTCTGATGTTCCATTTTACCTGGGCATTTCTTCTAGCCCTGGGTTGGTGTTCTGTTTGGAGCCAGAGAGAGGATGGCCTTTGCAGATAGGCATTGCCATAGCATCTTACCTTTGCAGAAAAAGCAATAGCACTGCTCAGCTCCTTAATTTCCAGTGTCACACAGTTGTTTGTAATGTAGTTTCTTAATCACAGTTGTGAAATCTGAATAGTGACAGGTTTTGGGCCTTTCGTGGAGTTCATTTGATGGCAAAGTTTGCCCTGTCCTGCCATAAGGCTATTCATGATCATTATCCCACTTAATAGGGATGTTCATACATGCAAAAATATCATTGTTTTTGACTGTGAGGTGCTGCTCTAGGCCCTGCTGGAGGTGTTATAAAATATACGACATATGTATCGTATTACCTTAAAAAAGCCATTTTGAATATTCCTGGCCTTGAAGGTTTCAGAAAAGGAACTGAAGACTTGCACCTAACAGGAAGAAAAATGGCCATCACCATAGAAACACAGAAGCTTTCAAACTTTGCATTTGTCCTAATATTTCAGGGACTCTAAATTCTCTATGGTTGAGTAGATGAGACCTGATAGCAGGATTCCCTATTCTGTTGGTGATCAGCGTGGAATGCATGGATTACCATGGGACAGAGAAGAGGCCTGTGAAGGATCTAAATCCAGGAAACAACAGAAGCAGTGTCTGGAAAGGTGCCAGACAGACATGGCTTCAGGCACTCCTGGCTACAAGTGCACTTAGTGCCGTGGTCAGGTGTGGGGGCCCTTAGCTGTATTTAGAACTACAGGTTCATTATATTAGTTGTATAAAAGAATACCTACGTTTAGATTGACTATTTAGTAAATTTGGTTTAGTTCATTCCATATGGTATGAATTTCATTCTGTTCAAATAGCCCCTTTGTTTTCTTATAAAATTCTGAGGTTAAAAAAAAAAAGCATCTTGAGATATTGTTAAGGGATGGCTTCTTGAGTCAGTTGAACACAACATACATTTCTGGTGGTGCCCAAAGTACTTAGAGCAGATGGGCAGCAAGCCTCACAGAACAAAGCTTATTCTTTTCTGTTGCGTTATGTGTTACAAAGAGAGATGTGAGCAAAACACAGCCCTGGGTCCTTAGAATGACACTGAAGTGTGGATACTGATAACTATACAGCCTGCCTGGCTTGTCTTGCATTTAGGATAAGTGGAGTAAAATGTGAATGATAAAGGGGGAAAGGAAGGTTGAGTTGGCGCTTGGGAGGCCTTCAATACCACCACTGTATAGTTGGACTTCACTTTATACATCATTTGTTCACAGATGTTGCATTTAGAATTCCATGCAATGATGTATTACACTTCAGATAACTAAATGTGTTATTTTATGCGAAATTAGAGAGCTCTTCTATTAGGTGTGATTATGGTCAAGTGGGAGAACAGATTGTCGTTACTTGATTTTAGTGGTGGGAATACTGTCACCTATCTTACGGGATGCAGGTGCTGTAAGAGCTTGAAAGCCAGTGCTCTGGGTGAAGAGGAGTCGTTGCAGGTCTTTGCATAGAGAGGTATTCAAAGAGATGCTTTAGGAGGATTCATTTGGCAACTGTATGTGGCATCGTTTAGTGGGGAGAGCTCACTATACCTTGGAAAGCTAGGTAGGAGCTATTGTAGTCTTGTAGGCAAGAGATGATAATTGCTACCTGAACCTGGCAGGGAGCAGCGGGAGTAGAAAGAGGGGAAATGTTGGGAGTAGAGACTTTAAGAAATATCCTAGATGCATTGGATTCAATTCCACTTTTCTCATTTTATTCCTCCAGGGTTTTTCTAAATTGATAAGAAGAAAGACCCAATTAGGAGGAGTTATCTGATAGTAGACTGGCATTTTTAGGATTTTCCCAGGGTTCAGGGCAACATTTCTTATACATATGTGAAAGGTCGTCTACCTGAAACTATTGCTAAGGCAAATAGAATTCTCCTTAAAAGAAAGAAATGTTGGCCGGGTGCGGTGGCTCACGCCTGTAATCCCAGCACTTTGGGAGGCCAAGGCAGGTGGATCACAAGGTGAGGAGATCGAGACAATCCTGGCTAACATGGTGAAACCCCGTCTCTACTAAAAATACAAAAAATTAGCTGGACGTAGTGGCAGGAGCCTGTAGTCCCAGCTACTCGGGAGGCTGGGGCAGGAGAATGGCGTGAACCCGGGAGGTGGAGCTTGCAGTGAGCTGAGATCGTGCCACTGCACTCCAGCCTGGGCGACAGACTCCGACACACACACACACACACACACACACACGCACACACCCCCCAAAAAAAGAGAAAGAAATGTTAAGAAGAGCGATGTGGGAGATGTGGGAGGTGTGAGCTTTGGTTTGTAGCTGTCTCCTGTTTGCCTTAGAGTTCCTGGCCTGTTGTCATCCTCCGCTGTGCTTATATTGAGGACTTACCTGACATCTTCATTCACTGTTCCTCATCTCCTTGGTTTTAGGTACCTCCCATACCACCTCAGCCGCCCACTCCAGTGGCCAAACACTGGTGCTCTCACTTTGAGATGGTTATCTCTGAAATACCCTTTCCTCCATCACAGCCCCTGTCTTTCCCATCTGCTTTCTCTCACTAAAGCTTTTCTTCAGACTCATTGTGAATTTATTCCCTGGTCTGCACCTGGTTCAGCCTGTCTGGTCTTTACTCTTCCACACTCTTTACTTCTCCCCTGGTGTACCTGGACTACATAGTCAACCCTTTTGATGATCTGTCATTGGTACCAGTAATTTCTACACCTCCTGATCTTCTATAGGATTCATTTCTTTCTCCAATTGTGTTTCAACACAGCAGTCTACTTCTTCTGTCTTTGTACTCAGTTTACCAATCTGCTTATTGGCTTTCTTACAAATTTATGATTTTAATATTAACAGAACCTTTTGATCTGAAAATACATTTTCAGATCCAAAGTTCACACCCTTTCCCATTTTTTTTGCAGCAGCTATTTCAAACCTTTATTATTCTCTTCAAGAATATAACTTTCTTTCACAATCTCATTCTCAGCATTTGAACTTGTTTTCATTTCGTCTAGAAACAGAAGTCAATAGGAAGAAATTCTCCCAACTTTATTTATTTATGTATTTATTTTTCTTTCTTTCTTTTAGTTCTGGGATACATGTGCAGAACATGCAGGTTTGTTACATAGGTATACATGTGCCATGGTGATTTGCTGCACCTGCCAACCCATCATCTAGGTTTTAAGACCTGCATGCATTAGATATTTGTCCTAATGCTCTCCCTCCTCTTTTCCCCCACCCTCCTAACTTTAGTTATAGCCCCCTGTTACTGATTTTTTTCCCCCTTCTCGGTGACTGAACTGGGTCATTCCATTCTAAATCTTCACTGTCTCCCAAGGCCTCTTGATGACATTTTGGCCTGTCTGTTAATGTTTGATACTGTTGACTATTAGGGTGATTTTGGCTGCAAGTAATGGAAAACCCAAACAGAAGAAACTACATTAAAAAAGTCTGAAATTAGGGCAGTTCCAGAGTTGCTTAATTCAGTGGGTTGACTGTGTCCTCAAGGACCCAGTTTCTTTAGTCTTTTCTTCCTGCATGTTTAATTTTTTAAAATATGCAACATGTTAACTTTTTGTCTCCCAAACTTTCCCTAGAGTTCCATTGGCCAGGATTGTTTCAGAT
Organism: Pongo abelii; assembly: GCF_028885655.2. Classification (NCBI taxonomy): domain Eukaryota; kingdom Metazoa; phylum Chordata; class Mammalia; order Primates; family Hominidae; genus Pongo; species Pongo abelii. Next base: position 60,264,065 of record NC_071991.2, read on the forward strand.
GCACTTATTTAAGCCAATCAATAGCAAGAGGAAATGGGATTACCTGATAGGTTTAGAATTGTCAGGATTTATATCTGGGGTTGGGGAGGAGCCCAAGCTCTCCTCAAGCACATAGCTTCCTAATAGCTGAACAAAATTGAAATTCTTGTTAGCCACAAAGAAGCACAGGAGAATGGCTACTAGGCAGACAATTACCAGTAGCTTACACCTCCTCCATCCTCAGAGACCTTGGTCCTTTGGATTATGGACAATGTTGTTCTTCCTTCTCTGAATATTCTTGATGTATTAGTTTTCTTCATTTATCTTTTCTCTTTCTTTCTCTTGAATACTGCATTTCCTGGGATACTTACCTCACCATCTCTTCTTGCTCAATGCTGATTCCTTGGGCTATCTTAACTATTCCTATGATTTCATCCGATATCTCTATGCTAAAAATTCTTAAATCTTTATTTCTACACTGATTCCTACCCCTTGCACCAATCTGTTTCCTTTCATTTGTTCTTGTGTTCTGCATCTTAATTAATCACATCATTTGCTATGTCAAATAATGTTGCCTCCCGTTATATAGTTTTTCCTTAATAACAGAATCTTTTTTCTTTCTTGGCCATATTAGTTTTGCTCTCAAAACACACACACACACACACACACACACACACACACACACACACACGTATCAAAACAAAACTTCATTATTCAGTTTTCCTTTGCAGCTAGGTATGACCATGTGACTAAGGTCTTGCCTGTGTATGTTATTTAGGAGTATTGTATGGGACTTCCAGGAAGCCTAAAAACAAACAAACAAACAAACAAAAACTCCAGCTGGGAGGTATACCCTTTTGCCCATCAACTTTTCCTTCTTCTGGCCTTCAACTTTGAGTGATGACTAGAGTTTCAGAAGCCATCTTGGTCCCTAAGGAGACCTTGAAAATTGAAGCTGGGATAGAAGGATGTTGGGTCATTATAACCATGAAGCTGCCGTATCAGCTTTGGAATGCCTACCTGTGGATTTTCATGTGGCAATGTATTAGTTCAGGCTGCTATAACAAATACCATAAACCGGGTAATTTATAAACAATAGAAATGGGTTGCTTACAGTCTGGAGACTGTGAAGTCCACGATCAAGGTGCTGGCAGATTCAGTGTCTGGTGAGGGCTGCCTGCATCATAGATGATGCCTTCTTTGTGTCCTCACGTGGTGGAAGGCAAGACAGCTCTCTGGGCTCTGTTTCATAAGGGCATTAATCCCATGCAAGAGGGGAGCCCTCATGACCTGATCACCACCCAAAGGCTCCACCTCCTAATACCATCAGGTTGGTGATTAGGTTTCAACATACCAGTTTTGGCAGGACAGAAACTTTCAGCCCATAGCAAATAAGCCCTTGTTTATTTAGGCCACCATTTGGAGATAAGGAGGAAGTATCTTGTTGGTTGCAGTTAAATGTAGTTCCTAACAGATATTTCTACTTTTGTTACCCAAGCAGAACACTCCATAGTTTTCTTCTCTGTCCTTCACTGTCCATATCCTAATTCATGGATCATACTTTGGAAATATCTTTTGATTCTGGAAACATAATATAAAACCAGAACAAGAATATCATTTCTACACTCACAAATTTGTTCAAATTAAATAGTTTGACTATACCAAGTATGGGCAAAGACATGTAAGATGGAAACTCATGTTTTATTAATGGCAATGTCATTTGGAACAACCAGCTTGGAGAATGATTTGATAATAAGTAATTAGTTAGGTTTAAGGTGTTTCATATTTTATGCCTTATAGCACCATAAACCTCCAGTTCTATTTCCAGATATGTAAAAGTGTGGCACATGTATTGGGACGTCTCATGTATGCTCTGTTCACTGCTGTATTGTTTGTTAGAGAAAAACATTGGAAGCAACCTAAATGTCCATGAGTAAGATGGATAAATAACTATAATGGATTCAGTAAATTAAATTCTATAAAGCAGAAAGAACTAAAACTATATGTATCCTTATGGGTAAATCTCAAGAATAATGTTGAACAAAAAAGTCAAATTGGGGATTATATACAGAATGAGGCCATTCATAATAGTTAAACAATTGAAATAAAAATTTACTGATATGGTTTGGCTGTGTCCCCATCCAAAGCTGCTACAAAACTTGAATTGTAGTTCCCATAATCCCCACGTGTTGTGGGAGGGACCTGGTGGGAGAAAATTGAATTATGGGGGAGGTTCCCCCCATCCTGTTCTCATGATAGTAAGTTAGTTCTCACTACATCTGATGGTTTTATAATATAAGGGCCTTTTCCCCCTTTTGCTCGGCATTTCTCTTGCCGCCATGTGAAGAAGGACATGTTTGCTTCCCCTTCTGCCATGATTGTAAGTTTCCTGAGGCTTCCCAGCCATGCTGAACTGTGAGTCAATGAAACCTCTTTCCTTTATAAATTATCCATTCTTGGGTATGTCTTTATTAGCAGCATGAGAATGGACTAATACAGTATCCTTTTCTATGACAACTGCTGTTGCCGCCTCTAGTCAGGACCTCATTGTTTTTCACCCGGTATATAGTTTTAAGAGCTCAATAATTTATCTTCCTATTCCATTCTCTCATTCCAACTCACTTTTGATACTGATACCAGTCTAGTCCTCTGTTTAAAAGCCTTTGAGTTTCCTACTGCATATAGGATAATGCAGGCAAACTTTTATCATGGTATTCACGATTGTTTCCAGAATCATATCCCTTCACATCTTCCCTAACTTCTACATACCTGTTCTCCAGCAGGCCCTCAAAGTATTTGTGCCTGCAGGCAGTCTCTGTGACTAGAGTGACTCTTTCCCCCATTTTCATTTTCTCTTTGCCACCTGGCAGAAGCCCAAATAGGAGGTTTCAAGGCCCACAGCTAGGGTCCTTCCTTTCTCAGAGTCATTCTGCTTTCCCACTCCTAGACAGAATTGGCTGTTTACTTCTCCATATACTCCCAGGACTTTATTCTCATTGGTGGTGTAAGAACTTGGCCCATTGTATTGCATTGCAGTTTTGACCTTGTTAAGAGCACGATCTTTGTCTTGTGCATGTTGAGGTCTTGGAGAACCTTTGCATAATTTTAGTACATAGTCTGTGGTCATTAAAGGTTATATTGAAAGAATGTATTCATGTTTGTGGATTGTGAGAGGAAAAGTTAGCCCTAAGTAACAGCCTGTATTCACTGTCTCAGCTTCCTTTGAAATATTCACATATGTTCTTACATACTCACTCAGCTTCATGGGGAAGAACTTTTCAAGTTATCTTTTACTGGAACCAGTAACTTAAGGCCCCTTCATTATGAAGTTGATAGAGGTCGTGTTTTAGGGGAGTGATACAAAAGGTGGTAGTTTTCAACCAGAAGAAATCTTAAGAATGAATTAAATGGTGATAAAAAAAGATTCCTTCTTCGAGAATATACAGAACATACCTTTTTTTTGGTCTTTTTCTCTGCTTTATTAAAGCAACTCATACTCATTGCAAAATAAATGCCAGAATACATAAAATAGAATTTGTTGAAGAAAATTAAATATTGGTGTTCCCCCACCCCACCCCCAGGCACATAGAGACACATGTGAAAATTGAATCATTCTATAAATATTGTTTTGTAATTTTTAAAAAACCTAATGTGTCATCAATCAATAGAACTTTTCATCATTCTTTTTAGATATAAGCATACTTTATAATCTAAATTGTATAACTGAAGTGTATGGCCTAACCACCACCCAGGTCAAGATATAGACCATTTCTAGTACTGTAAAAAGTTCCCTTGTAGTTTTCTCTGTGGTGATGGACAATTCTGTATCTTGTTTGTGGTGGTGATTACATAAATATATATGAGATAACATTTTATGGAAATATATACAATACGTATATATACACATACACACAAAGTGAGTACATGTAAAAACTGGTGAATTTCTGAGTCAGTTCTGTAGCTTACCATAATCTGAGTAAACTGTGTAGCCTAATTGTAGTGTGTCAATATTAATTTCCTGTTTTTGATTGTAGTTATATATAAGATGTTACCATTGGTGGGTGCTGAGTGAAGGGTACACTGAACCACTCTGCAGTATTTTTGCAACTTCTTGTAAATATATATTTCTTTAATTAAAAAGCCTCCCTCATGCCTGTTTTATCATTTTAATGGATGTCTTATAGGTTATTATGTAGTTGTACTACAAATTATCTGTCAAATTTTCTATGCATTGAGATGTTTTCCTTTCTTTAGTAGTACAAACAACCTTATGATGAGCAACCTTGTACATATTTTTTGAAAGGGGGCTTAAAGGAAAAGCCACTAAAAGTTTTTGTGAGTCATTTTAAATGACTACATACAATTTTTAAGAAAATGCATTAAGTAAAATGAAACAAACCCATGCAGTAGAAATAATGAAGTCCCCCAGAAAGAAGGCATTTCAGCAAAATTATAATTTCTGGCATTTCCATCTGCCTGTTGCCAAAAGTCCAAGGATGTTGAATCCCAAGCCAAGGAACAGAAGACATAACTGAAAACTGGCCTAATTCAAACCTGTGTCATTATATCACTTCTGAAGGGTGAAATATTTCCAGAAAAGATCCATTCAAAAGTAAGCTGTATGACAAACTCTATTTTACAGCATTTATTTAAAGGATAAAGCCATCTAAGTAGTTATGCTGAGTTTCCTTGATATGGTTCATCCTGATTTCTAATCCGATTTTGAGAAGATCAGCTTGCATGACAGACTTCTTGAAACTCTAATGTACTTTGTGCTACTCCCTAGTGGTTGGGGGCCAAAAGATAGATATGTTTTTGATAACACATGCAGTATATGAGGGTTGTTTTTCATTTAGGCACAGCAGGTACTCTATTCTCTAGCAGTAAATGAAGGTGTTTTGTTTTGTGTTGTTGACAGTGTTCAATTCACTTATGTTCTATTCCCGGCTATTATTGTGTCTTTGATCTGAGGAGCTCGGTTATCTGTCATTAAAGCTTAAAACTCAGACACAAGAAAGGATTATAATGAAAAGGTTATTGCTTCTGAGACATCCAGCAAAGCAGGCTTACTTGTCAATAAGATCGGTGTTGAACATGCCATATTTGTGTAATATTTGAATAAAAATTTGTTGAGATGATTGATACTGGTGTTTTTAAAATGAGGCCTGTATTGAAGTGGTGAGATTTAATTTTTCATGTAAAAGACTGCTCCAATATGACCTTATTTTCCATCAGTTACAAGCTTGAACTCTTGGCTCCAGCTGAGAAAATTAACTTCCTCTCAGATTCCTATTTTAGAGCTATTACACACATGGTCTATCTGCAATCTTAAACTTTGCTTTTCTCATGTCATCTATAAAGGTATTTATAGACTAAACTGATTTAATGCCAACAAATCTTAGTATTTGTTGTTTTACTCTATTTATGCTAAGTGGCATAGCTCTTGTGTATATATGTTTCGCTGTATATTTGACTGAAATTCCAAATTTTGATAGCAAAAGCAGATAGTAACTTTGGGAATTACCCATTGGTTTGCTTTTCTCATAACTAATTATTTAAATATCAACTTCTGATCAGAACTGAGAGCATAGGCAAATACTTGCCTCAACTGGAGTTTAAGATAAATAAATGATAGAAATGCAACATTTCTTTTTTACACAAGCTTAAAGTTTTGCTCAATTACTTGTTTTTCTTGGGAATGGAAGCATAATCGGAAATATTAATGATTTAAGTGTTTTGCATGGTAGGGTGAATCTTGTTTGTGGTTTAGACTAGCTTTAGACTCTTAATAAAGTTTTCTTGATGTTCTTCTGGATTTTTTTTGGTTCTCCTGATGTTGGGCATCTTTTTAAATATTCATAAACTTAACATATTGTTATGTCCATGAAATTATTCAGTAACAAATCAGAGTCCATTGAGAGAGAAAATGTTCTAAAGGGTGTATGTTGGCAAGGTTGCTTTTTACCTTCATGGGTTGGTTCTTTTTTTGACTCTGGAACAGTGTTACTAAATTGTCAAGCTGAAATGCCTCTTATTTGACTGCCTTTTTGGGAGTTTGCAGGTGGTACTCATGATCTTTTCTCCCTTGAACACGTGTAATTGAATGTCCCTGTCCTCTTTATTCCCCATTTTAACCTTGAGCAGTGAACCCCCCTCTCAGCTGGGTCCCAGTTCTGCAGGCGTCTGAGTGCGTGGCCTGTTATTACTCTCTGAATCACTGCTGGCCTTATTAAACTATTCTGGGCAGCAGCCCTTCCATTCTCCTCCTGTGAACCGTGAAGACTGGAGTTGCTGCAGCAGCATCAGGTCCGGTGTGGAATTTGAATATGGAGGAAAGACAGTTCACTGGTTTGTAACATGGCATTCTGCCTTACAGAACAGTGGGGGTCTGTCCCCGGGGACCACTTGGAGTCTTGAAAGTTTTTGTTTCTTTTAAAAAGTGATCTTACAAAGATCGTTCCTGAATGCCCAACATTTCAAATGCTTGAATATAAGGCAGTTTGGTCTTTGCCCCTGTCTTAGTCCATTTGGGCTGCTCTAACAAAATAGCATGAACTGGGTGGCTTATAAACATCAGAAATTTACTTCTCGTAGTTCTGGAGGCTGGAAAATGCAAGATCGAAGTACTGTTGGATTTGGTGTCTTGGGAGGCTCGTTTTTTGGTTGGTAGACAGTGCCTTTTTGCTGTGTCCTCACAGGGTGGAAGGGACAAGGCAGCTCTGTGGGGACTCTTTAAAAGGGTACTAGTCCCATTCATGAGGGCTCTGCCTTCATGACCTAATCACCTCCCAAAGACCTCACATCCCAATGCCATCAAACTGGTGACTAGGTTTTAATGTATGAATTTCAGGGGGACATCAACATTCTCACCAGAGCACCACCTTTTCCCTTTCATTTTCTCTAGGATGTTTATGATCCTGGATTGTGTTGGTGGTGTTCTCTTGCTCTTGCATTCTAACCTATCTCAGACCCCTGGGCGCACAGCTTGAACCTTGACTGGGGAATGCTGCAAGTACACTGGATAAAAAGGTGACCTTCAGTCCGAAATGCCTGCGTTCAAATTCCAGTGATGGTGGACAAATATGACCTTGTTAAGCCTCAGTTGCCGAAGCTTTAAAGTGGGACAAATGTGCCCATTCATTTCTTATTAATTAAATAAGACATGGTTTATGGGAACTTGTTTATGGGAAAACTGACCACTGGTTTGAACCAGTATGTAGGGAAAGCCCTCTGGCCTTTGTCAAGGAGAGATTATCCTTCATCTAGTCTACATGTTTTGTTTTGTAGATTAGTCACTGAGACCCAAAGGGGTTGTGCTTGCGCGATGACACAGCTGTATGTGGGAGAGTGAGGATGAGAGCCCAGGTTTTCTAACTCCTAATGTTTTTCCATTAAGCCTCAGCTTCCCCATATATTGCTGGCTCAGGACCACATTTGAGACAGTATCAGTCTTGTTGATGGAAGTGTTTGTTGTTCATCAGAAAATGCTTTTTCATATGCTGTTTCATACTTCTCTTTATTTCCTTACATCCCCTTTCTTTTTTTTTTCTTTTAGGAAAGACTATATTAGTTGCCTATTACTGCTATAGCAAATTAAGTTGCTTTAAGCTTAAGTTGTTTAAATTTATGGCTTAAACTAACACAATTTTATTTTCTTTCAGTTCTGGAGGTCAGAAAACTAAAATCAGGTGTCAACAGGCATTGTTCTTTGGAGAATTCACTTCCATGCTTTTTCTGCCTTTTAGAGGCTGCTTGCGTTCCTTGGCTCATGGCTTCACATCACATCTCCTTTTCTTCCTCTGTTTCCATCATCACATTGCCTTCTACATCTCCTGACGCCCTCTTATAAGGACCCTTGTGGTTAGATCAGACCTCCCAGGACAATCCAGGATAATCTCCCCATCATATCTGATGAAAAGTCCCTTTTGCCATATAAGGTACATTCAGTGCTTCTGGGGGTTACAACATGGACATATTTGTGGACCATTATTCTGCCTACCACAGACAGGCACCTAACTTATAACCCAGAGTTCCCAAATTATCTCTTTTCACCTATAATTCTGAATTTTTTCCAAATTAAATAACATTTTTCAGTCTGCTTACAAACATTTTTGCTAGCCATTCATACTCCTCCCTTTGTGCCCCACAGTGAATACCTCCTTTTAGAAAAGACCTATTCTAGAAATGGAAGGAACTGACACCACCCCCTCAAATGACTGTTCAGACTTGTTGGCTTACCTTGATGTTCAGGAAGCAATGGTTGGGAAATGGATGTCTGGGAGCATCTGTCTTCCCACAGCTCACTTTTTGCCTCTGAACATGTTTTTCCTGTGAGAATGTTAAATAATTTTTGCAATTAAAAAAATCATCTTCACATTCTACCATGTATGTATTTGGCATTTGGATTGGAGAGAGGTTTGCCTGCTTGTTTTGGATATAGGTCAAGTTTCAGTGACAAAATCTCATTGATGAATTCATTTAATCAGAAATCCTTCATCTCAACCTAGGTTCTTAAACCCTTAAAGACTCCACAGAAGGCTTTCAGAGAGCCAGACCCTTTGGGACTGTGCAAAACCATATAATCATTTCTGGAAAGACTGGACCATAACTTTCATTAAATTTTTTAAGAGGTTAACCTGGAAAGGTTAATGACCAACTGAATTGATGGCTTTATTCTTCATCTCCCCCTTAGGTAAGAGGCCCTTTGAGGTACACTGCATATGTATTTTTAATATGTGATCTTTTTTTAGCTGCAACTCAGTGTCCCCCATTCCTATTGAAATAGACCTCCCACTGAAACCCGTGTCTCTTTTGCTGTCAGCAATAAAAAGTTTACTTTTTTTTTCTTGGCATATTTTGAGATATCTTTAGAACAAGAGATGGGAAGCCTTTGTTAAGTGTAATCTTAATCTTGGATAGGCAGTATATAATTTGTTTGTTTAGACAGGAATTGACGATAAAAAGTGTTGACTTTCTCCCCTGTATTCCTACAAACACCAGATGTTTTATTTGCACATTTTTTTATTTTAGTGCATATTTCCTTGGAACTGAAAAAACTAGTTTCCTTCAGTTTTGCCATGCATTTCTCCCTCACCTTTGATCATTAGTTAATTAGAAGAATAAAGCCATCAATTCAGTTGGTCATTAACCTTTCCAGGTTAACCTCTTAAAAAATCATTAGTTACCCTTTCTTCTAACTCCTAAAGTTTTCTCATAAAGAATGTATGATATTTTCCTTCCTTTATCATTAACGATGCCTTCACGTTTACTTTACCCTTACCTTGCTTTATGAGAACCCAGAGAGGTGAAGACTAACTTTGGGGATTTGGTTGGTTTTTTTTTACATTGCTAGATGTATGAGGCTGAACAATAGTAAAGAGATACTGTATAAGCATACAGCAGATATCAGATGAAATCCAAAGATTTGCCAGTTGATTTACTCCACAATTTAAAGCTTAGTGAGCAAAACATACATGACCAAGGATGATTACTTATGCTTTTGGAATCAGAAACGTTTTTAAAAAACAGGTACAATTTGGAATTAAACTCAGATGACTATAAAAGGAATGCATTAATGTTCACATGAAAGTTCATGATTTGGCAAATTAGCTTGGAAGCAGCAGGCAAGGAGGGAGCCTTCCACTGAATGGAATTCCTTTCTTGATGAATTCTTATTCCTTAAAAAAAAGTGTGGTATTTGGGAGAGAATTATAGCATGAAATAGAATATATTAATATACAAATTCTCTTTGAAAACTGTGGGACAGTCTATAAAAAAAAAAGTGCTAAACTATTAAGAAAGTACTGCGATATTTTTGGTAAAACTTATTTATGTTCATTTTTACTTAGTACAAGAATTTAAGCCTCATTTGGCTCAATTAACTATTTTATCAATAGGGAAGAAATGAGGAGGTGGGATGGATGGTCTTTATGGCGTTATGCAACTATTTAATGACAAAGTTGGTGGTAAAATTTAGGACAACGACCCTGATCCAGCGACCTTTCAGTATACCACATTGCCTGTGTTCCTTAGAAAGAGGAAAAAGTTAAACACTGAACGAAACAGATTTCAGATCTTCTAAATTAAACTACAGTGAGGCACACCTGCACACCTATCAGCATGACTAAAACGTAAAAGACTGACAATAGCAAATGTTGGTTAGGATGTGGAGCAACTAGAGCTGTCAGGCATGGCCGGTGGGAGTATAAAGAGGTGCACCTACTTTGGAGAGCAGTTTGGCAATTTTTAAAGCTAAACACGCTTACCCTCTGGCCCGTCGTACTGCTTCTTTGTATTTACCCAAGAGAAAGGCGTGTAATACAAATGTTAATAGCAGCTTGATTGTAACAACTAAAAACTGGAAACAACTCAAATGTTCATTAGCTGGTGAACAGATAAATTGTGATATATTTATACAACAAAATGCTACTCAGCAGCAAAAAAGAAGGGACCACTGATATTAGCAACAACATGGCTGAAACTCAGAAATATCATATTGAGGCGAAGGAGCCATAAAAGAAAAGAGCATGTTCTGTATGATTCCATTAATACAAAGTCCTAGAACAGGTAAAACCAGATGGTAATGATAGAAATCAGAGGCATCAGGGTTAGAGTTGACTGCAAAAGGGCATGAGGGAGCTCTTTGGGTGAGGGAATGTTCTTTGAGGTGTTGATTGAAGCGATGGTTACATAGGCATATACATTTGCTCCAAACTCATCAATCTGTACACTTAAAAGGGGTGCTGTATTCTCTTACTGCTATAAAGAAATAACCTGAGACTGGGTAATTTGTAAAGAAAAGAGGTGGCCAGGTGTGGTGGCTGACGCCTGTGATCCCAGCACTTTGGGAGGCCAAGGCGGGCGGATCACGAGGTCAGGAGATCAAGACCATCCTGGCTAACACAGTGAAACTCCGTCTCTACTAAAAATACAAAAAATTAGCTGGGCGTGGTGGCGGGCACCTGTAGTCCCAGCTATTCGGGAGGCTGAGGCAGGAGAATGGCATGAACCCGGGAGGCGGGGTTTGCAGTGAGCCAAGATCGTGCCGCTGCACTCCAGCCTGGGTGACAGAGCGAGACTCTGTCTCAAAAAAAAAAAAAAAAAAAAAAAAAAAAGGGGTATAGTTGGCTCACCATTCTCAGGCTGTACAGGATACATGGTTGGGGAGGCCTCAGGAAACTTACAATCATGGCAGAAGGTGAAGGGGAAGCAGGCACATCTTTCATGGCCTGAGCAGGAGGAAGGTAGAGAGGAGGAAGTGCTACACACTTTTGAACAACAAGATCTCACAATACTCACTATCATGAGAACAGCACCAAAGGGGAAATTTATCTCCACGATCCAATCACCTCCCACCAGGCCCCACCTCCAACATTGGAGATTAAAATTTGAGCAGGGACACAGACCCAAACCATGTCAGGTGCATTTTATTGTATATAAATTATACCTCAATAAGCATTTTTTTTTCTTTACAAAAAGGGATAAGGTACTGAGAAGCTAAGGTGTGGAGCAGCAAAGCACAGTTGGTATAAAGTGTAAAATATTTTTATCATGCTGTTGAATTTTCTGTGGTCCTATTTTCTGTCTCAAAATGGTAAACCTTCTGTTATTATGCCCTTACCACTTGTCTCAGAACACAGACATGACTACAAGCAAGTGTATCACTGTGAAAAAAACTGAACAATCCACCCATACACATTTTCATCAGCAAGCTTCTTCTGTGCCTGAGGATATTTTGCCAACTTAAGCAGTAATCATGGGAATCATTGAGAGCTTCAGTTATTAATTCTTCTTTAGTCACCAAAATTTTACTAGTATAACTATATATGCAAGTAAAATAATACCCCAAGAAATGCCAAGTGCTATTCTGTTCTCTAGGAGGAAGTTTAGAGGATTTGTAGACTGAGTAGCTTGGATTTATTGCCATATTCTCTGCTAAAAAGTCTAAAAATAAAAATGTTGGCATCACAGTTGGTGTTCTGAGTCATATTTTAAGGCCTGCAAGCTTGTACCTTATAAAAATGCTATTCAGAAAACTCTAAACTGCACATAAAATATATCTTCGTTTTTGTCAATTCCCCTGCTGGCTTCTTTTGGGTTTTCTTTCAGAGATATCTAGGACTAGAATTGAAGACATACGAATCCTCTTGAAAGGAGTTCCAGACATACGATGGAAGCAGCATTGCTTCTAACTGAGTCAAAGATCCCCAAGCACTTTCTCTTGTAGCATGCTTGAGGATGATTAAGTAACTCTTGGAACCCAAAGCTCACTACAAAAAAACTATTTGAATAAAAATTCATGATTATATCCATTCCAGTTTTCTTCTGTTCAACTCAAAATAATGCCAGCAGTCTGTTTCTTACAACATTGACTACATTGGTTTTATTTACATGGATACAATTATTCATCAAAAATTTTTTGAGTACCTATCATATGACAGGTGTTTTGCTAGGCAGCAGGATATAAGAATCACAGAGACCAGGTCCTCCAGGAGCTTACAGTTCAGGTAGGAGAGAAGCTTGTAAGTATCTTTATTGTAATAGTGTTGTAATATATATACAAGGTGTATGCAAGGGCAGCCTGGTGCGTGCCAGCCTGGGAATGTTAGGCAGAAATGGACAAGAAGGCCTCATTTGAGCTATGACCTTTATACAGTGGCCACTCTGCTGTGCCCACAGTAAGGGTGGGCATGGCTGCTGCAAAGGTTTGGAGATAGTCTGTAGAGAACTGCAAGTGGATTTGTGTGGCTGGAAGGTGAAATGTCAGCTGAAAAGTGGGGGGAATTGAGCCTTGTATGTAACACAGAGACTTCCTCTTGCAAGCCAGTAGTCCTCAATCCTGTGCATTTCAATCATCTGGAAAGCTTTTTTAAAAAAATGTTTATACCTGGATCCTGGGACCATTGAATTAGAATATTCAGGTAGAGCATGTCCTGAGCATCTATTTGTCTTGACATTGTCCATGGATGATTCTGATTTGCAGCTAGATGACCTCTTATTTGTTACAGGTAATGAATATCCACTAAAGAAACTTGATCAGGGGCATGGCATAACCCTACACGTTCAAACTGAAAACTGGAAAGCTTTGTATGAAATGGAGTCCATCTTATAAACACTACTTCTATAGGTGCAAATACGTCACTGTCATCCCCAATTCAGTACACCTAAGGGGTAATTGTTCTAGACACAAAGAAATAATAGGATCCAATGACCACGGCATACCAAGCCCTGTTATGGGAACTGCCTGATAGTAGCATCTGCCTCTTCATCACACCATTGCAAAACTGAAGGCTGATAAGATTTCAATCTCTAGCTATTTAAGGATCCTTTTAATGAAACAAGATAAGCTTTATATTTCTAATTCCAGTTATATCATCTTGTCTTATAGTGATCCGTGGAAACTAAAACTGCTATTCTGTTCAACCTTTTCCATATCACAAATCTGGGTAAAATAAATATAGCTAGCCAGCCAACTCTCTTCACTCTAGCAACATTGAGGTTTAAAGGAGAAAGCTTGCTTTAAATACACCATCAGTAGAACCTATCTCTATTCCTGGTTTTCTCTTGTATACACTTCAGTGATTCTGTCTGCTACAGTGACAGGGAAAAGCGGTGAAATGTTCCAATCAAAATAGGAAGTGCTGAATGCATGTTTAGCCCTGAGAAACTAGAGAATGCTCTTGCAGAGAAGGATTTATTCCTTAGGAGTTAAACTTGAAAGGAAAGCCATCTTTGTAGAATTCCTTTGAGACATTTCAGTGCCTCTTGCCTCAAGCAGGCCTATCCACTGGCTGCTTAAAAGGAAGACAGATTTTATTATTAAATAAGAACCAGCAAGGAAAGATGGGGAAACTGTATTGAGTCTTTGAGTATTTGGGCTGGAATTGGGATATTTCTTCTTTTCTTGAAAAGGCATCTGGCCACGTATTATTATAGGCAGACATCACCCCCCCGGTGTTCCAAAAACTCAGACGACAGTAACAAAGTCAGATGTGCATGCCCAAGTCAGCCCAGAAGGCTAACCACCCACCCTCTACATGTGCTTCTGGGGCTGATGTAGAAGGGGCTGAGGGAGGTTTGTTATCACAGCTGTAGGCCTGTAAACAGTCTACCAGGATAATTTCTGTTTCAGCTGTTGGCTTTTTAAATCCAACTCTGTGCTAACATACATGGTATTTAAAACACCTAATTCTGTGGTCATGTCATTTAGAAATCTTTAGTAACATTTTTTGAATGTTAATTGTATGTATAGTTCCACTGTGCTCTTACAAAGAGCAGAAAGACATATAAAAATGATGAATTGTGTAAACACACAAAAAAGAAATGAAAAAGGGTAACTGCTATGTATAGTTGACTCTTATTCTCTCTAAAGAAGGGAAGACAAGCAGACCACCTGAGCTGGGACAAATGTGACGCTAGGCAGAACTGTGAGCAGCTATAGGTCTAAGTATCTCGAGAATAAGGGAAACTTGTTGAGCATCTAACAGCCTTCTGATTACTGTCAGATCGGTGAGCTGCTCATACAGGCCTCAGGACAGCTGATTAAGTTGGAGATAATCGATGTCACCCAAACACTTAAAAATGGAATTGACTGTCTCAGAAAGTATGGGTAGCGAGTTGCCCATCAGAGTATCAGCAGCCATTAAACTCAACCTTGTACAAAGTGGGCAGGCATTGAGGAAATGTTTACTAAGTAAATGTCACCATAACAATACCGGGAAGAAGCTTAGCCAGATGACGGCAATTCTTAGAACCAGTTCTGTGTAGGAATCCGTACTGGGTATTATAGCAATAGGAAAGTCACAAGTACAAAAGTGTATTGGCGTTAGACTCTTACTACGTTTTCCCTCTTTATTCTATTTTTTTAACGTAATATATCATCTTGAATATATTCTCATTATAAAAATATTGAAAATACAGAGAACGTATAGAGGAAGAAAAAATCTCTTAGCGTTGCCACCCAAATGTAGCCTCCTATCATCTCCCTGGGTATTTTCTTGTGATCTTTATTTTCAATGTACATTTTTACATAGTTCTATGTACTTTTATATTCAGCATTTTTCTCTTAACCATAAATATTTTTAAAGGTGATATTATTCACCACATGAAGTAAATGTATTCTGGTCTTAATTTGCTTAACTTTTCTTCTACTGTTGGGCATTGCGGTTGTATACACTTTTTCCTATTACAAACATTGTGTCCAAAGGTATGAATATTTTATAGAATTTTATTAGTGATAGCCAAGTAGGTTTCCCAGATATTTTAACTTATTTATCGACAATATGTGTCAAAATTGCCAGTGCTTCTTCTCATTAGGTGTTGATATTTGAAATTGTTTTTCTAGATTTCATAAGTGAGAAATAGACTGGATCAGATAAGAGAGGGTTGATTGGAGTGATGCAAGGGGGCAGCTCTCAGAGCCCCTGGCAGGCAGCAGGAAGCACTGCTGTGACATGGGAGGGCCTCCCACTCAGCAGACAGAGCCCCATGAAGATCTCTCTTCTCCCGACCCGGCCACCTGCCTGCCCCACTGCAGCTCCCCATCTTCCTGGTCTCCTTTGGGTTCTGTTTGCCTGCCCCTGTCTCATTGCATGCGCGTGCTGTCTGCCTGTCTCTATGCCTCACACTCTGCATTTCTCTGGGGCTCTTGTCTGTCAATCTCTCTTATCTTTTAGTCTGTCCCTCTCTCTCTCTGCCCTGCCATCTCATACTCATCCCTGCTTGCCCAGCTCATGGTTAAAAATAGCTGTTCTGGCAGTCCTACCCATCTACTGAGTTCAGTGGTCTTCAGAGTCTGCCTAGGTCCCTGTGTGTCTGACTTCGAAGTTCTTCCACGTTCTGAGGAAGGGAATCTGGTTGGCTCAGCTAGGTCAGCACAGTGCCTACCCTTGGCTGGGGTCACTCCAGTGGCCAGGGAGACATGAGGCACAGACCTGGATGCTGATTCACCCTGAGAGTGGAAGAGGCTGGTTCTAGGAGCAGGTTGCTGAGGAGCAGAGACGCTCTTCTAGCCCTGACTCCCCAGTCCTGAGGAGCTCCACTCTGTAGAGAGAGGTCAGCAGGCGTGCTTGGGTTCCTCTCTGGGCCTAGTGATGGCCCTTTCTAGATGGGTAACCTATTGTGATTGATGGAAACTATCTTCTAGGATTAGATTTGCTGTTCTGAACTGAGGAAGATTCACTTAATTGGTTCCACCTCTGATTCTGTGTGTGTGTTGGGGCGGGGAGGTATGTAGTGGTTATAGTGTAGAGTATCTCTGATGGTCATGTTTATATGTTTTTTTCTTTTTCTTATTCTTTTCCTTTTTTTCTTCGACTCCCAAAACTGTAAGCAAACTTGCTTTTTTGTTTGTTTGCTGCATCAACCCTAAAGTAATAAGCTTGCTTTGGAATCAGAATTAGCCCTGTGGTTCTCCCTGAGAGGGTGGTCCGTCACTTTCACCAAGAGGGTGGGGGCAGGAGGGACAGGGTTGGACAGAGATCCTTGACCTGAAAACCTGAAGCAGGACTAGGGATTACATTGCAAAGAACAGAGTTTATAGCAAGGCTGTGAAGCAGGTGGTCAGGCTAGAATGAGGTCAGACTGAGGACCAGGGCAGAGCTGGCAGCTCTGTGGAAGTCACAGGAGAAGCAGAAGAGGGCATAAGGAAATGGAGGAAGGGCTAGGGAGAGCAGCCTGGCATTTTACACACTTCCCTTGGGGTTTACTGTAATGATGAATCACATAGTGCATTTTATGTATTTAATTGTTTAATGAGAAAGTCATGTTTGTAGAACCAAACTCTAAAAGCACCACAGTATCCACTGAAAACTTAATTTCCCTCCCACGCTGGTCACTCAGCCATACAATTCCCTTGAGAGGGAATTGTTCCCTGGTTGAGAATATCACGGCACAAGGAAGCAGATTTGCTCAAGGTCACATTGCTGGTAAGGACAAGCCACCTTTCTAACACGAAAGTTTGTGCTCTCCCCAGTCCACCTCACTGTGCCCTTCTAGGACTTTTTGTAACACAGTTCAGATAGTACAGCGCTTGTAGTTTGTATTTGTTAACCTTCTGTTTTCTGTTTCTCACCTAAATAATGTCTTTTCTGAGGCCAGTCCAATCCTGTTAATCCCCATTGCACTGTATGTAAGTTACTTTACAGTATTTAAAAAGTAAATTGCATTCACAATACTAACAATGTTAGAAGTATAGAGATTCCACAAGCGTTTTTGAGGTGGCTGCTATGTGCCAGTCTCTTGGCTGGGCGTGAGACATAAAGGTGGTGAAAAATTGAATCTGTATTGATCATAGATGTTGAGAAGCTGCCAAAAGTCATGAATCTACTTTTCCTAATCTACTTTTCATGTATCTTCCTTATAAAATACATTTTTGAAAAATCCAGCAATTTGGCTTTCTGTAAGAATGGAAGGTTCTTTAAAATCCCATAATGTGAACTCTTGTTTGTTTTCATTTCCAAATTAGTAGAATTGTACTGAGGTTAGAACTTTGGGATAGTACTAGGAAGCCAGGTCCTTCTCTCAGCCTTTAGAGATCCCTTGTTAAGGATTTGTATGTCTCAGTGGGAGTAGGATGGGATTCCCAATGTGGACCACGCCCTGTATTTGCTCCTCAGGTTAGGGTAACTGAGAGGTACCCTAGAGGGTACACTGTTTCTACTTCCTGCTGCTCCAGCCAGGATGCTGCCACTTCTGAGCTACATTCTGGAGTTGACCTTGGAAGGCGTGTTTAGCTTTAAGTGCATTGCACTGGCCTCTCTGGGCTGGCCTGGGCACATGACCAAACGTCTATGAAAAAATGTGTTTTGAGTAGTGTCAAAGAGCTGATTTACAATTACCTTTTGGAATTCAGCCTCTCAAAAGTTGGGATTATCTGTGCTTGCCCTATTCATGTTGTTCTTTTGTCTGCAGACAATGCAGTTCAGGCTTTTCATTAGCCTATGTCATTCTTTGGATTCGTGATGGGTTGGTTTGTGTGAATATGGGTGTACATATGTGTATCTATTTTAGCCTACATCGTGGTATTTCTGAGAATTAGAGTTGTTGTAACTTTTTTTTTTTTTTTAATGTGGGCTTGAGTCACTGCTAAATGTAAAGCAAGCATATAGAGCAAAGATCAACCAATTGTTTCAGAGTTTGAAAGTCATTTTCATGTCACATCCAGATTAGGCTTTTAGTCATTCTGTAAAGATTTTCATTAGACCTTGGATTATACATAAATAAATGCTCAGAGATCTAAACTGGTGCTGCCTCTTGGAATAGAAGAAAGCCTTTGAGATCTTAGAAGACCCCAGGTTCATTACTGGATATAATTGTCAACAACCTCTCAAGTGAGTTCTAGGATAACTAATGTGGCAGCAGGATTGACAAGTCTTGTCATAATTTGTACAGGTGTTTCCATGTGTAGAAGTTGAATTTGACCTCTGACTTTTGCTGTTTAATTCTTTCATTTCCATGAGTTCACTAGATGGTATAGATTCAATAGGCTTTATGTAGGCTGATCCGAAATCACAGGGTCCCATGTTGATTTTATTTGGTCATTTGTTTTCAACTGAGCTTGCTATTTTAAAGCAGTCTTGGTGGGGTTTTCATAACTTCCTTGTTGGAGTTTTCAAGGGATTTTTACATTTAGATATAATTCACATACTGCAGAATTTACTCTTCTAGAATGTATGTCAGTAATATTTTTTAGTATATTCAGAGTCATGTTACCATCACCACTATCTAATGAATTTCTATCACTCAAAAAGAAACTCCATATTACTTTGTTTCCTTCTCCCTCTAGCCAGCCCCTGGCAAACATTTTTCTATTTTCTATTTTCTGTCTCTATAGATTTGCTTATTCTGGACATTTTATATAAATGGAATCATACAATATATGGCCTTTAAAAAATCTGTCCTCATTCACTTAGTATAATGTTTTACATGTTCATACATGTTGTAGCATGACTCACTATTTAATTCCTTTTTATGGCTGAAATAATATTGTGTGGATATTCTACTTTTTATTTATGTATTCAGTTAATAGATATTTAGCTTTTTCTACTTTTTGACCATTATAAATAATGCTACTATGAACGTTCCTGAATAAGATTTCATGTAGACATACATTTTCATATGTCTGGGTTTATACCCAGGAGTGGAATTGCTGGGTCACATGGTAACTCCATGTTTAACATTTTCAGGAACTGCTAGAAGGTTTTCCAAAGTTTGCATTCCCATGAAACTGTGTAAGGTCCCAGTTTCTCCACATCCTTGATAACATTGTTATTGTCTGTTAAGTAAATAATTTTATATAAACATTTTAGTGGTATGTCATTGTGGGTTTGATTTGCATTTCCTTATGGTTAATGACATTGAGCATCTTTTCATGTGCTTATTGGCCATTTTTTGTGGCTTCTTTGGAGGAGAAATGTCTATTGTAGTTATTTGCCTGTTTAAAATATTGGATTATTTGTTTTTTTATTATTGAGTTGTAAGAGTTCTTTATTCTGCGTACTAGACCCGTATCAGATGATTGGCAAATATTATCTCTCATTCTGTGGATGGCCTTTTTATTTTCTTGATATTGCCCTTTGAAGTGCAAAATGTTTTAATTTTGATGAAGTCCAATTTATCACTTTTTTCCCCCTTAGTTGCTTGTGTTTTTAAGTGCCATATATCAGAAACCGTCACCTAATCCAAGGTCAGGAAGAGTTACCCGTGTTTTCTTCTAAGAGTTTTATAGATTTAGCTCTTACATTTATGCCTTTGGTCCATTTTGAGTTAATTTTTGTATGTAGTGTGAGGTAGGAGGCCCAACTTTATTATTTTGCATGTAGATATCAAGTTCCAGCACCAGCACCATTTGTTTTAAAGACCTTTATTTCCCCTTTGGATTATCTAGGCCCTTTTTTCAAAAATAAAGTGACCATAAATATGAGGGCTTAATGTCTACATTCTCAATCTTATTCCACTGATCTGTATGTCTGTCTTTATGCTAGGACACGTTTTCTTGGTGCCTGTAGCTTTGTAGTAACTTGAAATCACAAAGTGTGACTCCAACTTTGAAAAGATTATTTTTTGATGTGATGCTGATGTCTGTCCTTCTCCCACACATATTTTGAGAGTTCTTTTCTTTGTCATCATGAAGTCATATTGGAAATGCTATTTGAAGTGGCCATGAATTCATTTTCAGATCTAAGCTCAGTATTTATATAAAAGGTGTGGATTTGGATGGAATCAGACATATTCCAAAAATTTGGCCACTGGCTCTGTTTCTTAACTATAAAATGAAACTCTACCAAATCAAAGGGTAATTCTGGGAATTAAATAATATGACATATGTAAGAGCATCTAGCATTGTACCTAGGAAATGTTAGGTACAAAATTTATGTCTGTTGCCTTTTCTATCCCCTTCTCATGGATGCAGAAGCTTTCTTGGTACCTTGTAATACGATTCTAAATTCTTCCTTAAAATCATTCTTCTTCCATTTAGAAACTGTTTTCTCCAGGGTCATCATAGGAATTGGAATTACTGAATTTTCTAGTCTGTGCTGTGATATTTGTATAATGTTTCAGACTAAGTTCACTGCTTTATCTCCAGTGTCTAAAACTGTGCCTGACCAATAGTAAGTGATCAGTGAACATTTGTTAAGTGAGTACTAAATGTTGATCCCATTTTCTTATTTGCTTGGGTAAATATAAAGTTAATTGCTTGTACATATGTTTCTAAGTAAGCCCACATAACAGTTGTGTGAATATTTAATTATGAGGTATTTTCCAGAAGATTTTCATGAGTAGTTTATCCAGCTGACTTAGTGTTTTAACTCTCTCGAGTGGCACTTCTTTCTTCCAAATACATACTTCCATCTAGATGTTTTCTCTCTGGGGTAATTCCAGACTGAAATAGGAAGGATTGAGTGTGAGTAGTAAAGTTTAAACAGCAAGTGGAGAGGAGAGTGGGATGTTGGGGATGGCAAAGTTATGTGGTCATGAGAATCAAGGAGGGAAACTTAGGGAGGATAGGGTCAAGTAGGAAAGCACACTGCCAGCTTCTGAACATTGCTGTGGTGTTTATGTGATGGTCAGTTTCTCATGACTCTCTTGACCTCTCAGGTCTGTACATGAAGCTATAAACAAAGAGTACCCAGGTGTCATTGCTGGCTGCTGTGAGCCTGATACACACTGAGAAACGGCACCTGTGCTTGTTATTATGTGCATTGAGGATAAGCCAACCTTTATAGGTAAGAGTGCTAGTCATTTTGTGGACTCGTAGGATCACTGAATTTGAAAGCTAGACAGGATCGTCAGGCTGAAGGAATCTTGGTAAATGGGTAAGTGTTACCTCAGAGAATGGATTCCATTATCAAATAGGTTTGGAATGAGTTCAGCCAAGTTAACAGGTTCAGGTTTTGTTGTTGTTGTTTTTGTTGTTTAACTTCAGGGTTTCTCAGAGCCTTTAATGTGCCAACATATGTTACATGGTGTCTTTAAGAGTGAATGTTAAGAGCAGGACTTCCCAAAGATGACTAGTCTCTGGAGTCTCCCCCTAGCCCACAGAGAGCCTTCTGGGACTGGTACTTGCCAGGGCATGTTTTGCATAGTTATGGTTCAGGGTAATGCCTTTATTTCTCAGACATGAAGTCTTATTCTTTAGTCTTTTTGAGTTGCTATTTCTAAGAAAGGTCATGCCTGCTGATACATAACATAGAAGCTGACTGTGTCTGTTCTCTAAGAACTGTCACAAAAATGAGAGCTTAAGTTAGGAGTTACAAAAAAATTGATGAAACTCTCTGTGTAAATATATATATATATAAAAGTCACAAAATATCCTATGCTCCAGGATATCAATATTTGGGCTTTTAAAATCTGTTACTTGTATTGCGCAGTCTGTATGGTGCCTGATAATCCTTGATATAGTGAACTTGAAAATACGATTTCTGCAGATTTTGCTCTGATGCACACCCCTTAAGATGGAGAACAAGGAAGAGGCAGGAGGATGACCTATGGAAAACATGACCACTGACTTCCGCTATAGAATAAACAAAATATGGACCACTATAATGGTGCTGGGGTAGTAGATAAGCTTGTTGTCACTGGAATGCATTCTTGGAGTTCTGTGGTAGAGCAAATTGTATACAGTTACAAATATGGGTGCAGCCCCCTTTACTCCTGGGAATTCTTTTTCCTTCCCTCTCTCTACCCACATACTCATCCTTCCTTCCTTCTTCTAAGTCATCAAATAGGAGTTATTTATTTAATTTTCTGAAAAGGTGGGGGGAAATGGAAGATGTCTTAGTGGCTGCCAGTAAACCTGGTTTGTGTGTGTTGGTGTATGTCACCATTGTGGTGTAACAGCAGCACAGCTGGGAATCCCAGCATGGGAAGTTTCCATTTACATCTCTAGTGAAAATACCCAAGCACCACGTTTTTCTTATCTACATTATCAGGAGGTTTCTACACTTCCCTACTAGATGATGGTGTCGGGAGGAGTGATATTAGGCAGATTCTTTCACCTTAGAGCATGGCAAAATAACGTTTCTCCAACAGTTGAGACACAGCCAGAGAAGAGGGTCACGGAATGAAGAAGACTGATGGAGGTATATGAGTCAGAATCTGAGGTTGGGGAGTGTTGGGGGAAATAAGAGAAACACAGATCAGGTGAACAAATGGAAAAAGAACCATGCAAGCCAGAAAGGTAATTGCTGTTTTATTTTTACTTCAGTGATGTTTTCCTAATTAAAAAAAATTAGGCAAAAGAAAAAAAAAGGTTCAAAGGAGAAAGTAAAATATTACCCAAAAAAGCTCAAGCAGAAGATAACGAATGTTAACATTTATTTCAGCCATGCCTCTGTACATACAGTGAGAGAGGAACAGAAGGATGGGTAGATAAATGATGGGCAGAAATAATTGTGTAAGACTGAGTTCAAACAAAACGTGACTTTAAAAGTAAAACATTCAATTTGATCTTACTTGAATTTAACAAAAGGGAAAGAAATTGTCCATCTTCTGAAAAGTAATTCTGTAGCATAAGAGTATTTGTTCTCTTAGGTTCAGAAAAGAGATGAAAACCGTCACGAGGTTGGGAGTCAGGATGGATTGAGAATAACAGGACAACACGATAAACATCAAGTGCCTTCTCCCTCTGTCCCTGCCTGGCTTTCTGATGTATGCTGCTTGTTTTATTTTTGTTTTGTTAGGCTTTGTACTTTTAACACTCTGTAGCTCTAATTTCCCCTGGGTATTCCTCCACCTATTTATTCCTAATCAATGTACTGTTAACCATTGGTCTTTTTACTATGGCTTTTCATTCTTAAAAATTTAATGGGCTGGGCATGGTGGCTCACACCTGTAATCCTAGCACTTTGGGATGCCAAGGCGGGTGGATCACTAGGTCAGAAGTTCAAGACCAGTCTGGCCAATATCATGGTGAAACCCTGTCTCTACTAAAAATACAAAAATCAGCGGGGCATGATGGCAGCTGCCTGTAATTTCAGCTACTCGGGAGGCTGAAGCAGGAGAATAGCTTGAACCCAGGAGGTGGAGGCTGCAGTGAGCCAAGATTGTACCACTGCACAAGATTTGGCCTGGACGACAGAGTGAGACTGTCTCAAAAAAAAAAAAAAAATTAATGTTTGGTGGGCAACATGGTGAATTTTTTTTTTTTTAAGAAAGGGGTTTTGGGTGCCATATTCCTTGAATTTGGAAACATTTGATGTTTGAGGATTATTATGTTTGAAATCATCTGTTGCCTTTATTTTTGAAAGACAACTTTTCTGTTGCCAAACTGTCTTCTAAAGAGGTTGTTCACATTTCTAGTCTACTAGCAATTTATGAAAATGCCCACCTTCCATGGGGGAACTTTAAAGACTGCCTGAAATGATAGAACTCTATTGGGTAGTGGCTGAAGTAAGTTTGAGTTGGTAAATCCGGGGTCAGATTATGGAAAAACTTACATGTTGGAGAATCGGCTATTTTCTTGGTGAGTTAGTTTCTCCTTTCTTTGACAGATTAACAACTTTTCCAGCAGGCCAAATGAGAGCTATTGGGCAGCTTTGTGGAGCTGTGTGGGAACCCTCTTAAAAGATTTCTCATTCTCTCGCCCTGCCCACTGTGAAAAGCATCTGGCTGGCTCATGGTAGGTTTTGGTTGCCATCTGAAGATAGTAGAAAGTGGCAAATACTTTCATCTACCAAAAAAATTGGCATCTGATTTTTTTTAACTGATAACTTTTTTGGTTACAAAGTATGATCTTTTGCCTTGCCTGACAGCCTGTTGTCTTGATACTGAGCAGTCCTTATGAGCCATTCCTAAACGATTTCCAGTTGAAGCTGTATGAGCTGGAGGGTCTGGTCCTCGTAGGGCAGCTCATCGCTTGTGGTGACACAGTTTGAAGTACCTGTAAGTTTACATTGGGCTTTTTACTAAAAAACCCTGCTGATCTCATGTAGAAAACCAATAGCCTATTTCATGCTTTATTTCATTTTATCCAGACAATAGAGGAAATGGGAAAGAAAATTGCCCGAATGTGACTTCACACACTTAAGTTTTGGCCATAGTACTTTGTGGCGATTCAGATGTACACCAGCCATCGACTTTTTCAGAGGAGGTGGAGCAGGACACACCTGGAAGATTTCAGGAGGCAGAAATGTGTCTAGGTTTGCCCATTTTGTGCTACAGAAAAAAGGGAGAAAATAAGTGGTTTAGAATGGTATGGTGTAAAACTGGGCTCTCCAGTGTCGTAGATGCCACTCATCTGTGGCTATGTAAATTTCAATAATTTAAAATGAAATAAAATTTAAAATTCAGTTTCTTAGTTGCCCTGGCCACATTTCATGCGCTCACTGGGGCAAGTGGCTGGAAACTACAGTATTGGACAGCATCAAGTTCTACCCGTTAGTAGATGCTACTGGCCGGTAGAACTTGATGCTGTCCCGTACTGGCTCTGCTGTCCAATGGCTGGCTCTGGTCTGCGTGCTGATCTTTTCTATGATCCTGTGGGGTTCATTCCAGCCTTAAGAGTTGGGCTCTTGTCTCTTCTCCCTTGTTACCTCTACTTTCAATCATTCTTCTGTTCCTATTCAGATGACAAACTGCTTTCCATATTGCCTTGTTGGTATCCTGTTGATAGCCCTCAGAGAAGCCCATTTGTGGTGGGAACTAGATCTTTGCACTGCAATATTAAAACAACAACCCTCTGGCCAACACCCAAGTGTCTGCATGTTCTTACCAAAGGATTGAATGGTGCTTGCAATTTTGACTCTTTCATAATAAATCTGCTCCTTAGGAAAGTTTCAATGCATACATGTAGAACTTTTACTTTACTTTAGCTCTGTCTTCCGTTTCTGGATGTATGTTTTTGACGGGTTATGGTCCTTGGTCCTTGTCCTTGTCCTAGTTGTATCCCCACTGACTGACCCTGTGACCTTAGTAAGATTTTTAATTTCTTTGTGGCCCAGTTACCACGTGACAATGTACTCCCAATCACAGCTTCAACTATTGTGAAGATCAATGCCAAATGATAAGGGAGAAATTTTGAGGTCTGGGCTGAAAGGAATATTTCCAGGATTTTTAAGGGGTTCGTATGTCTTTTCATCTTTGTGCCCAGTCCTAGATTCCCAGTGTCACTTTGTGATGTGTCTGTCACTATCAGACACATACTGGCCTTGGTCAGCTGATTGGCC
Organism: Pongo abelii; assembly: GCF_028885655.2. NCBI lineage: Eukaryota > Metazoa > Chordata > Mammalia > Primates > Hominidae > Pongo > Pongo abelii. Next base: position 60,289,708 of record NC_071991.2, read on the forward strand.
CCCACGCTAGACCGTGTCTGCTTCTTGTAAGTGACTTTATAAGGGAGTCAGGGTTTGTTGGTCAAGGGGCCCCCTTCTAAGTCTGACCTACCCAGCAGGAGAGGGATGCTCTGGTAGCAGGAGCCTGCTAGCCTGAGGGACAGGAGAAGAGAGTGTTGCTGCTGACTTAACTAGGAGACTTTTTCACCCCATGTTCTCATGCTTCCCACCTGCCAAGTCTGGAGGTCTGCCAGGGCTTCCTGCCTGGGGTTTCAGCGATCTAATGCAGTGTCACAAACAACCCCAAAACTTGGTAAATTGAGACAATGACGATGAACTGGTAGGTTAATGACAATGTTTATGTATCCCTGACATCTTTAATTTGGGTGGGACTTGATGAAAAGACATAGTTTCTGCTCTACTCAGTGGCAACTGGGACAGCAGGAAGGCTGGAGGCTGGGACATTTGAATGCTTGCTCGGTCACATGTCTGCGGGTTGATGCTGGTTATCGGCTGAGGTGAGGCGGTCGCCATTCTTTTCCGAATGGATCTCTCCACGTGTTCTTTCCACGTTGGCTAGCTTGAGCTTACTCACATCAGGGTGGCTGAGTTGAAGGGCAAGCACCCTGAGACAACAGGACAAGTGGAAGTTACATTGCCATTTCTAACGCAGCCTCAGAAGTCACGAAGCATCATGTCTGCCATAATTAGAAGCCACTCAGATTCGAAAGATGGGAATATAGAAGCCACCTATTGATGAAAAAGTGTCACGGTCACTTTGTTAGAGGAGCATGTGGGATGGGATGTACATTGGTATGGTCATCTTTGAAAAATACATCTTCCACACCCAGTAATGATGAATCAGAACTGGCATCAGCTTGCTCTAAGCCATAAATAAGCCTTGACGTCTGCCTTGGGTCTGGAGACTGGGTGCTTCTCATTTTCAGGAGCTATGATTGTCATTGTTCTGTGCTGGGGCTGTTCTGTCTTTGGGTGTGAGGATGGGAGAGTTGCCTTTTGCATAGTACTCAGAGTTCTTTGATGAAAAACGGTAAGCACAGAATGGTTTATCAGAATGCCCTTAATGTGCTAAACTCCCTAAATCAATGGATGTCTGCAGTGAATCTGCAACATAGGGGAATATGCAAGGAAGATCAGGGCCCTGGTTGCTGAATTTGATTTTTAAAATTAATTTGATGGAATCCAGCTTAGAGTTTTAATACATTACTTACATCCCACATTTTGACTTACATTTTCTGATTTGTAATTCCTATGAACTATTATTTTTTGGTAACATTCTCACTAGATGTAAACTCCTAAAGAATTAGGATCCATCTTTCCACAAATTTTTAAAGTTTGATAAATGGACACTTGAGAATATTTTCTTACTTCGGAGATAAAATTTAGTAAAAACTTTCTAGTAGCTAGTGTGAAGGGGAGGGAACACAGGTTATCAATTTGATAAACAAATAACCTACCACCTACCGTGTCAATTAAGAAAAAACAAAAACAAGAATGAGACAGTCTTCAAATTGATTTTGATCTATACACTCTACTGGAGAGAATAAAATAACCATGTCATTGAGAACAGAGGTGCTTTTAGATTTTTCTTGCCTTTTTAGTTCTAGTCTACCAGTAACCACCCAACCTTTTTAAAACCTGTCTTCTCTGCCTTTTCCTTTTATGTCTCTCTTTTTTCCAGTTTGTACTAGTTTAAAAGTGTCTCAGGTTAAGTTTTTTGCAGTAATCTTTCTTTCCCCTAGAAGTGAGTAAAACTTCCTGTATCCCTTTTTCTCCCCACCTACGTTCCCTAAATTAGTGATTCTCTTACAAGGAATTATTATCGCCCCTGCAGTTTTGGAAGGATATCTCCAAAATATATCTTGGGGACTTAGATTTATAGAATTTGGTTTAAGCTTAGATTCTGAGTCCCAGGGTTATTTTTAGTTAAGTGGACAAACAAACTTGAAGTGTGTACATCTGATACGTGACCCGCTAGGGTATTTTGTTTCTTGTTATTTGAGAGTGTTCAGTTAGCACTTATAGAGCATTACCCATTGTTAGCTGGCTGTTTACATTTCTGAAAAGATGAGAAGTTGATTTTTACAGGAAATAGGGAAGTTTTAAAACTTCATACTCACATTTCATAGTAACTCAATTGATAGTCTTTTTAGATAAGTAATGAAATGCTGTCTGTGGTTGCCAGTTGTTAAAACTCTACCAAGCTTCCGCAAGCAATTGTCGGTTAAGGGAGCGTAATAACACCCACTGATAAAATTCAAACCACCAGATGTTATTTTAAGTTCTTGGGTGGTGCTATCTTTTCTTACCCTTTAAACTGCTAAGTCACATCCTGCTTTGCATTTCAATTTGGTATAAATTGGATGCAGCAGACATAGGTCTGGCATAAGATGCTTAAACAAAATTAAATACCAAAATTAAAGAAGGCAGTTCTGCGGAGTAAATCTGTCATTTCTGGATGCAAGATTATGTTAGAGCAGTGGCTCAACCCTTGCTGTGTATCCAAATCACCTGGGAGTGTCTCAGGATGCCCTTGCCCTGGCCTCATCCCCAGTGTCTGGACCAGTTGGTATGAAATGGCACCAGGCTTTGGGATTTTGTAGAAGCTTCCCAGGGTGATCCTTTCGTGCAGCCGGGGTTGAGAAATGTTGCAGGAGGTGTCCCTCCCTGCCCAGCTCACAGCTTTGTCCTCCATGCTTCTCTCTACCTAGTCAAGCCCTATCCACATCTTCATGGCTCCCTGCAGGCCACCTCTTCCTAAGCTTTTTCTCACAACTCCAGCCCCACTGAGCCCTTCCCTTGTGACTGCCCATAGCACCTACCAGATGGCCCACCCTGGGGTATGTTCTGGCTTGTTTCATTTGTGACATCTTATCTCCTTGATCACAGTGGTTTCCTCCTTGGATTAAGTTTCTGTCACTTAGTTTCCATCACTGAAGGGTTAGCACAGCAGTGGACACATAGTAGTTACTTTATAGGATATATACTGAATTGAGTTTTCATCAGTGTACCTGTCTTCTTTTGGCCACCTGTCTTTCCACTGTAGCTTCCTTTATTAGCCCACATTTATTCGTAAGTATTTCTTCCTTGTAAGGTGTGGAAGGACAAGTAAGAGTAGCTAAGCTGCAGAAGGAGGAGGAAAACTCAGCCCATTTCTGATTTCTCCATTCAGGAATGGAGGAGTTGTCATAGGACTTGTGGACTCATCTCTCTCCATTCAGAACATTGATTCATCCTGATCTGTAGTGACTCTTGGGACCACATGGGTGACAAATGCAACATGAAAGGGGCTGGCTTGCTGGAGAAGGTGAAAATGATTTGAGGATTGGATCTATCCTATTTTGAGAATTTGGGATTATTTCAGGCCAGGGTAATATACACCTTCAAATTGAAAATAGTAGCTTTCGGCTGGCCACGGTGGCTCACACCTGTAATCTCAGCACTTTGGGAGACTGAGACAGGTGGATCACCTGAGGTCAGAAGTTCGAGACCAGCCTGACCAACATGGCAAAACCCCATCTCTACTAAAAAGTACAAAAATTAGCCGGGTGTGATGGTGTGCGCCTGTAATCCCAGCTACTCAGGAGACTGAGACAGGAGAATTGCTTGAACCTGGGAGGCGGAGGTTGCAGTGAGCTGAGATTGCGCCACTGCACTCCAGCCTGGGCGAGAAAAGCGAGACTCTCAAAAAAGAAAAAGAAAAAATAGCTTTCCTTATTTTGTCAAATAATGAATAGGATTCTCATTGCCAGAGGTTCTTGTTTCTGGCACAGGAAGCTGGCCAGGACAGAGGTGATTGGCAGCTTTCTGTTAAGACGTACAGAGGTGACCTAAGGTTCCTAATTTGAAGGCATGCCAGCTTCTTAGGGCCAATGTTATTTGTACTATACCTGTGTAACTGAGAGATTCAAAAATTAAGTAACTTTAACAAGATTAAAGTTTATTTCTCTCTCATGTAACTGTTCAGATATTGTTATTCCTTAGCTGGCATGGTGACGCTATGGTCTTCAACCAGTGGCTTTCATTTCTGGGTCCAGCTATCACCACCTCCCAGCCCTCAGGAATGGGGAAAGGGCAGGGAACATGTATATCTCTTTTTAGGATCATGACCTGGAAGACAAACAGCTCTGCCCACATCTCGTTGGCAGCCCTTAGTCACAAGCCCCCACCAAGCTGCAAAGAATGCTAGAAGTGAAAGCCTCTTATTAGATGCCCATGAACAAGATTAAAACTCGAGAGTTCTATTATTAAAGAAGGGGAGAGTGGATATTGCTGGATAACCAGCCAAGGCATGCATGCTAACTTACCAAAATATCAGATCTATCAGTTATCACCCCTGTTCACTGGTTTGGGTAAAAATACTCTAAATGTCAAAAGAAACCTCAAATGTATCATGAGTTCTGTGAAGTCATGGCAGGAAAGTAAAGAACTTGAGGGGGATGTTTGGTGTCTCTACTTTTTGGGGAAAGGTAGACCATGAGCTTGAAGAGGACATGGAAAGTAACTACAGCACAGATAGTGTTAATAAGCAGAGTTTGGTTTGTGGAGCAGGCTCTTGCCGTCTTTTGAGGACAAGTGTGTTTGGCAAGAGATTTGCTAACCTGTTTAAGAGAGTTGAACTGAAATTTGATGGGAAGGAAAAAACGTTAAAACTTGATTGGCTAGAGAACACCCGGCAGAGCAAAGATAAAAAGACCAATAACAGAGGAGGAGAACATCAGTAATTTCTTTTTAAAAAAGCCTGGGCAGCTGATTGGTAATAATACCTGCAGCTCTTTGCCATTGTGCAGCTTATGAGAATGAAGCAAAATAAACTTGAAACATTAAAACTTGGATATAGGTAGCATCACTGGATCTGTCTCACCATGGTTAGTGTGGTTCTCATGACTAGAATATGATTTTAGAAGGGGATGTTTTACTGTAAAGAAGCAGTCTTGGGGAAATCTAGACCTTAATGATGAATCCCTGGGTAAGGGGGCATGGTAGAGAAGAAAGATTGTAATAGGATCAGTATTATGGATGGCCAGATGGAGGCTGTGGAGGGCGCTTTCTTCTCAGAAACTGAAACTTTAGAATGAATACCGCATGTGCTGATAAAAAGGAGATTCAATCAGATAATCACCCACTGGATGTTTCATTTGGCTAACTTCTGATAAACTCTTGACTTGTTTTGCCGATCATTTAATTTTTAAGAAGACTGAAAAAATAATGCAGAGAATGATAGCTCTGGATTTCTTTCTGAGCCAACAAGGAAGCATTAACCAGTGATGGAAAGTGGCAGGCACCAGGAAATGAAATCCCCAAAGAAGGATGCTTTGGGCATAACATCTCTATGGTACTAGAAATATTTGAAACAAGTCAGAAAAAAGAGAGAAATGATGTCTCTTTTGGCCAAAGACTTAAAATGCCAAGGAGATCTCACAAGGAAGGAATAGCTGAAATATTCTGAAATACATAAGTAATCCCAAATGATTCCAGTGAACGGTAAAGACAGACGTCTCCTATGGGAATAAATAAATGTGCTCACACAGAGAACTCTTTCCTTGGCTCAACAAAGATTGCTATCAGTCTTTGTAAGTTACTTTCCACAGAATGTAGAGGTGAACAAAATGCAGTCCCGAGTGAGATATAGACCCAACATCTAGCAGTCAGGATATGAAGAGTGAGTCAGAGTGCAGGAAATGTGACTAATACTTTCAGGTAGCACAAAAGTAAAGCAGAGTCCAAGAGGAAACAAACCCATTTGGGGTGGGAGAGGGGTTGAGAAAAGGCTTCATGGAAAAGGCAATGCTGAAAGTGATCTTCGGAAGATGGCGGACTTTGCCATAGACGGAAGAGAGAAGGTGGGTTAAGAGGGTGCTCCATGAAGAAGGACTCACTAGGACAAAGGGAGAGTGCAGAATGCAGGGTGTGTATATGTGAGTTGTTAGAGATGAAGTTTGAGGAATAACAGCCAAAGTGTAACTGAGTGATGTCTGGCAAGGACTGTGCTGAGTGTTTTACATGCATTATTTTAGTCAATCTTCACAAAACCCTGTGAGGTTAGTACAGTTATTCGTGCCTGCTTTCACATGACGAAGCAACTCAGACATTTAGCCACAGACTAAGTGAGAGGTAGAGCCAGAGTCCAAAACCAGTGAAATGCAACTATGTAGTGGAGGGTTTTGCCTGCCAGGCCTTGCTATTTTACTTAAGCCTGTAGGCATTGGACATTTGGAGCAGGGGAGAGTCTGGCGATAAATTGAACTAGGGAATGAATGTAAGGATTGAAGTGCTGGGAGAGAAAATGTGGAGTCAATTGCAGGGCCTAATGGTGATCTAAAGTGGATAGGTTGTTTTGAGAATAGAAGAATATAAAACACATTGGGGGGTGATGAGGTCAGTGTCAGGGAGAGAGAGAATCTACACTACTGGGGGCTCTGGGAGAGGGAGTTTGGTTGGATTAGTAGAGGGTGGGTGTCTTAATCAGAGTCAGGGAAGCCAGTGGCAGGTATTAATATCAGCATGAGGGAGTAATGAGCATAGGCTTGCTGTTCCAGTGATGAATCCAGGGGCCAACACCAGGCTGGGGACTGGAGTGGGGGTAGGGAGCAGTGTAGAGGCTTTACTAAGGCAAGAGGTCTGTAAGATGATCAAGAGCTGAAGTGCATAGAGAGAAGTGGATGAGGGACAAAACTTTGGTGAGTGCCCATGGAATTGGGAGAGAAAAAGAGACAGTAAGCAACACTTTAAAGTTAAGAGGTATCAGCACTCCTGTGTTCACAGAAGCACTGTTGATGATAGCCAAGATATGGAAACAACATAAATGTCCATCAACAGATGAATGTGTGAAGACGCTGTGGTAGGAACAGAGTGGCCAATGGCCTGGAGAGCAACATGTCCATGTGTGATTGTGACTACTGCAATAAATACCTCGCTCATGACTCTTCATCTGTGCAAAAGATACTCTACAGTGATATCTACAAAGAGAATATGAAAGACTGCTGTCAGAATGGGGTGGAAGAGCAGGCTCAGAGCCTGATGGACGAAACAATGGCTGCACTTCAACAAGGAAAGTTTCCTCCTACTCCATTCTCTGCCTCTCCCCAGCAGGGGCAATGATCCCACCTCCCCCGAAGTCTCCCGGCTCCTCTTTGCCCTGGTATGATGCCTGCACCTCCTATAAGGGGCCCTCCCATGATGTCAGTGATGGGTTCTCCTCCTCCTGGGATGATGCCAGTGGGACCTGCTCCTGGAATGAGACTGCCATGGGAGGTCACATGCCAATGTTGCCTAGGCCCCCAGTGATGGAACCTCCTACCTGCTCCGTGATGATGCCTGCTGAGCCCAGAATGACTCACTATGCAGATGAGGACAGGAGGGAGGCCTCTTTATGTTAGTTTCCTATTACTTGTTCTGCTTCACCAGGAGATCATGGTGCTGTGACTCTGGGTGTTTTCTTTTTTTTTGAGACGGAGTCTGACCCAGGCTCGAGTTCAGTGGCATAATCTCAGCTCACGGCAACATCCGCCTCCCAGATTCAAGCAATTCTCCTGCCTCAGCCTCCCAAATAGCTGGGATTACAGGTCCTTGCCACCACATTTGGCTAACTTTTGTATTTTTAGTAAAGACAGGGTTTCAACCATGTTGGCCAGGCTGGTCTTGAACTGCTGACCTCAAGTGATCCACCCACCTCAGCCTCCCAAAGTGCTGAGATTACAGGCATGAGCCACCGTGCCTGGCCACTGAATGTTTTCTTAACAGCTTGGCAAGGAAGACTTACGCCGTCTTCCTATCAAAGAGAATAGTTTTGGAGCCCATACTCATCAGTATGGAGTCATGACTCTTAGCCCTGGACACCTGTCAGAATGTCCTACGGAGCTTATTCCACTTCAATCATGGACTCTGGGCTGGGGCCTGGGCAGCAGTATTTTGTAAAAGCTCTTCACTAGTTTGCAGCCAGGGTTGATAATAATTGGTCTAGACTTTTCAGAAATTTCCTGTCCGTTTCTAATAATCTTCACAAAATCTACCCAATTTTCATTTTCTGATACCTATCTCACTCTCCCTCATCCGGCATAGCTTACTGTCAGGTCCCATGAAGACTGAAATCATTCAGTCCCCTCATCTGTTTGGGCTAAATTGGTAACCAGAACCCATTTAGTAGAGCTGAGTGCACATTTCCTGTCTCTTCTCTGTTGTGGGTTTCAAGTTTGTCTTCTCTGTGGTTATTTTATTCTTTCCCGTTAGTACGTCTCCTTTAAGAAAAAAGATGGAAAACCAATGGGATTGGAGCAATCCTCTTGACCCCCGATGCTTTGTGAAGAGAGTTTCCACACCCAGAAGCTTATCTTCTATTTGTGCATCTGGCTCTGGCTATGTGTCCACAAAGCCCTTTAGTTTTCACCACTGCTGTTTGCAATCCTTGGCTTGCTCCTGATACCAGTCCTCCAGGCATTATTCCAGCATGGTTGTGCAACACTCTTGATTATGAGCCTGGCAGTACACTGTTCTAGTTCCTCTGAACTTTATATATATGTATATATACACACACACACACACACACACACACACATACCTGTATATTATGATCAGAACACTTAACTGAAACTCTGTATCCATTAAACAATAACTGGCATTCTCCCCTCCCCCCAGCCCCTGACAGCCACCATTCTCCTTTCTGTTTCTATGAATTTGATTATTTTAAATATCTCATATAAGTGGCATCATGCAGTATTTGTCCTTCTGTGAATGGCTTATTTCACCTAGCGTAGTGTCTTCCAGAGTCATCTGTGTTATTGCCCATTGTAAGATTTCTTTAGTTTTTTTACGGCTGAATACTATTCTGTTGTATGTACAGCTGTACGGGGTACTAGTTCGGTGATCGCCACAAATACCAAATTTCATGGATGTTCAAGTTCCTGATATAAAATGGCAAAGTATTCGCACATAACCTATGCACATCCTCCCGTATATTTAAACCATTTCTAGATTACTTACAATACCTAACACAGTGTCAATGCTATGTAAATAGTTGCTATACTGTATTGTTTTAAAATCTGTATATTTTCATTGTTGTATTGTTATTGCTGGAATACTTTTGCTCTGTGGTTGGCTAAATCCACAGATGTGAAACCTGCAGATACTGCGGGCTGACTGTATATACCACATTTTCTTTTCACTAAAAGAGTTGACAGTTACATTTTAACATTTCAACTGTACTTTTTCTGTCTCACTTCTCCCCTCCAAAACTACTCTCTTTGATAGGAAGAGGGAGTAAGTCTTCCTTGTCATGCTGTTAAGAAAACATCCAGTGGCCAGGTGCAGTGACTCACACCTGTAATCCCAGCACTCTGGGAGGCTGAGGTGGACGGATCACTTGAGGTCAGGAGTTTGAGACCAGCCTGGCCAACATGGTGAAACCCCATCTCTACTAAAAATACAAAAATCGGCCAGCTGTGGTGGCATATACCTGCAATCCCAGTTACTCAGGAGGCTGAGACATGAGAATTGCTTGAACCTGGGAGGCAGAGGTTGCAGTGAGCCGAGATCTCACCGCTGCACTCCAGCCTGGGTGACAGAGTGAGACTGTCTCAAAAAAAAAAAAAAAAAAAAAATTGGTGGTGAGAACATGGTAGCCAGTGGGGAGGACACAGCCTGATGAAGTCAACCCTACAGCAAAACCCACTGTCCCGAGTGACGTCTGTGGTCAGGGGTCAGGGGACATGTGCTAGTAGTGAGGCCCATGTGACCGGAGAAGGGACTCAGCATTGAAGCAAGGCCCTGGGCATTCAGGTATTGAGTGTTGGCAGACACGGGGGTGGATGTGTAGCAAACATCTTTCTCTTTTTTTAAGGAGGATGTCAGACTTCTGAAAAGTCCGCTTGAGGTATTCAACATATCTATTTGGTGATACCCTTGTGAACAAGGTAGAAAACCAAGATCTGAGTCAATAGCATTTCTTCTGGTGAAGGATAGGGTTACATTTGCATAAAAATCATTTGGAAATTATCTTTCCCTCCTTCTCCCAATCTGCCTGCAAGTGCGCTCTCCCAGGAATCCTGTCGGCTTTGAATTGTCTATCGGTGAACTTCAAAAGGCTAGTAGTAAGCAACATTGGCCACTTGGGTCTCTCTTGATCTCTTCCTTTCTTCACTGGCAAGTATCTTTGATATGTGGCTTTCTGATTCTGTGAGCTAGAGGCTATTATTTGTGAGTCCACTCTTTCCTCATTTTTCACTTGTTCTAAGGATGTTTGTGGCCATAGGAACTGTCAAGTTGAGGCTGGGAGCCATAGGGCTCACCCAGAAGGTGAAATGGAAGGCATCCTAGTGTTGGAAGCCAAGTATTAGGTTGGTACACAAGTCATTATGGTTTTTGCCGGTTAGAAAACCACCAGTACCAGAACATCTTGCCAATAGCCCAGCAGCACTTTGTCTTACTGTCTAACTTAAGAAAAAGTAATTTATTTACACATTGTCTTATTCCACGGAGTTTTTGAAGTGGCCTCCAATAATACACATACTGCACATGGAAACAGTCCGTGGTTGAGAGAATTGGAGCACAGTGACAGTAGAGGGAAGCCAAGCACAGAGAAATACTCATCTCTTGCTATTGAAGATTATCAGTGGTGAGCCATCAATTTGACCCGCTGTCCATCCTAGTACCTCAGACAAAGAGGGAGGTGTTCTGTTCACAGTCTCTAAAAGCTAAAAATAAGCCAGTCGTTTAGGTGTGGCATTCAAGAGTCCTTTCTTTATTATTATTATTATTTCTTTTCTCCTGTAAATGACCATAGAAGAGGCATTTAAAAGAAGCCTCTGTACAGTGTAAGTTGGTGTGGCCATTTTGAATAGTAATTTGGAATATCTAGTAAAACTACAACTAGTCCTACCTTAAGATGCAGCTGTTCCACTTGCTTTAGAAAATTATCATCACAGCTTCACGGGGAGCAGATACAAGGTTGTTCATTGCATCAGCATTTTTAATAGGAAAGAGTCAGAAACATCTGAACGAGTGAGTTCAAGACATAGTCATGTTGCAGGAATGGAACAGAATGTGTATTTTTGTGTGTGCAATAATTTTCAGTGAAAATAAGCCAGCTGCAGAAAGAAGTTAAGTTTAAAAAAACCCAGAAGAATGGTGGGTGTATATGTGTGGAGACCTATTAATTTTGGATGATAGTAATATGGATATTTGTATATATCCTTTGCATTTTTCTGATTAAAAGAGTAAAATACCCATTGTGATGTGCAGGATAGTGACCAGTACATCCTACACTACCTAACTTATAGCAACATGATTGCCTTCTGCTAAATGGTCTTGCATGCATTAGCTCATCTAATCACCTCAACAATCCCTTTCAGGGAGATCCTTTAATTATTCCCATTTTGCAAATGAAAAATTGAGATCTAGAGAGACTAAAAACTTACCTAAAGCAACTTAGTAAGGCTGGCCTTGAACCTGGGCAGTTTGAGTCCACAGCTTTTAGTCTTTATTATACTGCTCTACAAAATTTCCCAGTATTGTACAGTAGGTTGGTTATTTATTTATTGGCAGCAGTTATCTCATTGTAGGCCATGGTCATACTCCTAGAAGACAATGCAGGGAAAGCAGTTCTTAGAGATCAGAATAGGGTAGTTCCATTATCAGATGATACAGCTTGAGCTTGGTGCACACATTGTCTTGTCTTTTTGGATCATTTAATGGTGGCTCACAGCCCAGAAGCGCCTTGTCAACCCTGGTCCTACAGCCGAAATACCTGTGGAGGTTTAGGAATACCAAAGCCTGTCCCCACCAGAGATTTCAACATAATAGACCTAGGATAGGGTCTGTTTATCAGCATTTTAAAAAGTTTCTCACATAGTTTCAGTATGCACTCAGAGTGTGATCTACTGAATGATAAAGTCTGGACAGTACATAGTTCAAAGTTATAATGTTTGGCAAGAGCCTGGTGCATGGGTGTTTTGTGTTGAGGATCAAAGACAGGTCCATGTGTGTTGACTTTTATGACCAGATTGCAGCTAATGACCTATGAAATCATGGCTCTTAATCAGGATAAGGGAATGCATCTTAGCAGGATAGATCTGTCTTACCAACTCTGTCTCTCTTTTTTTTTCCGAGATGGAGTCTTGCTCTGTCACCCAGGCTGGAGTACAGTGGCGCCATCTCGGCTCACTGCAACCTCCACCTCCTGGGTTCAAGCAATTCTCCTGCCTCAGCCTCCCGAGTGGCTGGGATTACAGGCACCTGCCACCGTGCCCAGCTAGTGTTTGTGTTTTTAGTAGAGACGGGGTTTCTCCATGTTGGCCAGGCTGTCTCGAACTCCTGACCTCGTGATCCGCCCGCCTCAGCCTCCCAAAGCACCGGAATTATAAGCGTGAGCCACTGTACCTGGCCATCTCTCTCTCTCTCTCTCTCTTTTTTTTTTTTTTTTTTTTTTGAGAGAAGGTCTGGCTCTTTCACCCAGGCTGGAGTGCAGTGGCAAAATCTCAGCTCACTGCAATCTCCGCCTCCCAGACTCAAGTCATCCTCCCACTTCAGCCTCCCCAGTAGCTGATACTACAGGTGTGCACTAGCACACCCAGCTAATTTTTGTATTAGGTTGGTGCCAATGGCAAAATCCACACTTACTTTCACACCAACCTAATATTTTTTGTAAAGATGGAGGTTTTGTCTTGTTGCCCAGGCTGGTCTTGAACTCGTGAGCTCAAGCGATCCACCTACCTTGGCCTCCCAGAGTGCTGGGATTACAGGCATGAGCCACCACACCCGACCGGCCAACTCTTGTCTTTTAGTTTTCTGGAGAGCTGATTGAGGAATTTTGCCATGATGACGAAGCTTGGGAGTGGAGACTGGAAGCACATGTATCTGGTACTTGCCATCCCTTGATTAAGGAGTAGCTAAGCAGTGGGACAAAATCTTTCCCAGAAAAGAACTCAGGGTCTACTCTAATCCCTGACAAATGTACACTAAGTCTTCATGTATCTTCATTGATAAGTTCTTGGAAACTGTGACGTCAAGTGAAATGATATATACGAAGCTAATTTTACCATAGGCTAATTGATAAAAACAATGGCATATTTCCTGTGGCATGTTTCTGGTCACAAAAACATCACCAAACTTCTAAATAACAAAGTTAGATAGAACAACATTACTTGAGGACCTGCTGTATACCAAAGGCCGAAAGATTCTATGCCATGGTTGTAATATTAACCTGTGGCAGTGGTTCTTGGACTTGTGCATTCAGGTCACCTGGAGAACTTGTGAAAAACAGATCCCAGGGTTCCACTCTCAGTTCCTGATTTTGTTGGTCTGTGATAGGGTCAGAGATTTTGCATTCCTAACAAGGTCCCAGGTGATAATGATGCTGCAAGTCTTAGGGCCACTCTTTAAAAACCACAGGACTACGATAATAAAAGAGGGTTTTAGCTTCCTACCCTCTGCCACGTCACACATACACAAATAGAAGGATTGGCTCGGAGTCACATAAGAAAGGTTGAAAGCTACAGGCTAAGTCAGTTATATTCTCAAACTTTAAGCAAAAATCACCCAGGGCATGTGTTAAACATGCAGGTTATCAGGCCCATCCCTAGATAGAAATTCTGATTCAACTCATCTAAAGTGGAGCAAAATTTGCATTTTAAATAACAATCCAGAAGACTTTGAAGAAGGTGGATCTGGACACTTTGAGAAATTGTAGGTGATTGTATAGTTATGGGTATTTACAGTGGATTGGCAAATTTGTATGCAGAAATGCTAATTAACAAACAAATTAATGTCAGGCTGCAGAGACCTCCATGCCCTTGGTGCTCTTCTCGTTACTAAATCTCCAAGTATAATTTACTTGGGTGAGTATAGAATTCATATGCCTGTGCAATCTATATATGCTGTAACAAAGAAGTCAGCCAATGACCATTGGTCTCCAGAAATATCTTGACATGGGTCAAAATTAACATGCAATAATTTAATAATGATTATAATGATGGTAATAATAATAGAACAGTCAAGTCCTGAATTTTAGTTAAAGGAAGTAAAGGAGTCCACTTCAGAAAGAAGGAAGCCCAACTTCTTAGAAATCCCTATGACCTGACAGTCCCAGTAAGAACACTGAGAGCTGGAAAGAGATGCAAGTTCCCCCAAAGCTAAGGCAAATCCAGCAGTATTAACAGCTGCAGTGTGGTTGAGGCCAGGAAGGTTGTCATTGCCTTCTCTTCTGCTCTGTCCAGACCACACCTGGAGCTTGTCTTTAAATCTAGGCATCATTGTTAGAGAAGCACAAATTGAAGGGTGATCAAAGTTGAACATCTGGGATCCTAAGGGCTTTTGATCCATGTCCCATAAGAAATGGATGATGATGACAATGAGGCTGTTTAGTCTGGAGAAGAAAAGATTTGCTGGGTGGGATGTGGGGATGGTGGTGGTTTCAGTGCAGGTTATGGTTAAAAAAAAGTTCTGTCTTGTTATATGTAGTTACCAAGGGCAAATCTAGGAGCAGCGCATGAAATTATAGTGAGTCATTATTTCAGCTCTAAATGATGACAAACTATCTAGAATAGATTTTTAAAAAGGTGAAATGGAGTGCCTTGTTTCTGTCACAGGAAGTGGTCAAGCAGTGATGATCTAGCTATGTTATAGAGGGAGTTCTTGCTTTGTTTAAGCCAGAGGTTGGGCTAGAATTCATTATTAGGCTCCATGATTCTGTCTAATGACTGGTTAGTTATTGCGCTTGTTGTTTTGTTTACTCAGTGATGACAAATAAATGGTTCCAGCATAAACTGACAGCCAGATACCATTGTCCAGCTTTTTGTCTCATGGAAGCTGCACAATTCGAATATGCATCCAGGTGCGTTTCTGTTGCTGGATTGGGCTCTGAGCAATCTGATGTCCCCTGAAGAAGTGGATTGTGAAGGCCATGGATGGAGCAGGGAGTATAAATGGATACTCTATTGTGCCAGAGTAAGCATTTGAGTCTTTAGGCCTCTTGACTCCTGTCTTGCCAAAAGTGAGAATAAGATTTTTTAAAAAAATGGTTTGTGGAGGAATTGTTAGACTTTAAGGAAGGGACTTCTGTGGACCCTGAGCCTTAGTACTCATCTCCCAGAAACTTAGTACTCATCTCCCAGAAACTTAGTACTCATCTCCCAGAAACTTAGTACTCATCTCCCAGAAACTTAGTACTCATCTCCCAGAAACTTAGTACTCCCCTCCCAGAAACAGTGAGGTATGGGTGCCCTTGGATCAGACCAGCAGTTCAGATAGTTCGGACACATGGACAACACTTCAGAAGTCCAGAATCACCAATCGGTATCTGAAGTTGTGATTAGAACCTGCTCCCAGAAACTTCTGATGCTGAATCTCTGGTCTGTGGTGCTTAAAGCCAAATAACCAAAGCCCTGCTTTTGACCATGTAACATTTTTGAAATCAGGATGTTTCAGAGGGTACCATTTGTAAAAAGATGCATATCTGGGATTTGAATAATTTTATTTTACTAAAGAGCAGAAATAGATATCCCACTTAAAAAATTTCTAATATTAATTCAGCACATAATTTCTTTATATATTTTACTGGGAAATTGCAAACTATTTGGAATTATATGCCATCTGGCCTTCATGAAAGTCGTTTCTAACTATGGAAGCAAAATCTGTTTCTCAAGCAAAACATGGCCAAGTGTCTGAGTGCGGGCCCCCAGGCCTAATGGATTAATAAGTAGCTGTGTTATATGCCACTCTTTGCAATCTACCAGATAATATTGCTTTTTTGGAGACCTAGTGTTGACGAATTCTGTGGCTTTTATCTTTCTGCATTTATGTCTTCTTCCGAAGTAAGCACACTGCTTTAATGCTTTAACACGAGTCTATTCACACTCGCATTACGGATTTTGGGAGGTGTTAATATGTTGAAGGACACACATGTTTTAAGATTCTGTCATCTTTATTTGTTTGTAGTTGAAGGAGGGGTAGAGCTTCTTATCTTGTGCTGCACCTGCCACTTTCAGGAAGCCAGGAGAGAGGAGGCCATGAGCCTTTACACCTGTTGAGTGTCTATTCTATTCCAAAGCCAGACACTGTAACCTCATTTTCTTATTTAATCCTTCTAATTTTTCTTCCTTCCTTCTTGCCTGCCTGCCTGCCTGCCTGCCTTCCTTCCTTCCTTCCTCCCTCCCTCCCTCCCTCCTTCCCTCCCTCCCTCCCTCCTTCCCTCCCTCCCTCCCTCCTTCCCTCCTTCCCTCTCATGCTGGAGTGCAGTGGTGTGATCTCAGTTCACTGCTCTCATGCTGGAGTGCAGTGATGCAATCTCAGTTCACTGCAACCTCTGCCTCCCAGGTTCAAGCAATTCTCTTGCCTCAGCCTCCTGAGTAGCTGGGACTACAGGCATGCACCACCATGCTCGGCTAATTTTGGTATTTTTAGTAGTGATGGGGTTTTACCATGTTGGCCAGGCTGGTCTTGAACTCCTGACCTCAAGTAATCCAGTCGTGTCCACCTCCTAAATTGCTGGGATTATAGGCGTGAGCCACTCCACCTGGCCAAATCCTTCTAATTTTCTGGGGTGGCTATTATTATTCCCCATTTTATACAGGAAAAAGTAGAAATCAGAGAGCTTAATACATTTGTCAAGGTGCACAGAATTTGTAATAAGGAAACACCAATTCAAACCTAGGTCTGACTCCTTCCAGCGCACATATATAGTATGTAATGTCACCTTTACATCTTTTCCCAAATTGTGTTATCTTTTCTAAGTGAAACCTGAGTCTTAAAATCAGCCTTTGTTGCCAAAATACTTGACAGTGTGTTGGTCATTTATTCTTCCCCATTCTGGGTAGAAATCAGGGTTCTCTTTTCCTAGTGGAAGCCCCAGGACAGCTTATGTTTGCATGTCATGTGTCCATTTGACTTTTAACCAAAACACTAGCGTTTCACACAGTCCTGACCCATCAGCTTCTCAAAGGTGGGTGGCAGTGGTGAGAGACGATGAAGCTCATCTTAGAGGCACAAACAGGGCATTTTTGAACTGACACAAGTGCATCTGGTGTTTGACACCTGTTGGTTTTGGTGGCCTCTGTGATTTAGAGAAAGGAAAGGGCCATAAATTCTCTCCTCCTCAACCTTACCACCAGGTGGTTTGTTGAAACAAAAGCAGATCCCAAACTGGATTCTGTCACACATCAAACACTGACATTAGGCAGAATGCACCAAAGTAGCCATAAAACCTGTTCCTGTAAGCTGGGGCAAGTCCTAGCTCTCCATCCTTAAGGCATGTTGACAAGTACTTGCAGGAGAGATTTACTCAGGGACAGCAATCTGCAAAAAGATCAGCTCCAGGGGCCCAAGAAGCCTTCTTGGCAGGCTGTAAATGTTCTATTTTTTGATCCAGCTGATGATTATATGAGTATTTGCAAGTGTAACGTTCTGTATGTGCACTTAAGATTTGTGCACTTTAGTATACCTGTTATTTCTCAGTACAAAATAAGGTGGAAATAAATGTTTGTCCTTAAATTATTCACAGTCTGTGAGTAGGGAAATTATCATGCATTATTGAAACCCATAAACCCTTTGAATTAGAGGTTTTCCATGGAAGGCTCTCCGGGTGGAGTGAAAGCACTCAGGGGTCTTTCATATGCACCATCCTGCCGAGGCCTCCTCTCTGGTGACCCCAGCCCATCCCTGTGGTGTCCCCTAGAGTGGACACAGTAGTTGCCTCCATCCAAGTGACCATCTTGGCACCTGGGATACCTTAGTGTTGGGCTACTGCTGCCTTCTTTCTTTATTCTTCCCTGTTTTAAGTAGAGTCATGCATCGCTTAAGATAGGAAACACTGTGAGAAATGTGACATCAGGCAATTTCATCATTGTGGGAACATGTTGTTGTGGGAACATCGTAGAGTATACCTAGCAAACCTGAATAGCAGAGCCTGCTACACAACTGGTCTATGTGTTACGGCCTGCTTCCCCCAGGCTACAAACCTGTACGGTGTGATACTGTCCTGAATACTGCAGGCAGCAGTAACACAATATAAGGATTTGTGTAACTAAACATAGAAAAAGTACAGTGAAAATACAGAATTATAGTCTTATGGGACCACCAGCATATATGTGGGCTGTCACTGACTGAAACCCCATGATGTGGCATGCGACTATATATCCTTCTCTTGGAATTTGACTTCTTTTACTTTTTAGGCCGCTTTTGGTGGCTTTAACCAAATTCCTGATGAGGCTAGGCAGGAAGGTTCTGGGGGATGAAATAGATACATTTCCCTAGGCAACAATCCCAGACTCCACCCTGGGGCTGGTCATGGGAGGGGCTGCGGGTCCCCTGTCTCCTTTCCCAGAAGGGGAAAGGAGACAGGGGTAGGGGTCACCAGGGGGTCATGCTGGCAGAGCTGTTAGCTCTAAGTGCCAACTTGATAGCTATTGGATTTGGCCTACTAAGCCCTGGCTGTTGCCTCCCAAGTGAAATTCTCCAGAACAAAGAGATAAAGATGACCCTGTATCAGCTGCCTCTAGGACAGGGTTGTGGTGTTTCTGCTTTGGCGGTTTTAGAATTCCTGTGACTTCCATTTATTGCCCATGTTTCTCTCCCTTTACATTTGCACACACCCCCCTCTCATCCCAGACTCCCACTTAACAGAACCCCAGCCTTAAAGAAAAAACAAAAGCAAAGTTTGTACACACACACACACACACACACACCCTCCGCTGGTATTCCTAATCCACTGTGGAATCTGTTGCCATAGCAGTAGCTGCCCCCTCCCTGCCCCAAGCACAGACACACATTTCATCATTTGGGGCTCCCACCAGGTTTTTAATTTTTTTTCTCTTTCTCAAACAGCAACAGCCAACACTGCTTTTTCACAAACTGTTAATATATCTTTACAGTACTCTCTTGGTACTTTTTAGATTGCATTTGCTTCTAACTTCAGGTACACCTAGTCATGCCCCCATCAGTAAGGCTAATTTTATGAAGAGGCTGGTGCTGGTTTGCTTTTAGTCTTACTTATTATTGGATCCAACACTAAATGAAGAAAGGGATTTGGGGAGTTACTTAAGAGTAACATGGGAATTGAACTCTATGGCTCTGGGCACCTTAATTTCATTTTCTGAGATTTTGTATTTCTTTTCATTGTTTTGATTTTAGCTTATTGCTTTAACGTACTCTTTTTTATTTTTAAAGAACTAAGTGTTAATGAAGGCGTAGGAAAGAGTATATGATAATTAGCCAAGTTTGATATCATAGTTAACTAGCTGGTTCCTAGATAAATATATGATACTCTTCTTTTTATAATTAGACTATGTGAACATTAATAACGGAATGGGTTGGAGATATATATATATATATATTTTATGTTGTTAACCTGCTTAGGAAAGCTGTAGAATTTACTTGAACTTAGTGTGTTAAATAAAGTCCTGGTTTTTTGAAGCCAAAACCAAACATGTTAGTTACTCTTAACCCAGGGCTGTGGGAGAAGCCAGTGATTCTAGGCCCACATTTCCTCTTCGAAAACTAGAAACCCTTCCATCAGGGCAAGACTCCCAAAGAGCTGCAGCCTCCACTGCCCCGGGTTCAAGCGATTCTCCTGCCTCAACCTCCTGAGTAGCTGGGATTACAGGCACCCACTACCATGCCTGGCTGATTTTTGTATTTTTAGTAGAGACAGAGTTTTGTCATGTTGGCCAGGCTGGTTTAGAAATCCTGACCTCAGGTAATCCTCCCACCTCGGCCTCCCAAAGCATCAGGATTACAGGCATGAGCCACTGAGCCCGGCCTAGTTCCAGAACATTCTTGTCACACCAAAAAGAAACTGTAGCCATTAAGCAGTCACTCTACTCTCCCCCCAGTAACCACTAATTATTGGTCTTCTGTCTCTATGGATTTGCCAACTCTGGATATTTAATATGGAAACATACAATGTTTATTTTTTTGTGTCTGGGTTATTTGACTTAGCCCAATGTTGTCAAGGTTCATTGATGTTATAGCATGTATCAGTACTTCATTCCTTTTAATATCTGAATAATATTCCATTGAATGTATATACCAGATTTGGTTCATCCATTCATCAGTTGATGGACATTTGGGTTCTTTCCACCTTTGACTATTGTGAATAACATTGCTATGAACATTGGTCTACAACTTTTTGTTTGAGCACCTGTTTTCACTTCTTTTGGATCTATACATAGGATTGGAATTACTGGATCACATAATTCTGTGTTTAAATTTTTGAGAAATAGAACAGCTACCAAACTGTTTTCCACCATGGCTATGCCATTTTACAGTTCCACCAGCAATGTCTGAGGGTTCCAATTTCTCCATACTCTTTCCAACACTAGTTATTTCCCATTAAAAAAAATGACTATTATAGCTATCACAGTGGATGTGAAGTGGTGTCTTACTGTGTTTTAAGATTTTTTATAGTGCTGATTTTGTATGTGTCTGGACTCAAATTTTTATATTAATATTCTTAAGCCTGCCATATTGCAAAGCTACGTGAAAAACCACCTATACAAAATTCCCAGTAAGAAAATGATGTAAAGCTTCTTTTCCTTCTCGGCCCCTGCTATAGCCAAACATCGTGACTCTGTAATCTGTAGTATGTTTAAGCCACTTGCAGACAATTTGTGGCAAATTAGAGATGATATCTGATGCCTCTGACCTTCTTTCTAATTTCTCTTTTTTAGGTTTTAGGGTTTCCTTTGGGCCACCCAAAATGTTTTTTAAATACTTTGGATAAGAGCTAAACCACCTGCCACTGGGGACTTCCATACTCTTGGCTCTGTTGTCATCTGACGGCATTTTGACTGTCTCGAGGCCAAGTGACTTGCTGTCCATGATGAGTGATGAGAAGAACCTTGGTGTGTCCCAAAAATTGGTATCACCTTCAAGGAGCACAAGTAGCTGCTCTTCCAAGCAAGGAAGTCGACAGGTAAAGTTTAACTCATGCAAATTTTAATATGCAAATGTAAGCCATCAAGTTTGCTGGGTAAAATGCACACATTTACTTGGGAAATCCTACTTCTCAGTTTAAGAGCATTTACTTTTGGTTATTTCTTGACTGTATGAGGAGAGTAAATTCTGTATAATTTTAATAATGTGTGCCTACCAGGTAGGAAGAACTGCATTTGGTTCTTCGTATAATTTTATTTAATTCTTGCAACTGTCCCCCAATGTAGATATTAACATCTCCATTTTCCCCATGAGGAAGCTGACTCAGACTGACCAGGTTACTTGCCCAAGGACACACAGCTAATAAGGAGCAAAGAAAGAACCAAAGCTCAGTCTGTTTGGCTTCAGAGCCCACACTTTCCTTTATATCCTGCTAAGTAAAACAAAAAAACAATCCATCATTTTTCCAGTAATTATAATATCCACCCCAACTTTCTTCCCTTCATCAAACCTTTTATGGCAGCTTGTAACCACAGATTGCCCTGTTAGTAGCTTCGAGTCTCACCTGCTTTATAAAACTGTAACGGATGAGGTAACCTAATCTACAGAAAAATGGTCCAAAGAAATTAAGTAGGAGGAAGAAAGAACTGAAACAAAGGACTGAATAATTAACTCCTAAATAACTGTTGAGTAATTATATATTGTTTCTTGATTTCCTTTCTAATAAATCTTTGCTGGCAGAATTTGCTGGTTTTAGATCAGTGCAGTAAATGCACATTAATCATTATAATTCTTCCCCCAGCAGTTAGGTGGAGAGAGAATGAGCTGTCAGAAAGCTGAATTTATGACCAAAGTGGTCTCTGAGCCTTTTCAGCACCTACTGCCTCTGTTGGCATTTCCTTTTCCTCATGGGAAGTGCTGGCCTGAGAAATCACCCAGAGTCTTTGGTTCCAGAATTGGAAGCAGCAATTAAGCAACTCCCACCTCAGTCACGTCTACACATTTATGACACATCATCAGGGGTCTGTTCAACTGAGCGTTGCCTGGGATAAGGGGCTTTGCCACCCATGAATCTGTGATTCCAGGAAATTAGATTTTGCCACAGGCCTGACATTTGGGAAGCCCTCCAGGATCTCCCCTGAGGGGTTAAGAAGGAGAATTTTGTCAGCACTGTCATCGGTTCCTTCTGGGCTTAAAAAAAAAAAAAAGAAGAAAAGACTGAAATTAGTCATTGGCTAATGCATCATGGCTCCCTGGAGTTCTGTTTTCATGAGGGTCACTGTGCTTGTCCCCTTTGTCAGCTTTCCACAGGAGTATTTTTCTCCCTAAGCCAAAACTCTGGTTGGGATTAAAACAGCATGTGGTATATCCCCTACCTGCGCCATCTTCCTTACACCTAGGGATTGTTACGTCCTTCTTTGATAAAGGGGGAGAACATGATTCATTTAAGTAGCAGGTGGTGATTACACCATAGGAATTGGAACAGTACAATGAAATTCTCAGATCAAATACTACAGAAACTTTTTTCAGTGCGTTATTTGGAATTGATTTGGTTTTCACAAGGCTTTTTTGAAAGTTACATCATGAAGGATGAGAGGAATGTGCTTGATGCCTCAACTTTTTTCTGACTTGGATTGCTTGGTCAATCTGTCACTCATTCATCAAATGGTCATCTTTTATATTTAGGGTCTCCTGCTTTAATATGCATATAATGTGGCTTTATAAATGGAGACACTTATATTTCCTCTGTGGCAGAGAAGGTAGAGAATTTATTATTTCAACTTCAGCCTGAAGTTAGTTATAAAGCCCATGTTTGATTTCCAGAGGTCATTTTCTTGGTCCATCTGCTTTCCCATCCTTCTGTCGAAGAAAGGTGTTCTGTCCCAGGGTATGCTTAGTGTTTCCATCCACGTGGTCCACCTTGGTCCCCCATACCCAATCTGCCTTCGCAAACTGGCCCAAGATTGTACTTCAGTCTTTAAAGGTGCTTCAGAGGTGCAGGAACCTTTGAAGCTCTCCTCACTTAGGGCACATAGCCATTTCCGATGGTCTGTCGGTTGCTAAATATAAGGATGACACTGTGTTTCCAGTAACGTCACTAAAGAGTACCAGTTAAACACTTAAGACTTCAAGATTTACATAGTAAGAAATTTAATTAGAGGAATATGAAAATATAACTAAAGATAATCTGTACAAATACCTACTTGTATTTCAAACACCAGTTTAAAGTCATTTTCAAATTGCTGTCTTTCTTTCATCTGGAGGGAATACATCTGATGTTGATTTTATTGGTCATTTTTCTTAGTGCTAGTTTTTCTCATGTGCTTTGGAATTGCAGCTTAGAGCTTCATCTGGAGATTGTTTTCCATGTATTCTTTCTCTGCGCTCACCCTGACCCATCTAGGGATTTGCTGTTGCCAACTTCCTACCTCCCAGGACCCCAGTGCAGAGTCAAGTCTAATATTTGCAGCAAGGGCCTTCTGTTCCATGATGATGATGGACCCAGCACCAGGCCCCAGACAGCATAGCCCAGGGCCTGGCTGTGAGGCTGTGTCTCCCTTCGCACCTCTCCCTGGGCAAGCAGATCTTTAAAGCTCTCTTTCCTTGTGGTGTGGGGGCTTCCCCCTCCACAGTTTCAGATTTCCAGTAGTGAGCCTGGCTCAGGTCCCAGCCTTTTCCTGATGACATGTTTCTCCTCGTTAGCCCTCAGAAACAGGCTAATGGACACCTCTGTCTACAGTATACTTTACATTTCTATTTGGTTCTGATCCGTGGAGATACGTAATCTTTTTTTGCCACATTATTCTTTTTTTTTCAGGTTTGTTGAGGTAATAAATGACAAATGAAAGTTGTATATATTTATGGTGTATAATGTGATGTTTTGATACATGTACACATTAGGAAGTGATTACCCATTATCAAGCTAATATACCCATCACCCCCCATAGTTATTTGTGTGTGTGTGTGTGTGTGGTAAGAACATTTAAGATCTACTTTTATGGCCAATTTCAAGTAAATAATGCAGTATTATTAACTATAGTCGCCATGGTGTTACGTTAGATCTCCAGAACTTATCAAACCCTGGTAACTACCATTCTATCCTCTGTTTCTATAAGTTTGACTTTTTTAGATTCCACATGTAAGTGAAATCATGCAGCATTTTTCTTTCTGTGCTTGGTTTATTTCACTTAACATAATGTCCTCCAGTTCATCCATGTGATTGCAAATGACAAGATTTCTTTCTTTTTTAAGGCTGAATAGTAGTCCACTGCATAAGTATATGTACCACATTTTCTTTGGAAATATTTAATCTTGTTTCTTTATCACGCAGACACAGAAGAGCCCTACATGTTTATAACTTTGTATATTTTTGCCATATTTGGAGTGAGGGTAGCATTTTGTATATTTTTGCCATATTTGGAGTGAGAGTGGCAATAGGGAAGGGGCATTAAATGCATGAACTTAAAACACCATCTTAGCTGGAAGACATGGTTTTTTAAAGTCATTTTTACTTAAATTCTCATCCAGTATTGCCAGGTGACCTTGAGAGTATCTGTACTTCAGCCACACTAGTTTTCTTTCACTTTCTGGAGCTGAATTTTCTTTTGTCCTTGTTTCCTGAACTGAACTTAAACTTGAACCTGGTCTTCCTATCTCAGACCTATTCATATAAAATCTCAAGGAGCTATGTGTTTATGTATAGATACTCTCCTACCTATATACCTGTGTTAAAAGAGCTTGCTTCCTTGAAGGAGAAAATGATTGAGACCTAGGTGTTTTCATTTTTACATCTGACCTAAGACAAAATGTACAACTTACGGCCACGAAAACCCTAGGAGGAGGGTTCTATCATCTTTTAACTTAAATACTGGGGCTCCTGAGATTTTAAAAACAATAAGCCTCACTTTGCCAGTATGAAAACAACCTGTCAATAAAATCTCTTCAAGATAATTTGAGGAGAGAGGTATGCATAGTGATTAGAACATTAACTCTCCGATCTTGGGTCCACCCATTAATTGGTTCTGTGACCTTAAACTCTCCAAACCTCAGTTTTTTCATCAATAAAATTGGAATAATAATAGTTCTTTTCTCATAGCATTGTGGTAAGGATGAAAAATAAGCACTTATTCCAGGGTCAGCCTCAGGATAGGTGCTGAGTAAATATAAACGTATGTTTTTATCATTATAATGAGCATTAATTTGACCTTCACTTCTTATTTGTGAAAGTCCTGAATGCTCATAGTGAATAGTTCTAGCTTTTTTTCTCCCAGGAACTTTTACAGTATCATACATGTATCCACTCATACCTTTTTAGTGTTGTACAAAAGCCCACTAAAATATACACTGTATTTGTGAATATATACTTTTAAAATAAGAAATGCCTTACTCTACACATTAACAAAATGCTTTTGTGAAGAATACAATAGAATATTTAATAATTGGGCTACATTTAACATCTTTAAGCGTAACCTATACCTAAAACAAGTGAAAAAAGTTGATGAATTCTTACCCCATCCTGCTAAGCCTTGCCCTTGCTTGGGTGGTAAATGATTTTCCCCTCTCGCCCTCTATGCCAGCATCTATCTCTTGGTAGTAGCTGCACAGAGCATTGTGTTAAGAAGGACTTTGCAGCTGAGTCTGTATTCAGGGGAAAGATTGCCGTGTTTTTAGCTGTGACTTCTGGGCATAAGGCAGGGAGAGCACAGCATGGACACTGTGTTTGTCACCCCTTAGTGATAGAGAAGAGTTGAAATCAAGAGCTCTCTGTTGCAATCTTTATATTGTGTTATTGGATGAACTTCAGGCAAGTGTAGGTTGTCTCAGTTCTCCATTCATAAAATGGAGGAAAACTCAACTCCTGCTTTTTCCTGTGGAATGCGGTAAGAGAAAATTGAGTGTTTTCAGTGGCTAAAAGACATTGAAAGTCTTTCGAGAAAAGTCCTCTGTAAATTTAAGAAACTGGTATAATTACAGATGAGCTGCCTTTACTT
Source organism: Pongo abelii (assembly GCF_028885655.2). Lineage (NCBI taxonomy): Eukaryota > Metazoa > Chordata > Mammalia > Primates > Hominidae > Pongo > Pongo abelii. Next base: position 60,315,558 of record NC_071991.2, read on the forward strand.
TGACCAGTTCTGGAAGCAGAACTCACATGACCTTGTTTCAAAAACCATGACACTCTGCAGAATTGATTCTTTTTGAAGTAGATCACTTTTCAGATGTCGTGTCTTCACCATAGAGGAATCTACTTTTCTTGTAGGAACTAAAGGGACCCTGCTTATTAGAAAAAAATAGGTTGTTGGTCCCTCCTGACTGTCTTAATCATACCTTATTATTGTAGAGTTCTAAGTGGATCTTCAGTGTTCTTCCTCATCCCAGGTTTTGGCTCCACTATTCCTTTAGCTAGAATGATCATATGAAACTCTGCTGCCCTTTTGAATTATGTCATTTCCTTAGCAAGAATTTTTATTTATTGCTTTAAGCTTTTTAAATGATTTTTATAAAAATAAGATTTGCTCATTGTAAATCATTTACATAGTAAATGTGACTTGCTATGCTTTAATTAACTTGTGTTCAAATAGCTGCTGATAGGTCAAATAAAATGCCTGAAAATGACCGTAGTTTGTGCAGGTCATTGGTGTCATTGTCAAATAGTTTCCTTGCAGTCCTGGGGATGAAAGGCTGATTAGAGTTGATTCATGAGAGACAAGGAACAGAGGAATAGAACAGCCCAGTTCTGCCAGGCCCCTCGACAGGATTTGAGAGAAGCCTTCACAGATGTTCTGGTTTGGAACCTTGAGCTTGGCTAATACCATGCTTAACACTGCTATCGTCTCTCCTCTTTCAATTGCTTCATTGGTTAAAAAAGTATATGGTTGTTTAAGTACTGGGTCCTGTTTATACATCCTTTTATTTCTCATAGCACCTAGGACAGGGCTTTGCATGTAGAAGATACAAATCGTCAGACTGAATTTATTGAAAACCAGCGACAAATATCCTTTTATTGGGGCAGGTGAGAATGTATGGCCAGGTATACATGGAGAACATGCGGGAGCAAAAAGCCCACAGATTCTTAAGCTCTTCCACTCCAATGACAGTTGTGAGGATCTATAATAAAATGAAGAAGGGCTTCCCCATTGATTTTATTCTGCAAATGATGGCATCCATAAATGTTCTTCTATACCTGTGGTCTGTGAAGGAACTACTCTATTGAACGTCTGGAACAAAAAGTAAAGACGCGGCTCTAGAAACTGTTGCTTGTTCTCATCGGTTTTGCTTTTTGCCTGCTGGATAACCTTGCCATGTTTTTTTAAACACATTTTGGGTCTAAGCTTTTTAGCTGTGAAATTCGGATAATTTTGCTTACTTTTGAGAACTAAATGAAAGAGTAAATAAGAGGCATCTAGACTAACATATGGGAAACATTCAGTAAGTGTAGATTAAATTAATGAATGAATAAACATGCAGTTGCTTAGTAGAAAGATTACCATTCACAAAGTCTTGTAGATACATTAAGTGGGTTAAGGAATATCTAAGTGGGAGGGAGAATTGCTATTTTAAAATGTGTAAAATATGAGTAATTGCAATTTCCTCTTGTCTTTTTCCCACTGCCCCCTTACGTTTCCTTCCTAGAATTTTCAAAGTAACACATTCCAGAGGCCAGATTAGCTTGATAAAGATGACTGAGTATGCTTTGTCTTTATCAAAAGAGTCCTATAGCCTTGAGTTTTATTTCTTCAGCCAATATCTATTGAGAGCCTGTTATTAAAAGGCCCTGAGCAGGGAGATACGAAGCTATGAAGGACAGGACAGCTGAACAGTTCATCATAAATAAAAATCAACTCTGATTGGAAAGAGTATGAGTTGTAAAGAGAGCACAGCCTCTATTCAGTTTTAAAATGTATTGTTAGCATTTGGCATAGAAGTTAGCAATAGAGAGTAAATCCTGTCAAAATAATTGACAGGTGCTTCACTCATGATTGCAGGGGTTTTGAAATGGAGAGATCTATTGCTAGGTAAGTTTCCATACAATTATGTAATTCACTCTTGTCACCCTGCTGTTTCTGGGCTGAACTACAGTGGCTTGAACTCTCCCAGGGTCACCTGATGAGAGCTTATTTATGCAGGGTATTAGATTATGCCGCACTCCAGAGAGCCCAGCCTGGCTGGGCTCAGGGCCGGAACTCATAAAACAGGTGAGTGGAATGGGGAAGAATTTGCCAAGGAGGGAAAAGTGAATTAACACTTTAATGTCCAGGTGTTTACCATTTCAGCTGTCTGGATATTGAAAATGCTTAGTCCCATTTCTTTCTTTTTTTTGTTGTTTTTTTTTTGTTTTCTTTTTGAGGCGGAGTCTCACTCTGTTGCCCAGGCTGAAGTGCAGTGCCGCAATCTTGGCTCACTGCAACCTCTGCCTCCTGGGTTCAAGCGATTCTCCTGCCTCAGCCTCCTGAGTAGCTGGGACTACAGGTGTGCACCTGTAGTACCACCATGCCGTCAGGTGATCCAACCTCTTCGGCCTACCAAAGTGCTGGGATTACAAGTGTGAGCCATCACACCTAGCCCCGTTTATTTCTTCTAATTTCATAATGTCTTTAGAGATGCTAAGATTTAGCATCTCTAAATTTATTTCAGTATTCAGTATAGGCTGAATAAACACCACAAGAAAGTCCAGTCAAGGAGGAGGGACGTTGGAAACATCGTGGTTGTCTCACACTGTTCTATGATGATCATAGAAGAGGAGAGGCAGCGAGCATGAACTCTGGAGCCAGATGGCCAGTGTTTGAATCTCCGGCTATTTATAAGCTGTTTGATTTTGGACAAAGTTAGTACCCTCTCTCTGCCTTGTTTTCTTATTAGGTGTAGGTTGCTTAGTTTGAAGAGAGCCTGTAGTAGGAAGTGCTATGTAAGTGTTTGACAAATAAACGTTCACCTTTTGTGAGCAGGGGAGTCCCGGGAGCCCTTAAGCAATGTCACAGCTGCTTCCCTGCTTCATCTTTTCACCTGGGAGGCGGGTGGCAGAGTACAGGGGCAGGCAGCTTGGCTTGTGTCTAGGCTGCTCTCAGAGGAAGACTCAGCATGGGACACTCGAAGTGAAAACTCTCCGATAGCATCTTCACAGCTCATAATATCCTTTCATGCTACCCTTTGGAGTCTCAGCACAACTCAGTGAGGTCTGTAATGTTTCCCCCACTGTGGAAAGGAAATATAGTCCAAAGATATTAACTGATTTGTTCGGAGTCCCATGGCTAATAAATGGTAGGTGACCCGGCAACCAGCTATTTGGAGAGCACTGGGTTTCTTTAGATGCTAGAAGACTTCTTCAGAAGTTAATTCAAGTTCCATGCCTTATGTACAAATGGTTGTTATTTAAACAAGCCTCCATCAACTCACATCTTTATGAATGCAGGGCCAAGAAGAACGTGGATGATTGAATTAGCCTTAGGATCCCTGTTTGCCTGGAGCTGTTTTTTGTTTGTTTGTTTTCTAGTGGACCCCACTGAGAAAAATAATTAACTATATAGTTCTTATAGTTTTCTAGATTCTCATTTTCTGGACCTTTTACTTCTCCTCCTTACTGCTGACCTTTTAGCCACCCCTATGGTTATAACATACCTCAGAGGCAGAAAGGCTGAAGAAATAAGACTGAGTTCTCAATATATTTCCACTCTGAGTAAGTCTTATAAGACACAAACAAACATTTGGTATCAGAAGAGGTTAAAGTATCAGCTCAAATGACATATTTGGGTTGTCAGGACTTCTTTGTTCCTCTCCACATCCACAAATGACAGACTGTCAGCTGCATTCCACACTCTGAAGATCACGAGAAACTGAACTCTTAAAACACTTCCGGAAAGTTGCTGAACTGTCTGTATTGTTCTGCAATTCTGGAATAATAATCACAGCAAATATATTTGAGTGAGATTTAGAAATATTATTTTGATGAAAACTGCATGGGATTCCTTAAGAAAATAAATATATTTATTCATGGTTGGCAGTGGGCACATTTAAGATACAGGAAGGCAGAACCCTGGCCCAGATGCTCTGGTTGAGAGCACAGCATAGCAGCTGTACAAGGTAATGGAATGTTCTCAAGAAGCTATTGATGCAAATGTGAACTGAACTGACCGATTCAATAGCTCTTTCCTGGGGAGGGGAAAGTCTACTTCAATAATTTGATAATATTAAAATACTAAAGGTCCAGAAGTGACAGTGCAAGAAGTAGGACAGAGGCACAACAGAAGACTTCCCTAGTGTCATCTGATGTCCCTCTAAAACCTACACCCTGGCCCTACCGTCGAGTTCAGCTGTGTTTTCCACTGCACCTGTACACAAGCCCACATCACCCTAAATCACCTCCTCTCTGTTCCTACTTCAGATGAATCACATTCCTGACACATCTTGGCCCAGTGGTCCCTGGTGCCCTGTGTAGTGAGCTGAATCATCAGAAGACATGTTCACTTCCTACTTAATTAAACTAAAAAGTTTCTGCACAGCAAAAGAAAAACAGTGAACAGACAACCTGCAAAATAGGAGAAAATATTTGCAAACTATGCTTCCAACAGGGAACTAATATCCAGAATATACAAGGAGCTCAAACAGCTCAGCCACAACAACAAAAAACAAATAGTCTCATTAAAAAACAAGCAAAGGACATGAATAGACATTTTTCAAAAGAATACATACAAGTGGCCAACAGGTATATGAAAAAATGTTCAACATAATCATCACGGAAATGCAAATCAAAACCACAATGAGATATCATCTTATATCAGTCAAATGACTATTAATACAAAGACAACAACATGTTGGTGAGGATGCAGAAGAAAGGGAACTCTTTCACACTGTCGATGGGAATGTAAATTAGTACAGCCTCATCAGAAAACAGTCTGGAGATTTCCCAAAGAACTAAAGAACTACCATATGATCTACTGGGTATCTAACCAAAGGAAAAGAAATAAATATATCTAAAAGGTACCTGCACTCATATGTTTATTGCATCAGTATTTACAATATCAGAGATATAAAATTAACCTGTTTCCATCAACGATTGAATGGATAACGAAAATATATACACACAATGGAATACTGTTGAGCCATCAAAAAGAGTGAAATCATGTATTTTGCAGCAACATGGATGGAACTAGACTAGGTCATTATCTTAAGTGAAATAAGCCAGGCACAGAAAGACAAATATCCCATGTTCTCATAAGTGAGTGCTAAAAAATGTATTCAGGTGGACATAGAGAGTGGAATGATCTAGATAATGCAGACTCAGCAGGTGAGGGTGGGGGAGGGAGGAGGGGGAGAAATTAGATAGTGGACACAATGTACGTGGTGATGGATACCCTGAAAGCCCTGACTTGACCACTATGCAAACTGTGTATGTAAGAAAGTTGCACAGGTACCCTATAAGTATACACTGTTTTAAAAGAAAAAGATGTGTCCACATCCTAATGCTGGAACCTGTGAATGTTACCACATTTGGAAAAAGGACCTTTACAGATGTAATTAATTTAAGGATTTGAGATGAGGAGGGCATCTCAGATTATCCAGGTGGGCCCTAAATTCACTGACAAATGTCCTTACAAGAAACACGTTGGGGAGAAGACAGACATAGAGGAAAAGGTGATGTGATGGTGGAAGCAGAGATTGGAGTGATGCAGCTACAAGCCAAGGTATGCCATGGAATGCTGGCAGCCACCAGAGGGAGAGGCAAGGAATGAATCCCCCTGAGATCCTCCAGAGGGAGTGTGGACCTGCCAACACTTTGATTTTGGACCTCTGGCCTCCAGAACGGCTAGAGAATAAATATCTGTTTATTTAAGCCACCAAAGTTTGTGACTGCTCATCAAGTTGGCCTCAAGAATCTAAGACACCCTGCTGCTTACTGTGTGTCATTTTTTCTGGGAGTCCCAGCTCAGGTGGATCTGGGCCTTGGATATTATGCGTGTCTGAACTCCTGCAGCAGGTTTGTGTGAATCTCCCATTTGACATTTACAAATTTTCAACCTTGTGGTATCCCTTTTATTAACATTTGTAATGTATGTTAGCTTCTTGAGATCCAGCGCTTGATTTTACATCTTTGTATCTCTAGTTCCTGATAATGAGCTTTGGACCTTTGAGCAGGGACCCCCCTATTAAAAAGAAGCTCCGTTACAAACTGGACTATAACATACTTGGCACTAAAGTCATTCCTTCTTTGATTTGTAAAGTTCTCTGAGATCTTAACATTGTTGCTAGGTTCTCATTATGAGAACCAGTTATTGTGTAGCCTGTGAAAATAATTCACTTCTGATTTGGATCAAGATAAAGAAGAGTTTATCGTGCTAAACTTCTGCCACCTACTCCTGTGATTCTAAGTCATGCATGTGTTCATTAGTCAGAATGTATCTCTGCTTTGATTGCAAATTTCAGTTAGCTCTGAAAAAATAGTTTTGAGCGCTCTGTAAGAGAGAACACTGTTCTCAGCTGGTGCTGTCCAGCAAAGCAGTGGGTCTCCTTGAAGAGTCATGAATGCCCTGTAGTTGGCATACAAGAATATTATATCTGAGTGCAGAGTCTGTGATTCTCTTCTGTGCTCAGACACCAAAGAGCAGGGCTCTGTGACATGTCACTGAAAGGTTTTTTTTTTAAATTAAAAGATAATAAAGGTAAAATATTAAAACAGTCCTGGGTGATATAAAAAGGAAAAATGTCTCACCTCAGGCCCCAGTCCCATTCACATAGGAGCCTGTTTTGGAGTTTTTCTCCCCTTCATACAAGGTATGTGCTCATGAGCTGGAGTCAAAAGACCTGGGTCCTGGTCCTCAAAATCCCCTCACTCATTTTTTGCGGCCCCAAACAAATCACTCAGCGTAGGTTCCTCATCTCTAAATGAAAGAGCTGGGTAAATGACTTCCTCATTCTCTGTCACACTCTGAGACTTAAATATTCCATGATGGTACAGGAAAGCCAATCATTATGGTATACTTTGAAGGAAAGAGAAAAAACCCAGAAGAGACCCTTGAGTCACTTGGGTGGACAGAGCTATCTTGTTTTTATTGACTAAGCCAGTGTATGGAGGGCAGAAGCATGCCCCTGGAACAAAAGACAGACTTGTTCCACTGGCGGGAGAGAGTAGGGGGGTGAGAGGCAGGACTGGTAGGGGAGGGTCAGTAGGTGGCCCTGGATGGACTCAGCTGAGTGCTAGTGTGCTTCTGGGTGGTCTTGTCCACAGTGGACACTCAGCTGTGAGGTACTGCGTGGGATCTCCAGACTCAGTCTGCAAATGGGTTCTGCCTCTTAATAGTTTGTGATCTTGCACAAACTAATTTGGAGCTTCAGTTTTCTCATCTGTAAAATGAGGATAATAATACTTTCATTATAGAATCACCACAAGGTACATATATTAAAAAAATAGTAGTTGTCACTTTTATAACTATAATCACTACCACAATAGCAACTATAAAAACCCCATCACCACCCCAGTGGGCTGCATGGCCAGAGAGGAATGACATTTATGGGCTGGGTGTTTTCATCTTTAATAGTCTAAGAGGCCCTGCTTACCGAACAGAGCATTAGGAGGAGAGAAAAATGCATAGAAGATGCTGTTTGTAGCTTTAAGGGGCTTGATACGATTAGGGGAATATTTAACATATATTAATGGCTTCCCAGTATATCTGAGGGGCCTAAAAACATGCCAAAGTAATTTGTAGCCATAAATGCTGAGTGAGTGATCAGCAGTGTGGAAATAGTCATATGTGCATTGAGGTGTTTTTATTAATGCTATTTTAATTATAAATCCATCTGTGGTCAATACAGTTGGAAAGCGTTTTTCTCTTCGGAAACTCAGGATGGGAATGACCTCAGGTGGAGCCACTGACAGAGCTGGCAGCCCACAGGATTTTGTCTCCTTGTTGTCAGTATCAGCTGCTGGCAAGGACTGATTTTCCTTCCCTTTCTCAAGGGTTACACCACAAAGACTGCATGAATATTCTCCCATTATCTAAGTAATGAACGCACCAGTGTTTTTGGTCTGTGGCTAGCCAAGTAATAAGACTTGAAACATTCTGGGGCCTGAATCATCTGGATACTCACTTCCCTCACCCTGGCGTGAGGTTGGAGAGCTACATCTCTGTGTGAAGGGAAAGAAGGGATGGTGACGGTGGCGGGTGGTGACTGCTATTCCCATGTAGTCATCGGAACCCAAGTGGGAGCTTCATTGCTCAATCTCCTGTTTTCTTTAATCTTCTCACTTAGATCCCAAAGTCAGGGATTGTACCCGAGGTTACAGAGCTAATGCAAATGCTGCTGTTTAGTATGACATGAGTTTATGGTAGAAGATTTAGAAAGGATCTCATAGCTCACTTGTTCTAAACTCCCTGCCAGTCTTGGAATCTTCTCTGTGGTGCCTCTGCCAGGTGACCACCAGCCTCTGATGGAACACTCCAGAGACTTTCATAGATCAGCCATGTTTTTGTCATTTTTCATAGCACTCATTAGATAGTAAGACAACCCATCCTTTAGGCAGAGCTGGAATCCAGGGCCTTGTAGTTCCCACCTATTAGTCCTAGTTTTGCCTTCAGAGTCTTTCAAGTCAAATCCCATTTTTTTGAGACAGCCTGGTCTCCTGGAATGTGGCTACTCAAGTTGGGCTTATGGTCCAGCAGCAGTGATAGCCTCATCTGTGCAGGTGCAGAATCTCAGGCCTCCCCCAGACCTACTGAACTTAAATCTGCATTTTTAACAAGATCTCCAAGTGATTGACATGCAAATTACAGTTTGAGAAGCACTGAGTGAGAGCTCATACACTACCTTTCTCCCAACTAATTTTTTCTTTCCTTAAAAATTGCCATTGCTATCAGGCCTGCTGGTGCTAAACAAAAAACCATAGCTGAGAAACATTTAACAAGAAACAACAACTCCAGCTCTCAGTGATTGAAATGTGAGTACAGTTTTGGTCTAGCATCAGTTGAAGCTGTCATTCTATTAATTGAAAATCTATTGACAAGCATTGTCAGTGTTCATAGAGCAATCATAAAAGGTAATATTGATGATCGTTAGCCTTAATAGGCTGTGGAAGATCCTGAATGCCTTTAAAATCATTAAAGACAGATTAAATTACATGATTTAAGGCTGGGTATTGCCTTGTGATTTTTAAAAAACTGATAAACAGATTAAGTGAGTAATCAGGACACCCGTTTTCCAACCATGCCTGATAGAGGCAACCACAAAACTTTCTTCCCCGACACTCTTCAGCTGCAAGAAGAATAAAAGTTTTAATCGTTTTCTATTTCTGACATCACTGCAAGGGTAGTGACTGAGGATTCAGCTTTGAAAGGTGCCTGTGGAAACAGCTGTGCTGGAGGGAAGTGCCTTCAATTCGTGCACTCAGCAATATGGAAATTAACTTGGCCAGCGCATGAGCATGAATAAATGCTTAGCTGCCTTTGTAATCACAAAGCAGCTTTCTATCTTTGGCACTTTTCAGACATTCAGTAAAACAGACTAAATTTAATGCCAGATGACAGCACCAGACTGTCTTCAGTGAAACTCAAGCAAAAACCTTAAGAAGCCACATCCCCCAACCCCTCCCATGTTTCTCTCTCCACCTGGTATTCATGGTGACCTTTAAGCTTGACACCCCACAGGATGAGACATGAGTGCAGCCGTGTTGGGCTAAGTCAGCAGGGCTTTGATTTCCCCAAGGGCCCAAGTCTACCCTGTACTGTGTCTCAGGATATGCAGCTCAAGGTGCGTGCCCTACTCTTGGGGTCACCAGGAGACACTCCTAAGTCCTGGTTCCTTTAGCCAAGAGAAACCAACATCCCTCTTGTTTTCTGTCCTGAGTGCCAACTCACTCGAATCCAGCACACATTATTAAAGTCCCATGTCCTGAAGGTTCTGGGGGACTCTTTTGATACCCCCCTTGCTTTGCAGACTCATTCAGTAAATATTTATTTCGGCCCCTATTTCCCAGGTAGTAGGATTGTAATAAGACACAGACCCTGTCCTCACAGAACCCATGTTCTAGCTAGGGAGGCTGACAGTGCAAGGTGACCGTCATCCAGGGAGGAGGTTTGGGCCTAAATGAGAATTTACCTGGCTAAGAGGTAGATGGGGCAGGCTTTCCAAATATGAAAAAAATGAATGGCGAAGACTTGGCAGCCTTAAAATGCACAGGCTAATTTCTCTTCCCTGTTTGGTGGGACTACAGGATAGGGAAAACAGTAGCTATCTCTGAGCAGGGTTGAAGACCTTACTTGCCTCCATCCATACTGCACTGTTTCTTAACTCCTTCCAATTGTCTCAAGGTCTTGACCCACCACTATTCCTCTACCCAATGGGATTTACTCCTTTTTTTTCATCAGAATTTACATACTTAAACTACAGTAAAAATGCAGTATGCTATAACATGTGACAGAATGATTAAAAATGTAAGTTCTGCAGTCAGGTGGCTTCGTCACTTGGTTTTGTAACATCAGGGAAGTTATCTAATTCTCTCTTCCTCAGTTTCCACATGCAAAAAAATAAAGAATACTAATAAATCCAATCTCAAAGGTTGTGCAGGAATTAAACATGATCATGTAAGTATGATATTTAGCACATTATCTGACATATAGAAGATGCTTAAGTGTTAGCTATTGTAGTTGCTCTATTCTTTCAACATATTTATTAATATCTACTATGCAGTATTTTAAGTAGTGAACAAGACAGAAAAGGTTCCTGCTTTCATAGAGCTAGAAAGTGTTCTCCAATTATTTTATATTATTATTGCTTATATTGTTATGTTTATGTATTACTTCAGCCGACCCCACTGGATAGTATTTCCTGAGCACTATTCTTTCATGTTTTAAATGGCATGCTGTACAGAATTGTGGATACAGCTTAATATCTCTGTAGGCCAGCTACTCAGTGCCATTTACTTGGTTTGAGAACTTATTTTCTTAGTTTGAGACCCCAACAATGAATAAACCAGGAGAAATCTCTTAGTTCCTACTAAATATATGCTTAGTACTTTACTAGGATTCTAAGCAAGTTGAAAAGATGGTCACTGTGATAGTTTGGGAAAAAAAGACCAAAGCACTGGAGATAAAAATGAAAGGGAAGAAAAAAAAAACCTTAGAAGTTAATTAATTGCTAAATTATTTGGTAATGGACAGTAATAATAATGTAATTTACAGGAATATGTGACTGATGTGGTTTGGATAATTTAGAAATTTCATGGAAGGAGGTAGAAACCAAACTAAAATCCTGAAGAGTTCACACAGTTGGAAAAGATCAAGAGAAGATTCTGGGAGGCCAAAATCTAAGTAAATCGCTGAAGTGGAAATAAAGACAACCATTTTGTCATCCTCATTTTTATATTGCATGAAGGACAGGACACAATGAGGCCCCATAAATGGTTGTTGACTTTAGTACAAGTGGGGAATTAATGGAATGGATGAGAGCCGAGGTTAGGGTGGTGGCTGGGGAATAGAGAGGAAGGGAAGTAGAAAATACACATTTTGAAGATGGAACCAACAGGACTTACTTACAAGAAAATATTAAAGCCTTTACAATTTTCAAAGTGATTTCACATATGTTGTGTCCTGGCCTAATATTCTTTCTTACAACGGCACGCAGAATTTGTGCCGAGTTCATTAGTGGTTCTTACCCTGTCGTTCACGTAACCAACGTCCTCTTATTATGACCAGTATTTTAATGATTGCTTTACTCTCCTATAAATTTGTATATATAATTTATATATGTAAATATATATAATGTATATAATTTTTTATATATTAAAATTACATATATATATAAAAATATAATTTTTTTAAGAGACAGGGTCTCACTCTTTCACCCAGGCTGGAGTGCAGTGGTGTGCTCATAGCTCCCTGTAGCCTTACACTCTAGGGCTCAAGCGTTCCTCCTGCTTCAGCCTCCCCAAATCCTGGGATTATAGGCATGAGCCACTATGTCCAACTGAAATTCATTATTAATGTAACCTACTTGAATTCATAATTTTGAAAATGTCAGCATCATGCGTTACTGTAATATAAAGGAAAATTCAAAGAATGTGGTTAATGTTAAAACATATATTTTCAATATGTAAAAGCCCAGGCATGACTACACCAGAAGACATAATGAAGTGATCAGATACACCTATACATAGAAAGTGACAACTGCAAATGGAGAGGATACAGGTGTGCTATATTCATAACTCAAATAGCATGACCTTCAGCAACGTCATTCTCTAAAATAGTGGGAGACACTTGGTAAAGTTCCAAAAAGAACAAAATACAGTCTTCCCTCAGTTACTCAGCACTTACATCCCAAGAGTGCATAAAAACTGTGCGGAAATACTTTGATATATGTGTGAAACAGAGTTCGGTTCCATGCTCAAGTGATTTTAAGCACATTTCACCTACAGAAATGGCTAATGGCACTTTGGGAAGTCTTTGGGGTGTGGGATGGCATTTTCATTGTGCAAGGCCGAGGCATTGTGGGACATCTAACATTCCTGGCTCCCAGCCATTCCATGCCAGAGGCAACTCCCTATCATTGTCACAACCAAAAGTGGCTCCAGGATTCCAGTGTCCCCGAGGGAGCATTTGCAACCTCACTGAGAACCACTAGGCTGGATGTTGGCCTCACGACTCATGGACGGTGACAGGGAAGTTGGCGATGAGGCAGGGGGCAGATTTGGATGTCCAGTCCAGAAAAGGAGTTGGTTGCACTGCTTTTTTAGTCAAGGAGAGCCTTCACTTTCTTAAATATTTCAAACCTGGCTTTTCCAACCTGGTAACAGTTTCAAGTTCTGACCCCAGGTGGAAGATAAAATGAAGAAAACAATATTTTGTAGGAAAAAAAAATGCAACTCCTTTTTTTGTTTGTTTATGCTAAGGGCCAACAGATGTGCTTTAATTCCCTGCCCTGCTTGGTGGCTCACTGATAGAAATGCACTCTGTCTCAGGAGGAGGAACAATCCAGTTCTAACAGGAATTTTTGAAATACTCCTGAGATTTAATTCTTGTTTTCCTTTAAACTTACAGGTATGATCTTATCTACTTTTTTTTCAGTTTTGTAAAGGATGCAATAATGTCTGATTCCTCTTGGTATTTGCATTGTGCACAATCGAATGTTTTGAGCAGATGTGTATGATTGTTTAGTATTAGTGCTCTGCAGGTTGCTTCTGCCTGGGAGTCTTAAAACAAACAAATCAAAAGGGCTTGATCCATTTAGAGTACTTTTCAGAGGATTTTAAGTCTTGGATTTTTATTTAACAATGACGACACCCACACCCCCTTCTTTTACAATTGTGGGTGCATTGTATCTAATTTGTAAATAGTCATTTGGATCAAAGATACTGGGCACATTTCAAATGCACGCTAATTTATGACATTCCAAGAAGATAAATCTGTTTGCAGACTTATTCCAAGACTAAGTTTATTTATTTGCCAATCAGATGCATACTATTCACAGGACAGCAGGTTAGGCATTGTGGGGAAATCAGAAATACTCTGGACCCTTTATGCCCTCAAGGAGCCTGCTGTCCGGCAGGGATGATAAAACCGCATGTACATATTATCATAAGTAAGTGGTGAACCTCCAGAAAAGTAAGATGGAGTACTTATGGAGTCTTTAGGGATGAAATGGTATTTTCCACTGGAGGAGGTGAGATTTGAGGTGGAATTTTTAACTTGACAACCTTAAAGGTTCATTAACATTTAGACGGGTAAAACGTGTTAAATTTTGTGGAATGGCTTTCTGAGCTAAAATAAATTGAAGTAAGATTTTTTTTTTTTTTTGGTGTTTTTAAGTAATAGGAAATCTGACTTCCCATCACTTAGTAGTATGCATTTATTGTCTGAGTGTAATTAAGTGACTTGGAATAATTGGTAATAATTGTTATGAAGAAATCTCATTCAACATTGCTACCTTCCTTAAAAAAAAATCCTCTAATTTAAAAGCTGGATCTTTTTTTGAAGCTTTGCTTTTTTCCATTGAAGAAGTCTCTTTTACAACTCCAGATCTTGGGATACCACTGTGATATTTTAAAACTCTGGAATGTACCTTTAATTGGATTCACAGTAAAGTGCCATCAGATAGAAGGCAGACCCATCACGATCATTATGTAAAAAGTTCAGTTGCTAACGTAGGAAAGGGTTCTCATTACCAGGTGGGTCCCATGTATTGAACTTGAGGACAACACAGAAACTGAGCCAGAGCCACTCAGGACCCTGTGTGGTTTCTGTGCCCTCCCTATTAGACCACTTGTGTCCCAGGACTTGAATCTAACTGCCTCCTGCTCCCTGGTGCTGGTTCAGACTCACTGTCCATCTCCCAGTGCCTTTGGCTTCTGCCTGTACCACCTGCCTGTGGGCTGGAGATTTGACTCAGAGCAAGTTAGTCCAGGTGAAATCTTGGCTGAAGTGTCATGCTTGTCAAAACTTAATTACTCTGTGTTGGAAATGTTTTCTGTTGGGTCTGGCTGCCAGTTACTGAGTATATGTATAAATGTATAAATTTATCAAGGTGTACTCTTAAAATTCATGTATTTCATGTACATTATATCCCAATAAAAAATGTAAAAATAATAATTACTCTGTGTTGGAAATGTTTTCTGTCGGGTCTGGCTGCCAGTTACTGAGTATATGTATAAATGTATAAATTTATCAAGGTGTACTCTTAAAATTCATGCATTTCATGTACATTATATCCCAATAAAAAATGTAAAAATAATAATAAAAATAAATTCTCCCAGTCACTGAAGTATTGCCACTTTTGGTTTATCTTGGAGTGATTAGCAATGATGTATTCATTTTTAAGTATTTAAAAGTAAATTTTCAGAACTTTTAGTGTTTTCCTTTTTTATTTCTTTTAAAATTCTTTTTCAATTAGTTGAAATAACCTAAATAGCCAACAGTGGAAGATTAGTTGTAACAACTATTTGTAATAATTGGCCAAAGAAAGAAAAGTTTTTGGAACAAAAAAAGATGGAAAAAACAAATTTCTGGGAAAAAAGAGTGAAAATTCTTGTTGCAAAAATATATTTTTGATGCTTCCAGATTTCCAGTACATTTAAATACCTAGAATTTGTGGATGCTGATTTTCAACAAGATAATTATTTCAACCAAGTTGTCATATTTACTGATTTGTATTGTCTCATAATTTTCAGCCAATTCTTAAACTAACTTCCTTCCCCCAACAACACACACCACACACACACACACACACACACACTCTTTCAGTTAAAATTCAGACTAAAGTTAGTGCTGAGCGAACAGTAATTGCATGGTAATGTCAGTGAATAAAAATAGAACTTACAGGAAAATCTTTACATTTAGCTGTGCCTATTAAGGTTCAAACACCAAAAGAAACATTCCTTTCTAAAAAAAGAGCTTTAAAAAAACTGAAATTTGATGCCACTGAATTATAGAATTAAATCTATGAAGCCCAGGGACTGTATGGAAATTAAATTTGGATTTCTTCTCCCCAACAAACCCAGCCAGCCTCCCCATCTTGAATAAATTTACTGATAGGATGCAGTGCTTTTTACCATTATTATTTTTCAAAAAGATAGACATTTAATATGAACTCTTTTGTTGGAACAGGACAGCTGGGAAGTGGTGGAAGGACTGAGGGGGGAGATGAATTACACCCAGGAGCCACCAGTTCAGAAAGGATTTTTGCTGAAGAAGAGGAAATGGCCCTTAAAAGGCTGGCATAAGGTAAGGTTGGTCTTGGCCTCCCCTTTATTTGCACTCACACTGCCCCACTCAGCACCTGGTTCTTAGGCACTCATATTTAATTTCTAGTTGGAATTTGAGACCAAGAAAAGGGCACCTAAATTGAATGTCTCAATTAATAATACTTTCTTCCCCACAGAGATTCTTCTATCTGGACAAAGGAATCTTGAAATATGCCAAGAGCCAAACCGATGTAAGTCTTTTCGGGGGCCCACTGTGGTATTGGAGAATCCTAAAGGGGTAACTGTCAGCTCAGAGATGAGAGTGTGTATAGTTGAGGATAGCTCTTCTCAGAACTGGAAACCATAGAGGGGAAACACTTCTGTCTGAGCTCTGTGTTCCAGGCAAGCTCAGTTCCTCCACCAGGTCAAGGTGCAGGGGCTCCCCCAACACTCTCTGGGCATGCAGAGGTCTGTTCTGGTCTTAAGGGTGTGCTAAGGAGTTCCCCTGGGTGGGAGAATACATCCTTGCAGCTAGATAACAGGAACAAAACGTAGGGCGTCCTTCCCTCTTGTACTGTGACCGAGGGGTTCAGGGGAGAAGGCACTGGGTGAAGAAGTTCCTTTTCAGATTAATCCCAGGCAGTTGGTGTGTGAGGGCTTTGAATGACCATTTGTCCTGCCCCTTGTAGGAGTCCTGCTCTTCTCCCTTCTTCCTCTCCTGTCCTCTCTCAGCCTCCTGCTCTCACTTCTTTTATTAATACATCACTTCTAAATGAATTTAGACAACAGAAACTCATTCAGTGGGAGGCAGTGCAGTTGACAGGTGAATTCACTGCCATGGGAGTCAACCCACAGTGTTTACTCTTTTGTTTCCTCACGTCTTGGCTGTGTAAACTGCTTGTTACTTAACCCCTTTGTACTCCAGTTTCTTCATCTGTAAAATGGGGAGAGTACTTCCTACCTCAGAGATGCAGGAAGACAGTGCATGTCCAGCATGTAACTCAGCACTGGCTCACGCTAAGTGCTTGATGAGTCGCAGTGTTTGTGATTTTACTATCAGTGGATGTGGAAGGGTGTGTCAGGGATGTGACTACTGCTTTTAACACCATGGTTCCCAAGTGACCCTCTTGGTGCCTCTGCAGATAGAGAGAGAGAAGCTGCATGGCTGCATTGATGTCGGGCTCTCAGTGATGTCTGTAAAGAAGTCATCAAAATGCATAGACCTTGACACCGAGGAGCACATCTACCATCTGAAGGTGAGGCTGCTTCCCACTGTGCAGAGTTCACTTATGTTGGGGAAGGATCGTCAGTTATTATACTGTTGGTAATGCCTTTTGGGTATTCAGCCAACATGTAGAAGACCTTCATTACCAAAGTGTTTCTCATGGACAGTGTTGGTATTTGAATGGGACGTCATTGTGCAGGACTGTCAACACTACTTGAAGGTTTAGCCTCCTGGTCGCCTCATCCCCTAGATAGCAACCTGCCCCCAGTGATTGTGACAACAGTCAACAATGAAAAATTTTGTTTCCAAACCATCTCCACCCAGGCAGTAACATCTTTAGTGAAGAACCATTTACCATAGTTTAAAACGTGTTCCTGAAATATATATAACGTTTGGGCCATGGAGCCCTGTTTTATCACTTTGGCTAATTTTATAGGAATTCCACTAAAATTCTCATATTGTAGTGAAATGTCAGGAATTTTTCCCCTGAAGTGTACTTCAAAGCTGCTTACCCTCTTGTGCTGTCTCTCCTGCAGGTGGTAGAGATAGTCAAAGCATGAAGCGTGAGATCTAGATCTGGTTCAAATCTTGATGTGGCTACTCATTAGCCATTGAACTTTGGCAAATTAATCTCTGAAAGTCTCAGTTTTTTCACCTAAAACAAAATGAAAATTATTGTAACACTCATCTTGTCGGGTTGCATGTAGAAAACCTGGTATAGTCCCGGGCCCAGTGTAAACTCAGTAAGTTTAGTTATTGTATGTGCTTCTTGGATGGTACCCGAATGTTAGAAATTAATTGAGAAAATACTAAGACTGTTTTCTTACTTGGGCAAATTACTTGAGATATTGGGAATGGGGCCTGAGGATTAGGAAAATCGAAGCATGAGATCATGAGCTCCTTGTCTTAAAGTGTCCCTGTCCTCTCTATGGCACGTGTGTGGTGATTGAGCTGTGTGGGCCACATACCTGTGGTTGGTTGAATGGGCAAGACAGTCAAATCTTCACTATTTCCTAGCCTAACTGTATCTCTGGGTGTAGCTAATTGTGTAAAGCAGGGTTTCTCAGCCTCGGCACCATTGACATTGTGAGCTGGATGTTTTGGTGTGAGAGGCTGACTTTGTACAGCAGGATGTTGAGCAGTGTCCCTGCCCCCTGCCCTCTCTCTAGATGCCAGTAGCATCCTTCTCCAGTTATGACAACGAAAATGTCTCCAGACATTACCAGGTGTTCCCTAGAGGATAAAATCACCACTGGCTGCAAATAACTGGTGTGAAGTATGGGAGGGAAAAGCCTATATCTTAAGATAAAAAAGAAATTTAAGAAAGAATACTATCCTTTTTTCTGTTTCATTGATCAGTCTCCACTAGAATAGTTTAGGTTATTTCTTCAGGTACTTCCAATGAATCTTAGTTCTGTATTTTGACATGGTCAGGAATTAATAGGTTCTTATTTACCCACTATTCTGGTTAACAAAATAAAAGTAATTATGAATTCATAATTTTTAAAAAATTAAAATACCTTAAAATATATTGAATGCTAATATTGTGATAAACGCAGTTTAATATTTCTCTGTGTGATTTGCTTTAAGTTCTGTTTGGTTTCTTGTTCATTCTTTTGAACATCAGCTATGACTCTTAGTGTAGGTAAGTGTAGTTATCTGAGGGTTCTAGTTAATAGACTCAGTCAGGCAGTTTTTAATTGTGGGCTGTTTGGTCCCATTTATTTTATAGATAAGGGATCCTGGGTAGCAGAGAGATTAAGCGGCTCTTCACCCATGGCCCTAGAACTACTTGAGAGACTGGAACAGGACCCTGGACAGTTATTTAATAAAGTGCTTTTATTCTTCTACCTTGTTTAACTCATAGAAAAGTGAGTCCAGATGGGTGCTTGGGCACTGACTTATAAGGGCCTCTGAGAAGAGATCAGAGCAAAGGATAACACAAGATTCCTGTAAAATTCCTCTTAACCACATCAGGGAAATGAAACACATTTCAAGAACACAATTTAGGGGAGACAAATAGGTGTGAGTCTGTTTGTATTGCTTCGTCCTGTAAATGACACATTAAAAAGGCCCTGCAGGTGCTTCCAGTCTTATAGGTACTTCTAATAATCAACACCAGAGCCAACCTAACAGTTCCTTAGTGAGTGATATTGCTGGCATTTATTTGCATATCCTAGCTCTCATCTCTGGCACTAGTAAAGATTTTCACAGATTGACCTGAACTTTTCATCTTGGAAGTTAACCTACTGTGCATCCTTTTGTATTATCTTAAATTACAGCTTCATAAATCTCAGTGTCCTAATATGTGGGTATCTATCATTTATCTATCATTTTTTTACCTTGAAAATATCAATACACCATCACACACACACACACACACACACACACACACACACACACACACACACACACACCCCCCCCACACACACACACACACACACACACACACACACTGACTTTTTTTTTTTGAGACGGAGTCTTGCTCCATCACCCAGGCTGGAGTGCAGTGGTGTGATCTCAGCTTATTGCAACCTCCCCCTCCCGGATTCAAGCGATTCTCCTGCCTCAGACTCCTAAGTAGCTGAGACTACAGGTGCACACCCCCATACCCGGCTAATTTTTGTATTTTTAGTAGAGACAGGGTTTCACCATGTTGGCCAGGACAGTCTCGATCTCCTGACCTCATGATCCACCCTCCTCAGCCTCCTGAAGTGCTGGGATTACAGGCATGAGCCACCGTGCCCAGCCAAAATTGACTTTTAAGAAATATCTATGGTATATAGGTGCTTGTTATAGTCTTTTTATATATATCACATATTTTTATAAACATTTGAAATATCTTTAAATAAAAACTACTAGTTACAGTATTCTTCATGGAAATTCGCAATTGATAATTGTTCATTTATGGAGAGATGGCTAAAGGTTTGTGAGTGTGATAGTAATAAAAGTTGGAAAAATAATACTATTGCTGTATAGTGCTTTATTTCTGAGAGTGGGAGAAATGTTCTTTTAAATAACTTTCACATTCATCAACATATTGTATTAGTTCGTTTTCACACTGCTGATAAAGACATACCCGAGACTGGGCAATTTACAAAAGAAAGAGGTTTAATAGACTTACAGTTCCACATGGCTGGGGAGGTCTCACAATCATGGCAGAAGGCAAGTAGGAGCAAGTCACATCTTCCGTGGATGGTGGCAGGCAAAGAGAAAGAGTTTGTGCAGGGAAACCCCACTTTATAATACCACCAGATCTTGTGAGACCCACTCACCACCACGAGAACACCATGGGAAAGACTTGCCCCCATGATCCAGTTACCTCTTACTGACCAGGTCCCTCCCACAAAATGTGGGAATTCAAGA